>NC_073624.1:95765757-96068787 GCF_029407905.1 Bubalus kerabau | reverse complement strand
CATGGTTATAGAAAGCTGGCCAGAGGATGAGTAGGAGTGAAACTTTTGGCGGTGATCTTTTTCTTATTTGCTTTTTAAATTTTTTTACTGCACTCCATGGCTTGTGCAATCTTAGTTCCCCGATCAGGGATGGAACCCAGTTCCAAGCAGTGGTCTTATCCACTGGACTGCGGTCCATCTTTGTAAGTGAAAGTGTTAGTCCCTCAGTCATGTCCGACTCTTTGTGATCCCATGGATAGTAGCCCAACAGGCTTCTCTGTCCATGGGATTCTCCAGGCAAGAATACTGGATTGGGTTGCCATTCCCTTCTCCTGGGGATCTTCCTGACCCAGCGAATGATCGCGGGTCTCCCACATTGCAGGCCGTACTTTACCATCTGAGCCACCTGGGAAGCCCCCCATCTTTGTAAATGTCAATGTTATTCACTCATTTTAACTGCTCTATGGTAGTCACTTTCCCACTGAGAGACAGTTTCCAGCAGTGTAGCCATGAACATAGTATGCATGTCTCCTTGTGCACAAGAGTAAATATTTCTCTAGGGAAGATTCCTCCAACTGAAAATACTAGGTAAGGAACTATATGTATCTTCAGCTTTATGAAGTATTGTCAAATTGTTCTCCAAAGTAGTTATTCTTAACATTCCCACCAGCTATATTCTTACCAACAATTACTGCACTTCTCCAAGTTTTCATCTGGCAAATGGTATGAAATGGAATCTCATTATTTTAATTTTCACTTCCCTGATATTAGAGAGATTGAACATCTTTTTAAATATTTAGCATCCATTTGGATTTCCTCCTCTGTTTTCCCCTTCTTATCCTTTGCCCAGTCTATTTTTGTACTGTGGTGTTTGTGCTTTTTTAAAAAACTAATTTCCATGGACTTCCTTCGTGACACAGTGGATAAGAATCTGCCTGCCAATGCAGGGGACATGGGTCCAATCCCTGGTGTGGGGTGATTCCACATGCTGCAGAGAAATTAAGCCCGAGCACCGTAACTTCTGAGTCCAAACGCCAGAGCCCACAGGTCATAATTACTGAAACCCACATGCCCTAGAGCCTGTGTTCTGCAACAGGAGAAGCCACTGCAGTAAGATGTGAGGAAGAGTACCCCCTGCTCACCACAACTAGAGAAAGCCTGTATGCAGCAACAAAGAGCCAGAGCAATCAGAAATAAAATTTAAAAAATTAATTTCTAGGAGTTCTTTATATCTTCTCTATGCTAATCCTTTATGTGGAGTGCACATATCTTCTAGTTTGTGATTTATCTCTTTATTTTATGTTATCTTTTGATATCGAGAGTTTAAGTTTTTTTAGTATTTTACTTTATAGGTATGTTTCTTAGTTTTCTTCAGGATTCATTCCCTGGGGTTTCCTCAGTGGCGCAGCAGTAAAGAATCCTCCTGCAATGCAGGAAATGCAGGAGACTCAAGTTCGATCCCTGGGTTGGGAAGATCCCCTGGAGGAGGGCATGGCAACCCACTCCAGTATTCTTGCCTGGAGAATTCCATGGACTGAGGAGCCTGGCAGGCTATAGCCCATAGGGTTGCAAAGAGTCAGAAATGACTAAAGCAACTGAGCACATACACAAGATTCAGTCAGTATCATGTTGTCATAAAAATATTCTCCCATATTTTCTCCTGAAGTAAATCCCAGCTCTGTTACTTCTGTTCAGTTCAGTTGCTCAGTTGTGTCCGATTCTTTGCAACCCCATGGACTGCAGCACGCCAGGCTTCCCTGTCCATCACCAACTCCCAGAGCTTGCTCAAACTCATGTCCCTTGAGTCAGTGATGCTATCCAACCACCTCATCCTCCATTGTCCCCTTCTCCTCCTGTCTTCAATCTTTCCCAGCATCAGAGTCTTTTCCAATGAGTACACACACAGGATTCATTCGCTATTGTGTTGTCATAAAAGTATTCTCCTATATTTTTTCCTAAGGTAAATTCTACCTCTGTTACTTACTAGCTATGTAATCTTGGGCAAGCTTCTTAATCTTTGTGAGACTCAGAGTTTTCATCTTTAAAATGAGGATGGTAATAATGTCTACTTCGTAGGGTTGTTCTTAGGATTATTCATCTGTATGAGGCAGAGACACAAAGAAACAGATGTTACTTTTAAATTAGGATGATACAAGATGGGTTATTTACAGAGATATGGATAGTAAAGGGGAACCATAAGAGGCAGTACAATATCCTGAGGGTAGTAAGAGCAGTTCTAACACTGAGGCCCAAAGGGAGGAATAGGGTAGGTGGTGGTTATTGGAAAGATAGTGATCTCAGATCTAGGCATAGGGTAAATCTGAAGCAATTTGGCAGGGAAGAGCCTGTGAAATAGGTACTCTGATTTTGCTGTCCTTCCATCCTCCAAATGTCCCTCTTCCGTCTGTACAGGCTGAATCCAGAGGGCAGAGGAGTCCACTAATGTCCATACTAGACACTGAGAAAACGGTGCAGAGTGGATCTGGAGAAGCAAATGAAAGATAATGACATACTTTCAACCAGAATTTATTGGTTGCCAACATGAGCCAACTGTTCTAGGCACTAAAGATAGAACAATAAACTCCATAACAAAGTCTCTAACTTTATGAGCTTACATCCTAATGGGAGCAGAAAAACAATAAATATGAGTAAATATAGTGTCAGATAAGTGCTAGGAAAATATAAACCAAGATGAGGAGGATAGAGTGATGGGGTATGAGGTGTAGAGTTGTCAGAGGAGCATCTCTGAGGAGATGTCATTTGAGCCATGATTTGAAGGAAGTAAGGGAATGTGCATACCTGGTAGAAAAATGCAGGACCATGCTTGGCAGTCTTAGGAAACGTGAGGAGGTGGTGTTGTTGGAAAATAATGAGTGATTAGAAAGGAGAAGGTGGTGATGATTGGTGGCACCCTGGATATATTTTGAAAGTAGAAAATTTTTTGCCTCTACAGGATTTGTAAAGATATAGGATGTTGAGAAAGACAGACATCAAGGATGACTCTAAAGAATTTGACTTTAAAACAATTGGAAGGAGTGACATCAGCAAAAATGGTGGAATAAGAATCTCCAAAAATCTACTCTTCCATAAACAATGAGAACACTGGCATAATTGTCAGGATCAACTTTTCTTAAAACTTTGGAAATTAACCAAAAGTTTGCAACAATGAAGGGAGAGTTTATGCAAAAAAAAAAAAAAAAAAAGATTGAATCTCAGTAAGAACAGTGAATTATGTGGCATTTTAATTTGTCCTATTCCCATCTTCACCTCCTCCAAGCTCCATGATAACCTTGAAAACCAAAATCCTGTAACCACGGTAAAAACCCGCAGCCTCATAGCCTTGTGGAGGGGCAGAATGGGGCTGGAGCGCCTTCAAAGCCTCATCCTCAGAGAACTGTCATTATTCGAACTGCTTGGTGGTTCTCTGGAAGATCGCCACTCAAGGCTATCTTTATTTGATCTAACTCAGAGCTTTCCTCATGCAAACAGCTTATTTCCTGGAGGCATTAGTTTAAAATAATATGAGGCAATTTTTCAACATTACAGCTGCCTGTAGTGGTGGACAGCAGTTGAGGTAAAAAATAAATAAATAAATAATAGGCTACCAAAAAATTTAAAAGGAAAATCTGAGGATTATAATATCTGCTAGACTTAAATTGAAGAAAGTAGGGAAAACCACTAGACCATTGGGGTATGACCTAAATCAAATCCCTTATGATTATACAGTGGAAATGAGAAATAGATTTAAGGGCCTAGATCTGATAGATAGAGTGCCTGATGAACTATGGAATGAGGTTCGTGACATTGTACAGGAGATAGGGATCAAGACCATCCCCATGGAAAAGAAATGCAAAAAAGCAAAATGGCTGTCTGGGGAGGCCTTACAAATAGCTGTGAAAAGAAGAGAAGCGAAAAGCAAAGGAGAAGAGGAAAGATATAAACATCTGCATGCAGAGTTCCAAAGAATAGCAAGAAGAGATAAGAAAGCCTTCTTCAGCGATCAGTGTAAAGAAATAGAGGAAAACAACAGAATGGGAAAGACTAGAGATCTCTTCAAGAAAATCAGAGATACCAAAGGAACATTTCATGCAAAGATGGGCTCGATAAAGGACAGAAATGGTATGGACCTAACAGAAGCAGAAGATATTAAGAAGAGATGGGAAGAATACACAGAAGAACTGTACAAAAAAGATCTTCATGACCCAGATAATCACAATGGTGTGATCACTGACCTACAGCCAGACATCCTGGAATGTGAAGTCAAGTGGGCCTTAGAAAGCATCACTAAGAACAAAGCTAGTGGAGGTGATGGAATTCCAGCTGAGCTATTCCAAATCCTGCAAGATGATGCTGTGAAAGTGCTGCACTCAATATGCCAGCAAATTTGGGAAACTCAGCAGTGGCCACAGGACTGGAAAAGGTCAGTTTTCATTCCAATCCCAAAGAAAGGCAATGCCAAAGAATGCTCAAACTACCGCACAATTGCACTCATCTCACACGCTAGTAAAGTCATGCTCAAAATTCTCCAAGCCAGGCTTCAGCAATATGTGAACCATGAACATCCTGATGTTCAAGCTGGTTTTAGAAAAGGCAGAGGAACCAGAGATCAAATTGCCAATATCCGCTGGATCATGGAAAAAGCAAGAGAGTTCCAGAAAAACATCTATTTCTGCTTTATTGACTATGCCAAAGCCTTTGACTGTGTGGATCACAACAAACTGTGGAAAATTCTGAAAGAGATGGGAATACCAGACCCCCTGATCTGCCTCTTGAGAAATCTGTATGCAGGTCAGGAAGCAACAGTTAGAACTGGACATGGAACAACAGACTGGTTCCAAACAGGAAAAGGAGTACGTCAAGGCTGTATACTGTCACCCTGTTTATTTAACTTATATGCAGAGTACATCATGAGAAACGCTGGATTGGAAGAAACACAGGCTGGAATCAAGATTGCCGGGAGAAGTATCAATAACCTCAGATATGCAGATGACACCACCCTTATGGCAGAAAGTGAAGAGGAACTCAAAAGCCTCTTGATGAAAGTGAAAGAGGAGAGTGAAAAAGTTGGCTTAAAGCTCAACATTCAGAAAACGAAGATCATGGCATCCGGTCCCATCACTTCATGGGAAATAGATGGGGAAACAGTGGAAACAGTATCAGACTTTATTTTTCTGGGCTCCAAAATCACTGCAGATGGTGACTGCAGCCATGAAATTAAAAGACGCTTACTCCTTGAAAGGAAAGTTATGACCAACCTAGATAGCATATTCAAAAGCAGAGACATTACTTTGCCAACAAAGGTCCGTCTAGTCAAGGCTATGGTTTTTCCTGTGATCATGTATGGATGTGAGAGTTGGACTGTGAAGAAGGCTGAGCACCGAAGAATTGATGCTTTTGAACTGTGGTGTTGGAGAAGACTCTTGAGAGTCCCTTGGACTTCAAGGAGATCCATCCAGTCCATTCTGAAGGAGATCAGCCCTGGGATTTCTTTGGAGGGAATGATGCTGAAGCTGAAATTCCAGTACTTTGGCCACCTCATGCGAAGAGTTGACTCATTGGAAAAGACTCTGATGCTGGGAGGGATTGGGGGCAGGAGAAGGGGACGCCAGAGGATGAGATAGCTGGATGGCATCACCGACTCGATGGACGTGAGTCTGAGTGAATTCCGGGAGTTGGTGATGGACAGGGAGGCCTGGTGTGCTGTGATTCATGGGGTCGCAAAGAGTCAGACACGACTGAGCGACTGATCTGATCTGAGGGTTTGGAATGTTTTGACATGTTCCTAGGAGTCTAGGAGGCCATGCACATTCATAAGTTTGGGTGCATGGTCAGGTAAGACCTTAGAAGCTGTTAAACTCTCACCACTGACTAAACTTAAGGCTCTGTACAAGCAGAAAGTGAAGCTTAAGGTAGAGTTGTGAACTGCCTGGCTGAATGTTGAAGACAAACCCCAATATGTTGAAGACAAACCCCAATATGAAATCAGAGTCCCTTGGCAAAGACATGTTGGTCCCAGGCATTTAAGAAAATCTCTGTCAACTAATTACCTATTGCTAGGCTAACTCTGCAGAGGCTTCAGAGGATACACATGACAAAGAATACAGAATTTACAGAATTATTTCAGAAAATCCTCTAAAATAAACAACTACCAACACCAAGCAGCATCAAAACAGGCCTTGGGGGAGGGGAAGAATCTGATTTTTATTGTTGCCACATTATATTATTTTAAATGTCCAGTTTTCAACATAAAATTATGATATATTCAAAGAAACAAGAAAACACAGATTATACAAATAAAAAAATGTAGCCAATAGAAACTGTCTCTGAGAAGGATCAGATAATGAACTTACTAGACAAAGACTTTCAAACAACCATTTTAAATATATTCAAAAAACAGATAAAGAACATGTGATACACACATACACACACACAATGGAATACTATCCAGCCTTTAAAAAGACGAAATCTGCCAAATGCAACAATATGAGTGAAACTTGTGGGTACTATGCTAAGTAAAATAAGACAGATGGAGAAAGACAAATACCATATGATTTCACTCATATGTGAATATTATACGTATATATATGAATAAACCAAACAAAAGCAAACACATTGATGTAGAAAGAACAGAGATGGGGTGGTGGGGGACAGAGAGCAAAATGATTAATGGGGGCCAACTCTGTGGTGACAGAGTTGGAAACTATACTTTTGGTGTGAGCACACTGTCGTGTACAAGGAAGTCAAAATATAATGTTGTACACATGAAACTTATATAAAGTTGTAAACCAACGTTACCTCAGTTAAAAATAAATAAAATATATTCAAAGAGCTCAAATAAACCATGTCTACAGAAATAAATGAAAGAGAGTGTCTAACCAAATAGAGAATATCAGTAAAAACATAGAATAATTTTTTTAAGAAGCAAATAGAAATTCTGGTGTTTATTAATGCAATAACAAAAATAAAAACATTCACGAGAAGGACTCAACAGCAGATGTGAGCAAACAGAAGAGAGAACAGTGCATTTGAGGGCAGGTCAATTGAAATGATCCAGTCTGAGGAATAAGCAGAAACAATGAAGAAAAATGACCTGTGATATGCCATCAGTTGTACTGCAGGATGAGAGAAGAAAAAAATTACAGAAAAAATATTTGAAGAAATAATGACCAAAAATTTCTCATATTTGATGACAAAACTTAATGTACATATCCAAGAAATTCCACAGATTCCAAGTAGGAAAAATTCAAACAGATCCTTACTTATACACATGATTACCACACCATCAAAAAGCAAAGATTGAATCTTGAAAGCAGCAAGAGTGATGCACCACATACGTGGAATTCTCAATACAATTTCTCATCAGAAACCATGGAGGCTAGAGGCAGTAGGGTGTCATACTCAAAGTACTGGAACAAAAAGACTGTCAAACAAAAATCTTATATTCAGCAAAGCTTTCCTTCAAAAATGAATAAGAAATTAAGACATATCCAAATAAATAAAAATGAGACGAATTCATCACTAGCAAGCTTGTCCTATAAGAAATACTAAAGGGAATTCTTTAGGCTGAAGTGAAAGGTCAACTAGACAGTAACTCTAAGTCACATGAAAAAATTAAAAGTAGTAGCAGGTAAATATAAAAGATGGTAGAAACATAATTTTTGTTTGTAACACTGTTCCTCCTATAGTATTTAAAAGATAATTATATAAAATAATAATCATGAATCTATATTGATAATCATACTGATTCTGGCAGTGAAAAGCTAGAAGGACCTCAGTTCTCGTCTTCTTTGAAGAAAGAATTCAGCAAAGAGACCAAGATTGTGAAAAAGATAAAAGGGTTTATGAGAAGCATAGTGTGTGTGGAAGAACACATGGGCAGACTTGGAGTCAGTTATATGGGGGCAGTTTTCCGGGTTGTTTCTGGCCAATCATTTCCATATTTGGTCCTGGTGTGCATGCTAATCTCTCAGCTAGAATGGATTCCAGTAGCATTTTCTCTCTCCTTCAGTCCTTCCCCTAGCCTGAGGGCCTTCTCTGAGCATGTGTTGGGCTGGAAAATCCACAAGAATGCACCAATCAGGAGCCAGTGCTCCCACCGTGATACCATCCTGAAGCATCAGCAGGAGACCAGCTATAGTGGCTCAGCCTGGGAAGCTAGTTGCAGCTGTTCGGCCTGTCTATCCCCTACCTCAGTACAATACGGAGAGACGCAATTTGTATGACAACAGCAGCACAAATAGAGAATATCAGTTAAAATATATATGATTACAGCAGCAAAAGGAGAAAGGAAATAAGAGCAAAACTGTATAAGAGCAAAGATTTTGTTTGCTATTGAAATTAGGTTGGTATCCATCCAAACTTGATAATTATAAACAAATAACCCAATTAAAAAATGGGTAAAGGACTTGAATAAACATTTCTTTCAAGAAGATATATAAATGGCCAATAAGCACATGAAGCAATGTTTAGCATTATTAGCCATTAGGGAAATGTAAATCAAAATTACAATAAGATACCATTTCACATCCACTAGGATGACTAGAATCAGAAAGATGAATAAAAAAGTGTTGGTGTTAGGATGTGGAGAAATTGGGATTTTCATATAGTGCTGTTAAAAGTAAAATGTTCCAATTGGTATAGCGGTTTCTCAAAAAGTTAAACATAGATATAGATATGACCCAGTAAGTCCATTCCTTGGTATATATCAAGAGAATTGAAAACAATGTCCCTGTAAAAACTTATAAATGGATGTTCAAAGTCATATTATCATAATAGCCCCAAAGTGGGAGCAACCCAAAAGTCCATCAGCTGATAAATACATAAACAAAAATTAGTATACTGGGGACTTTCCTGGTGGTCCAGTAGTTGAGACTTTGCCTTCCAAGGCAGGGGGTGTGGGTTAGACCTCTGGTCAGGAAGCTAAGATCCCACATGCTTCTCATCCCAAAAAACGAAACATGAAACAGAGACAATACTGTAATAAATTCAATAAAGATTTTTTTAATGGTCCAAGTGAAAAAAAATCTAAAAATATTGGTATATTCATTCAATAGAATATTACTCAGCCATGAAAGATATAAAGTACTGATTGATACACATTACAACGAGAATGAACCTTGAAAATATTATGGTAAGTGAAAAGGCCACACATCATATTATTCAATTTATACAAAATGTCTGTAATAGGCAGATCCACAAAGACAGAAAGTAGGTAGTAGACTTGTGGTTACCAGGGTCTGATGGAGGTGATGCGGAGTGACTGCTAGTGAGAATAGGGTTTCTTTGGGGAGTGATGAAAATGGTCTAGAATTAGGTATTGGTGATAGCCACATAATTTTGTGAATATACTAAAAATCACTGAATTGTATACTTTATTTTTGAAATACAGTTGATTTATATGTACACTTTAAAAAGATAAATTTGGGGAGTTCCCTGGTGGTCTAGTGATTAGGACTCAGTGCTTTCACTGCCATGGCCTGAGTTCAATCCCTGGTGAGGGAATTGAGGTCCCACAAGTTGCATGGTGCAGCCAAAAAAAAAAACAACAAAAAAAAAGATGAATTTTATGGTATATGAATTTTATCACAATAAAAAAATACAACTGGAATGGTAACTTTTACTAAGACAGGGAAGACTAGGGAAGGGGCCCATGTGGGAGAGAAAGGAAGACTTTGTTTGGCACATGATAAGTTTGAAATACCAAACTTAGACATCCAAGTCAATCTGTTAAGTAGGCAGTTGGAAATATTAGTCTGCAATTCAGGGGAGATATATGGATTGGAGATATACATTTGGAGAAAAATGAATACATGTAATACACATAGAATGGTGCCTGGAACATAGTAAGATCTATAAACATTAGCTATTATATTATTTTGTATGTGTAGAGTAATAATCAGTTGGCCTAGCATAACTTGTGGAATCCCTTCTTCTCTGATTTGTAATGCCACCTCTGTTATACACAAATCTTCCACATACATTGAGGGTCAGTTTCTATCATTGCATTCCTTTAAGTAGGAATTGTTTTAGGAGAGAGTAGATTGAAAGCCAGCGCTTCCCTGGTGGCTCAGTAGCAAAGAATCCACCTGCCAATGAAGGAGATTCAGGTTCAATCCCTAGGTCAGGAAGATCCCCTGGAGAAGGAAATGGCAATCTCTTCCAGTATTCTTGCCTAGGAAATCCCATTGACAGAGAAGCCTGGTGGGCTATATAGTCCATGGAGTTGCAAAAGACTTGGACATAACGACTAAACAACAACAGATTGGAGCCAAGACTACTCTCAACTTTTCTCACTTCACACAAACACAAGGGACTATACATTTCTATTTCACCTTTGTTTGTTTGTTCAGTTGCTAAGTCATGTCTGACTCTTTGCGATCCCATGGACTGCAGCACACCAGGCTTCCCTGCCTTTCATTATTTCCTAGAGTTTGCCCAAATTCATGTCCACTGAGTCGGTGAAGCCACCCAACCATCTCATCCTCTGTTACCCCCTTCTCCTCCTGCCTTCAATCTTTCCCAGTGTCAAGGTCTCTTCCAATGATTCAGCTCTTCACATCAGGTGGCCACAATATTGGAGCTTCAGCATCAGTCCTTCCAATGACTGATATTTAGGGTTTATTTCCTTTAGGATTGACTGGTTTGATCTCTTTGCAGTATAAGGGACTCTCAAGAGTCTTCCCTAGCAGCACAATTCAGTTCAGTTCAATTCAGTTCAGTCGCTCTGTCATGTCCGACTCTTTGTGACCCCATGAATCGCAGCATGCCAGGCCTCCCTGTCCATCACCAACTCTCGGAGTTCACTCAGACTCACGTCCATCGAGTCGGTGATGCCATCCAGCCATCTCATCCTCTGGCGTCCCCTTCTCCTCCTGCCCCCAATCCCTCCCAGCATCAGAGTCTTTTCCAATGAGTCAACTCTTCGCATGAGGTGGCCAAAGTACTGGAGTTTCAGCTTCAGCATCATTCCCTCCAAAGAAATCCCAGGGCTGATCTCCTTCAGAATGGACTGGTTGGATCTCCTTGCAGTCCAAGGGACTCTCAAGAGTCTTCTCCAACACCACAGTTCAAAAGCATCAATCCTTCGGGGCTCAGCCTTCTTCACAGTCCAACTCTCACATCCATACATGATCACAGGAAAAACCATAGCCTTGACTAGACAGACCTTTGTTGGCAAAGGAATGTCTCTGCTTTTGAATATGCTATCTAGGTTGGTCATAACTTTCCTTTCAAGGAGTAAGCGTCTTTTAATTTCATGGCTGCAGTCACCATCTGCAGTGATTTTGGAGCCCAAAAAAATAAAGTCTGACATTGTTTCCACTGTTTCCCCATCTATTTCCCATGAAGTGATGAGACCAGATGCCATGATCTTCGTTTCCTGAATGTTGAGCTTTAAGGCAACTTTTTTACTCTCCTCTTTCACTTTCATCAAGAGGCTTTTTAGTTTCTCTTCACTTTCTGCCATAAGGGTGGTGGCATCTGTATATCTGAGGTTATTGATATTTCTCCTGGCAGTCTTGATTCCAGCTTGTGTTTCTTCCAGCCCAGTGTTTTTCATGATGTACTCTGCATATAAGTTAAATAAGCAGGATGATAATATACGGCCTTGACGTACTCCTTTTCCTATTTGGAACCAGTCTGTTGTTCCATGTCCAGTTCTAACTGTTGCTTCCTGACCTGCGTACAGATTTCTCAAGAGGCAGGTCAGGTGGTCTGGTATTCCCATCTGTTTCAGAATTTTTCACAGTTTATTGTGATCCACACAGTCAAAGGCTTTGGCATAGTCAATAAAGCAGAAATAGATATTTTTCTGGAACTCTCTTGCTTTTTCCATGATCCAGCAGATGTTGGCAATTTGATCTGTGGTTCCTCTGCCTTTTCTAAAACCAGCTTGAACATCAGGCAGTTCACAGTTCACATATTGCTGAAGCCTGGCTTGGAGAATTTTGAGCATTACTTTACTAGCATGTGCTGCTGCTGCTGCTAAGTCGCTTCAGTCGTGTCTGACTCTGTGCGACCCCATAGATGGAAGCCCACCAGGCTCTCCCATCCCTGGGATTCTCCAGGCAAGAACACTGGAGTGGGTTGCCATTTCTTCTCCAATGCATGAAAATGAAAAGTGAAAGGGAAGTCGCTCAGTCGTGTCTGACTCTTAGCAACCCCATGGACTGCAGCCTACCAGGCTCTGCCGTCTATGGGATTTTCCAGGCAAGAGTACTGGAGTGGGGTGCCATTGCCTTCTCGTGAGATGAGTGCAATTGTGCGGTAGTTTGAGCATTCTTTGGCAATGCCTTTCTTTGGGATTGGAATGAAAACTGACCTTTTCCAGTCCTGTGGCCACTGCTGAGTTTTCCAAATTTGCTGGCATATTGAGTGCAGCACTTTCACAGCATCATCTTTCAGGATTTGGAATAGCTCAACTGGAATTCCATCACCTCCACTAGCTTTGTTCGTAGTGATGCTTTCTAAGGCCCACTTGACTTCACATTCCAGGATGTCTGGCTCTAGGTCAGTGATCACACCATCATGATTTCAGCCTTCTTTATGGTCCAACTCTCACATCCATACATGACTGCTGGAAAAACCATAGCTTTGACTTTAAAGAACTTTGTCGGCAAGGTGATGTTTCTGCTTTTTAATATGCTGTCTAGGTTTTTCATAACTTTTCTTCCAAGGAGCATCTTTTAATTTCATGACTGTAGTCGTCATCCACAGTGATTTCAGAGCCTAAGAAAATAAAATCTGCCGCTGTTCCCATTTTTTCCCCATCTGTTTGCCATGAAGTGATGGGACTGGATGCCATGATCTTAGTTTTCTGAATGTTTGGTTTTAAGTCAGCTTTTTCACTCTCCTCTTTCACCTTCATCAAGAGGCTCTTTAGTTCCTCTTCACTTTCTGCCATTAGAGTAGTATCATCTGCTTATCTGAGGCTACTGATATTTCTCCTGGCAATCTTGATTCCAACTTGTGATTCATTCAACCTGGCATTTCAGCATGATGTACACCACATAGATGTTAAATAAGCCAGGTGATAATATACAGTCTTGATGTACTTCTGTCCCAATTTTGAACCAATCCATTGTTCCATGTCCAGTTCTAACTATAGCTTCCTGACCTGCCTACAGGTTTCTCAGGAGGAAAGTCAGGTGGTCTGGTATTCCCATCTCTTTAAGAATTTTCCACAATTTGTTGTGATCCACATAGTTAGGCTTTAGCATAGTCAATGAAGCAGAAATAGATGTTTTTCTGGAATTCCCTTGCTTTTTCTACGATCCAATGGTTGTTGGCAATTTGATCTCTGGTTCCTCTGCCTTTTCTAAATCCAGCTTGTACATCTGGAAGTTCTCGGTTCACTTACTGTTGAAGTCTAGCTTGAAGGATTTTGAGCATTACATTGCTAGCATGTAAAATGAGCATAATTGTACAATAGGGAGAAATCACCTGGATTCTGTCTACCTTTCAGAGGCTAGGAAGATAAATGAGATCCTAGGAAGGAAGTTCAGAAATTTGAGTAATATAAAGCCACAAAAGGAAGTTACCTGAGAGAAAATAGATTCCATAGGTAATATTTTGAGTTAACCCTCTTTATAATTACATTAACATTTTTAAAGTTTTTTGTTGTTGTTGTTAAGTTGTGGTTAAAAAAAAAAACAAAAAACAGAAAAAAACTGCATAATATAAAATTGTTACCCCTTGGTAACAACATGAGAAAATTTTAAATACAGCCTTTACATTTGATGTTCCACCCAAAATCTTCCCACAGCTGTCTCCTCATTGTTCAACTCAATACAATGTTTACTTCTTCAGTGAGGTCTCTCAATGCAGAAGTAAAGTTGCTTTCCTACTCTTGGTCACTTTCTGTCTCATTACCTGAAAGCCTTCTTCACTAACTGAAATATTTATGTTTATTAACTGTCTCCCCCTCCCCACGGAAGGGCTTCCCAGGTGGCTCATGTTAAAGAATTCACGGGTTCTAATCCTGGGTGGGGAAGATGCCCTGGAGAAGGAAATGGCAATCCACCCCAGTATTCTTGCCTGGGAATTAGAGCCTGGAGGGCTACAGTCCATGTGGTCGCAAAGTCAGATGTGACTTAGTGACTAAACAACAACAACCTCCCTGCTAAAACTGTAAATTCTACCAGAGTAGGGACCTGGTCTGTCTACTCTTCTCCCCATGCCTAGTTCTTTGTACACAGTATGTTCTAAGAATTTGTTAAAATACTTTCTGAGTAATAAGTATAGTGCCTTTTAATACCAAACAAGTTTCATATAGCTTATCTCATGATTATTACAACCCTGAGTAAAATGGGATTGCTGGCCCCACTGTAAAGATACTCAAAGAAAATGATAGAACTCTCCACCTCCATATACAGCAACCCCTTACTCCCATACACACACAGAGAGAGCAGAGACTACGGCTACAGTGATGCTATTCTAAGTGCCAAGAAGAAAATGCAACTACTCGACTGTTTGGCACACTGAATCACCTTGTGTAGCTGTCTCGGTTTTTCCCCCCTTTTAAAACGATTTTTTAAAAAAAAATTAAAAAAAATTTTTTGGCCGTCCCACAGGGTTTGCAGGATCTTTGTTCCATCCCCAAGGGTTGGAACCCGTGGCCCCTGCAGTGGAAGCGCGGAGTCCTCACCACTGGTAGGCCAGGGAATTCCCTTCCCCCGTTCTTTAAAAAAAGAAAAAAGAAAAAAAACCCAAACAGCTTTATTGAGGTATATAACCTTGTCTTGTTTTTAAAGTGTGCTCTTTTGTAATAATCTAATTCTCTAGTATGAAAATACTTTGGATCTCCATTACTACAGGCACCTGTAAGCATTCCCTTTCCTTCTTTTTATTTTTCTACCCTTACACTCTGCAGTCGAACACGTGTGACCAGCGCCTAGGGAACTCGCTCAGCCTCCCTCCCTAGCCCTGCCCACCGAAAGTCGCGCCCCTTCTTTTTCCGGAGTCCGGCCCCTCGGCTTCTTTCCGACCTGGCTCGGCGGATCTCGCCCTTCCTCCAGCCCCTCTCTACATCTCGCGAGAAGTGAGAGCGCCTGGCCGGACGAGAGAAAAGTATCTGCTCCGCTGAGGGGGGAAAGAAGGAGCTGGAGATAGATTGTGGGACCGATCGCGGGCGGGCGGGAGGCGACGGAGCTACCAGAGGGTGAGTCCTGTTAACATTAACTAGTCCATGACCTGACGGGCGTCTCCCCGTCAACTCTGGTCAATCCCAGCGTCCCAGACCGGGGTCTCCCCTCCCAGTATGTGTTGGACGGGGGCGCTGAGGCGGTGGCCGGGCCCTGTCTGAGGAAGAGGGTGGGGCATGGACTAACGCCGACCAATAAGAAAGAAGGAAGCTACGATTGGCGGCCACAACTACTAATGAGAGGTCATCTTTACCTTGCGGAGTGACGCCCCTCTTCTCTCCCTCCTCCCGCCTCCTTCCTTTGGGGGGGGAAGGCGGGGCCAGAGGCCTGAAGTGTGGGGAGAACTTGGGGTAAGTAGCCCCGGGGGGCACAGGGCGTGGCAAGAAGAGGGGAGTTGAATCCTGAGGGAATGGAAGTCTAGTGGAGCCTGGAATGGGGTGGAATGGGAGAAAGGGGAAGGGTACTAAACTGATTGAAGACGCTGGACTTCTCCAAAGAGTGGGGTTAGAGGCTTGGCATTGGAAGAGTTAGGGGTAATAGGCAGGAGGTAGGGTTGAGTAGGTGAAAACATAGCATTTGGTTTTGATGGGAAGATAGGAAGGAGTAAGTGGAAGTGAGAGCGTGGCATTTCTATTGAATTATAAGAAAACCTATCAGGGACAAGATATCAGAGAAAAAGTATGGATATGAAGAAAATTAAGTGGATGAGTTTAGGAAGATTTAATAGGGGTGGGTGTAGTGGCCAAAAGGCATCACTTTGGGTAGGGTATGGGGGAATCCAGAAGGGTAGGAGAGGTATTTGGTTGGGAGACGGCTGATATGGACAGGTGTTTAGCTTAGGTATCAGAAGTCTGAGAAGTGATTTTAGAGCTTTTGGTGAATATGGCATCCAGTCTGGTAACCAGCCTGCAAGAAAGCTGGGATAGTGGTAAAGAGAAAAATAGAACACTTTCATCACTTCTACTCTGATTTCCTTTCTCCGTCTCTTCCTCTTCCCGACTTCATCTGTTCCTCAGCTCAGGGATGGGGGATTGGGACTTCGGTGGCCAAGTCAAAGCCCCATCGGGAGTTATATGTTGCTCTGAATTGCTTGTTATGTTCTCTGACTGGGGTGTTTACTGCCCAGGGCACCTCCTACCCAGATTCCCGCGTTGCTACTTTCCTGACTCTAAAAGTTTGTTTTCTATTTACCAGAGAGTGTTTTAGTACCTCTGAGGGTTGTGTCATAGTTAAGTGTAGTTTTGTGGGGGTATGCAGAGTTTGCTCTACAAGCTCACTTGATTCCTATGTTTAAAAACTTTGCATTAGTGTAAGTAATTCTTGCAGAGACATCGGTCTTTATAGGTATTCTAAGCACAGAAAAATGTACTATACTGAAGTTTGTTTTGTTAATTGTTTCTTTCCCACTTGAGTTGCCAAATGGATGGTTGCAGTTAGTTTTAGCCAGCTTATGTTTTTTTTTAAGTGGTGTAAATAAAATGGACACGTATTTCAGGAAAGTGAAAATTTTTCAGTTTCTTCTTTTGTGTCCAGATCAGAAAGCTAAAGATATGTCATAATATCTTAGGGGCAAGGGTTGGGGAAATCAAACACAATTTGTACTTAAACATGGAGGATATAAGGTAAGTGGAGACTATTGCGAAATGTAACATGTCAGTAATAAAAGAAGCTAAAGAAAAGTCTGGCAGCTATACTAAGTAGTCTTACCAGTTCTTAATTCTATACAAAAAAGGGACAAGTCTTTGCCCTTTGTTTGATATTTGTTTATTATTTAATAACGAGCTAGTACAGTCAATTAATAACTTCTTTGCTGTTGCACAGATTTGTCTTTTACATTCCTTTTCTTCTTTTACTTTTGGAAGCAAAATGACATCTGAAATACCAGTAACGGTGTTATATGAAGAGAAACCAGAGTATGTTGCTTTGTATTAACCTTTGGTTTTCAGCAACCATTTATCCTCCTGGTCAGGAACTTACCCCTACAGCACATTGAGACTAATTAATTACTGTCCTTATAGCATTAATTACTTAATTGGGTTCCAGTATTTCACATTCAGAGCATTGCTCTTGGATATTCGGACATTTTCACAGTTTGCCTGGCAGTAGCACAAAGAAATTTCCAATGAGAGAGCAAAGTTCCTTGTTTTATTCTTCCATCCTAGAATTTGTGATGACTTTGACTTGAGCACTGTCTCGTTAGTGTTACCACCTAGCAGAAGGCTAGAGAATAATAAACACTGCTCATCTTTAAACTTGTTGATCAACGGGTACAACCTGTGATAGTTTCAGTGTTGTAACTTTTAAGCATTTTTGCTTACCATGGCTTTAAAATGTTAATAAATACCGTTGTATATCTCCTTTCTCTTCCCTGTCCCTTTCCTCTCCCTCTTTCGTCTCCTTTCCTTTCCCACGTCCAGTTCAGAATTAAATTTGTTTTTTCAACCAACTCTCAAACTGCTGCTTTAAGTCCCTGGCTCTGCCTGAACACAGCTGCTCTGAAATTCTCACAAGTTATTGTTTTGTACACGTCAAGAGTGAGTTTTTCCTAGGCTGCAGTAGGAGGGAGTCAGTGATACAGCAGCCTCCTATCCGTGTCTGATGAGGAGGAACCTTTTTGAAAGGAAGTTTTAGGTGGAGCAAATAGCATTGCCATATAAATGTCTAATAAAAACAGCTCTCTTTTTGAAACTAGTTGGCAGGCTGGCATACAGTCCCTTATCCCTTGATAAAGGTACAAAAGTTAAGGTGCATATGTTGTTTCTTTGAGAAAAACAAATGCAGGATTCATTTAAAAAGAAAAACAGTATTTCTTTTGTTGTTGGTTTCTCTGATTGTGGCAGTATGATTTTAGAGTTCATGGGAGAAAGTCTTCCATTTCCAGAAACATGACAAAATGATTTTTAGTCTTCTCATTTTTGAATGTTGCCTTCCCCTAGCAGGCCTATTTTTAGGATCAAGTATATTCTTGAAATGTGGAAATACATCATTTTGGAATGTTTGGTGGATGGTCTTTTAACTTTTGAATGCTGTGAGGAAGCGATCCCTACTTCATAGACACCCCGTTCCATTATTGGAGCTCTACTTTTAGAACATTCTTTACATTGTGGTGCTCTTTACTCCTGCCATCTGAAGCTACAATAAATAAACCTAATTCCTTGTCAACATGGTAGCCCTTCAAATGTTTGATGACAGTTATGTCCTGTTAAAACTTCTCTCTTACTGGGGTAAATATCCCATGTTCTTTCAACCATTCCTTAAGTTACATTTTTAATAAAGTTCAGCCTCCTTGTCAACCTGCTTGAGTTTTTAGAATTTCTTATTTAGATCTGAATATAACATTTGATATAATCTGATCAATACAAAGTACAGGGGAAAGTAGAGCTTCTTTTTTCACTGCACTCAATAGTTTAAAAAAAAAAATTGATTTTATTTATTTGGCTGGGTAGGGTCTTAGTTGTGTGAGCTCTTAGTTGCATCATGTGGGATCTAGTTCCCTGACCAGGGATCAAACCCAGGCCCCCTGCTTTGGGAGCGAGGAGTGTTAGCCACTGGACCACCAGGGAAGTTCCAGTACCTCTGTTCTTAAAGCCTAAGATCCAGTTAATTTATATAATTAATTTTAAAATTTCAGTTGAATTTGCATTATCCCTATCTATGTTTTATGTTTGAAATAAACTATAGCATTTGTGAAGAAAAAATGTACACATATATATGTATATTGTTGTTTAGTTGCTAAGTTGTGTCCACCTCTTTTGCTATCTGCACGGACTGTAGCCCACCAGGCTTCTCTGTCCATGGGATTTCCCAGGCAAGAATACTGGAGTGGGTTTTCATTTCCTTCTCCAGAGAATCTTCTGACCTAGGAATCGAACCTGTTGTTTCCTACATTGCAGGTGGATTCTTTACCACCAAGGGAAGCCCATATATGTAAATACATATTTAAATTATAGTTTATTAGTGTGGTGGTCTAAATTTGTCTTGCTCTGTTCTGTAGGTAAAATTGTGCTTACAAATGAGATAAAACATCAGAAGACATCTCTAGGGACTGAAGACTTTATGTTGGCAGCCAACAACTTCACTGTGTGTTAATTTTAGCCTGATAGTTCAATTTATGTTTGAGCAATTTTAGCTGATAAATGCAATTTTAAAGCATCTTCCTCTTTTGGGGTTTTAATTTTTACTTTCATTTTTAGCAAATTGCACATTCTGTATGGAAATGTTTGTGTGGAATGAAGTAGCACGCTATAGGGACAGAATACATTTTCTTCTGATACGTTCTCATCCATCTAAAATTGTAATTATGAATTCTCCTAGAAAGCAGAAATATGGACTTGATGACCCCTCAAAGTCCTTTCCAGCCCCAAAATTCATAAGTAGAGGCTCAGATCAAGGAACTTACTATTTAAGAATCAAGAAGAAAAGTAGAATGTAAAGAAAATGAAATTGAAATGGTTCTACTGACCCAGTGGGAATGGATAAACAAAAAGCAAGGAACATAAATGACAAGAAATAATAATTCCTGTGAGCTAAAAGCAGAACAAAAGTCATCAACAACAAATATTTTGCATTGGGGTCATTTTATGTCTTAAAGTATTTTATCATGACATTTTCTCTTCAGAATTTCCCTGGTGGACACTGTGTTGAAAGAATGTGGTTGGTTTTGTTTTTTTTTTCTTCTGTTAAATCATAGTATTTTGTTTCCTTTGGTTCTCTTGTTTGTCCTTTTGTTGAGAAACTTAAGGGAAAAAAAATCTGAATAATATATTCACTGCCTGTATACAGTGAAGCAAATTTCAGTTCAGTTTTGAAAGTAAACATAAACTCCTTGGCTTCCTTGGAGAGGAAGGATGAATGTTAAAATTCAGGAGAGGTTTTATGAAAAGACAAATTTACTATTCAGTTTTTAAAACTTTTGAAGCAGACATCTAGGAAAGATTCCCAACTAAACCAAAGGTGAGCTAATACAGTAGTGTCATGAGGGAAAACAAAACTCATTACAAACTCACAACTTTGTTAGCTTCTCATCTTTTGGTGAATTTAATCCTAAATGTTTTCATGTATTTGAAACCTGACTGTGCCAAAAGTTTCTCTAATTCAGTACTGCATTTATCCTTAATAAATATCAATTTGTGAAAGTCTAACAAGAGCCAAGATGTAGCTTGAGAAGTTACTTTGTGAGTTTATGTCATGGGCTTCCCTGGGAATAGTTTTCTTCTGCCATAGTCTCACCTCCTCACAAAACCCAACTTGTTTTCTTTGAGTGAAGTTATTTACTAATATCTTCTTATCTGGTATGGTGCTTCTTTCTGACCTAACAGAGAGAGATTTATGTTCTAAATTGGTCAGTTTTATTTGGGGCTTAAAATTTACCATGTAAGAGAAATGTCACTTTTTCAGATTAAAAAATAGAATATAACCATTCTTTTTGAAATACGAATATGCCTGCCTTTATTATAAAAACAGGATGATTTATTGAGTATAACACGATTGCTATAAATGATTTGTGTTGTCACCAAATTTCTTGCCAGTAATGTTTATTTAAGCTTTATCAAACTTAAATAAAACTAGGATTTAACATGATTTTTCTGGTATTTCTGGTACTGATATGTCTTTCATAGCACCATTTAATTTTTTTTAAGTTTTGGTCAAGCAGTAGTTTGCTAATATTTTACATATCTATGTTAGGGACTTTTGAAAGTCATTGAACATTGCAATACCCTAGATAGGTCACTGTGTTGCCAGTATGTGGACAGTATTAGAAAATAAATTTTTTTCTTGAGAACTTTTGAGGGCCTCCATGATTATCATTGTGGGATATTATAGCTATTTCCTATCTGGGACCAAACTCATACTCGGGTTTAATATTAAAGTCTATCAGGTTTGTTGTTGTTTGCAGCCTATTTAAGTCCATGAAGATTTAAAATTTATCCTCAAAGATTAGTGTTGGCCCTTTGATTGCTATTGCTTTGTTGTTTCAGGGAACACACTTTACCTGAAAATGAGTAGGAAAAAAACAAAACACAACACCAGATTTTTGACAGCCTACCAGTTTCCAGGAATTTTTTTACTTCTAAAATCTTATTGAGACCAAGCATAGATAGGTATAATGTTCTCTAGTTGTTTCTAACTCCGCTTCCTTGCTATCACTTTAGCAAGTTATTTCTTCTTTGTTTTTGCTTTATTAACCTTCCTGAGAATAGCTCAGAATAGTTGCTTGAATCCTCCAAAAGCCTGGAGAGGCTTTTAAAAAGTTCTAGTCTAGTAATTGCCTGTATGAAGCTACTTCCATACAGCTTCTAAGCTTTGACCATGTGTTGCCTAACTTATGATTCAGCCTAATTCTCACTCCCATCTGTTTTCAGTCATTTGCTACAAAACTATTTGGTCTATTTGAACTGGCTCCTTTCTTTGAAACCTGTCGCTGCATGTCTGAGCCTGAAATCCAGAAATTAATTTTAACCTTCCCTTTGATCAATTCAGGGCACTCTACTGTTTATTTCTCAAACTGTGGGTCTCAAACTGCTTTTGGTCTTAGTACCCACCCCTCTACACTCTTAAAAATTATTGAGGACTCCAGAGAGCTTTTGCTTATTGTAATTGTATCTACTTGTATTTACCATATTAGAAATTAAAATGGAGAAAATTTTAAAATATTTTATATACTTATTTTAAAATAACAGTATAAATGTATCTATAGTTTTAAAAAGTTGGGGAGAAGAACATCAAATGTCTGGCTGATAGAAAATATCTGTATTCTCGTATCTGTTTCTGCATTTAATCTGTTAACAATATGTTGTTTGGTTGAAGTATCTGAAGAAAACCTGTGCTTACACAGATATGTAATAGGAAAAGAAAAGATTCTTTTCAGATAACTGTTGATAATCTTTCTTCTTTGATAACTACATCAAAATCTGAAAAGTGATAGCTTCTTAAAAGTAGGCTGTTGTATAGAATCTGATACCACATCTGTGAACTTTTAACACCCAGACTTATGTTGCACCTTAAACAGGTCTTTTGCCCATGTATGTTCTGAATACCCATGAACCCTCTGTAAGGACCTGTAAGGATCCCTGGAGCCCTCTTTGAGAACCACACTTGAAAAATACAGCTGTTTATCATGTAGGAGGAATATCCAACCATCTTAATGCTTCTCAAAGGGTGGGTTACTGACCACGTGCATCCGAATTACCCAGGGTGTTTTTTAGTGTCGATTTTTGGGCACCAAAGCCAAGAGAATCCAGGAGGAGGTCTGGGGATCTGTATTTTTACACTGTGTCTACATGAATATGCTAAAGATTGAAAACTATGGAGATAGCTTAATCATATTTTAAGAAAATCTATTTTCTAAATTTTAAGAAGTCAAATAAAAAAATTGGTACTTGAATAGTCCTAATATAAGTCCTTATTATCAAGCACTCTGACATTTGTCATATTTGGGATATCTTAATGTTGTATTTTAATTAATAATAGTTATCATAATACCAAAAGTTTGCAAACTAAGGCCTCTTGGTAAATATGTTAGGCTTTGAAGCCATGAGGTCTCTGTTACAACTACAACTCTGCCATTGCAGCACAAAAGTAGCAAGCCAGGGACAACGTGCAGAGAATAAGCATGGCTGTGTTCTCATAAAACTATTTATGGACACTAAAATTTGAATTTCATAAAATTTTCACGTCACAAAATTTTTTTTTTCTTGTTTTACTTCTGTGTGGCTTTTTTTTTTTTTTTAATTTTACATAATTGTATTAGTTTTGCCAAATATCAAAATGAATCCACCACAGGTATACATGTGTTCCCCATCCTGAACCCTCCTCCCTCCTCCCTCCCCATACCATCCCTCTGGGTCATCCCAATGCACCAGCTCCAAGCATCCAGTATCGTGCATCGAACCTGGACTGGCAACTTGTTTCATACATGATATTTTACATGTTTCAATGCCATTCTCCCAAATCTTCCCACCCTCTCCCTCTCCCACAGAGTCCATAAGACTGTTCTATACATCAGTGTCTCTTTTGCTGTCTCGTACACAGGGTTATTGTTACCATCTTTCTAAATTCCATATATATGCGTTAGTATACTGTATTGGTGTTTTTCTTTCTGGCTTACTTCACTCTGTATAATAGGCTCCAGTTTCATCCACCTCATTAGAACTGATTCAAATGTATTCTTTTTAATGGCTGAGTAATACTCCATTGTGTATATGTACCATGGCTTTCTTATCCATTCATCTGCTGATGGACATCTAGGTTGCTTCCACGTCCTGGCTATTATAAACAGTGCTGCGATGAACATTGGGGTACACGTGTCTCTTTCCCTTCTGGTTTCCTCAGTGCGTATGCCCAGCAGTGGGATTGCCGGATCATAAGGCAGTTCTATTTCCAGTTTTTTAAGGAATCTCCACACTGTTCTCCATAGTGGCTGTACTAGTTTGCATTCCCACCAACAGTGTAAGAGGGTTCCCTTTTCTCCACACCCTCTCCAGCATTTATTACTTGTAGACTTTTGGATCGCAGCCATTCTGACTGGTGTGAAATGGTACCTCATAGTGGTTTCGATTTGCATTTCTCTGATAATGAGTGATGTTGAGCATCTTGTCATGTGTTTGTTAGCCATCTGTATGTCTTCTTTGGAGAAATGTCTATTTAGTTCTTTGGCCCATTTTTTTATTGGGTCATTTATTTTTCTGGAGTTGAGCTGTAGGAGTTGCTTGTATATTCTCGAGATTAGTTGTTTGTCAGTTGCTTCATTTGCTCTTATCTTCTCCCATTCTGAAGGCTGTCTTTTCACCTTGCTAATAGTTTCCTTTGATGTGCAGAAGCTTTTAAGGTTAATTAGGTCCCATTTGTTTATTTTTGCTTTTATTTCCAATATTCTGGGAGGTGGGTCATAGAGGATCCTGCTGTGATGTATGTCAGAGAGTGTTTTGCCTATGTTCTCCTCTAGGAGTTTTATAGTTTCTGGTCTTACGTTGAGATCTTTAATCCATTTTGAGTTTATTTTTGTGTATGGTGTTAGAAAGTGTTCTAGTTTCATTCTTTTACAAGTGGTTGACCAGATTTCCCAGCAGCACTTGTTAAAGAGATTGTCTTTAATCCATTGTATATTCTTGCCTCCTTTGTCAAAGATAAGGTATCCATATGTGCGTGGATTTATCTCTGGGCTTTCTATTTTGTTCCATTGATCTATATTTCTGTCTTTGTGCCAGTACCATACTGTCTTGATAACTGTGGCTTTGTAGTAGAGCCTGAAGTCAGGTAGGTTGATTCCTCCAGTTCCATTCTTCTTTCTCAAGATCATTCTGTTGTTTTTTTCCAGCCATTTAAAAGTGTAAAAACCACTCATAGCTCGTGGACCAAAAAAGACCAAATGGCAGGCTGGGTTTGACCTATGGGCTGGAGTTTGCCAATCCTTAATGTATACTGTAACTGGCTTATGAGTTTAAAAATTATTATGATAAAACATACTTATTGTTAAAGCCATAAACATTATTTAATTTTCCTAGACAAAAATAATGCTCCAAGAAACTGTAGTCCTTCAAAGTCATGTTTCTGGACATTCATTTATATAAGAAACACTTGTGTGTAAACTTGGAAATGCTCTATTCAGTTGAAAGTGGTCATACAATATGCAAGTTACCATACAACTTTCAGGTATTACAAAAAGATACGGTGTCCATTTTTATATCTTCTTTGGGATGTGTGAGAACAGGTAACTAGGATTTAGTCCAACTTCAACTACTTGACTTATCTTTTGCCTATTTTTTTTTAACTCTCTACCTCAGTTTTCCAATTTGTTACCAAAGTACCTTATAAAAGGCTAATTAAGTTTATAGAAGTATACATGCTTTTTATGTAATCCTTTTGAGGCATTTGGTTTACCTGCTAATGAAATAATGTGTTAAACTGTTGTTATGCTAAATCATACAGTGGCAAATGAACCCAGATTTTATGAACAGAAATTTCACTTCCTAAATAATCTACTGTCTGGTTAAACTTGAGTCTTCTATGGTGTCTGGGGTTAAATACCTTCATTATAGTCTCATATGTTTATTGGAATCCTTTCCTTAAGTCAGTGTTTTGGGTGTAATTCGAGTCACAGCAACACAGTATCCTACTGTGTGTAGAATAAAATGTTGAGACTGCTGTGGTGGACCCCTTCAGTGTTTGTGCTCTTTGCTCGGCAGCAGCTAAATTATCTTAGAATCTGAAACTTGGTAACCAGAGTTATGTTCTTAGAAGAGAACTGTGTATAATTTTTTTCTTTTCAGTATCATAGGGGCATAGAGCCTATAGAGCTCTGTTTGGGTGTCTGAATGTTTTAGCTTGTTTGTAGCTCACTGAAAGACATTCTGTACCTTGATTTCAGCTCTGTTCCCTTTGTGATGAATGGTTGGGCAATTTCTAGGTGTTTTAATAATAAGTACTACTTTTTATTGTTAGGCAGCATTCGTGGGTTTCTGAAAATGGATCCTAAAGGGTAACAAAGAAGGAATTATCTTGAAATGCTTGATTTACCCTGTGTATCAGTCTGAGTTTCTACCACATCTATTTCTATTGATCTATGATGCTGTTAGTTTATATTTTTAGAAAGCTTTTTTGGTAGTCCATTTTGAAGTTATCAGTTGACTCTATGGTTCTGTTGCTTTGTAATGTAGAGTGAACAACTTTGTATGGTTTTTAAATACTATACTGTTCGTGGTTTAGAATAGTCTAGCAGATACAAGCCTTTTTTTTAAAACTCAGACATTTTTTAGTCGTGCAAATCAGTATTTTTACTATTAAATTATATTATTATTTGATTTATTAGAAGCAATCTATGATCATTGTAGAGACTTTGGGAAACACTTCAGGTAGAAAGTACAGTCATCTAGACTGCTACTGTCCAGAGATAACCACTGTTAACATTTGATGATGTTGCCCTCATCTTGTTCTGTGCTTATTATTTTGTTTGCTTTTTTATAGATTTGGAATTATGGTGCATGTGCAAGTTTGTATCCTACTTAATGTATAGCACTTAATGTATAGCATTTTCTCATGTTGTTAAATAGCTTTGAGAAATGTTATTATTAACAACTTATATATATTGTAAGACAGTGTTTCAGTTTATATTTTTCCATCCTTTGTAAACATTTTATTTAATTCCTTTTCCTTTTTTTGTTATAAATATGACTGTGGTGAACATTTTCATATATAGATTATCCATGTTTCTGGCTTTAGCCTCAGAATAAAGTCCCAAAAGAAGAATTATTTGTTCAAAGGATATAAAACATTTTAAGACACTTAATATAAACATTGCCAGATTGCTTTCCAGAAAGATTGTCCAAATAATGTACTCCCCAAAGTCTCATATTAAGGTTCCCTCTCTGCTGCATCCTTGATTAGCAAGCATTCTTTTATACTTGAAAATGTATCTTAAAATCTGTGGTCTAGGTTTTGTTTTCAAGGGTCAATTAACTTGATGAATACCTCTCTTCTCCCCATTTTTAACACTCTAACCAAAAACTGTAGAACTTCTTCTATGTTATTTGTATGATAAGAACATAGAATTGATTGGGTGTAGTCACATAAAGTTCCTTAGGCACAAGGTAATTGTAAATATGTATTTAAAATAATGTCTTAAATATATATTGCTTTAACTACATAAATAATCTACATTGCAGTTGTCTTGTGAACCCAGCAGCTTTCTGCAAAACTTGGAAAGATAAGTGTAAAATTTCAGCAAAGTATACTTGAATATCGGAGAAGGCAACGGCACCCCACTCCAGTACTCTTGCCTGGAAAATCCCATGGACAGAGGAGCCTGGTAGGCTGCAGTCCATGGGGTCGCGAAGAGTCAGACACGACTGAGCGACTTCACTTTCACTTTTCACTTTCATGCATTGGAGAAGGAAATGGCAACCCACTCCAGTGTTCTTGCCTGGAGAATCCCAGGGACGGGGGAGCCTGGTGGGCTGCCGTCTATGCGGTCGCACAGAGTCAGACACGACTGAAGTGACTTAGCAGCAGTAGCAGCATACTTGAATACTGACTTCAGATTAAATTAATAAACATTTATTGAACATCAACTGTGTTAAGAAAGGAAGGGCTTCCAGAAGTTTTAAACTGAATCTCTATATTCTACCCCATTTTCCTTCTGGTCACAGATAATACAGCCATTTCCTTTTTATTTATGAAACTAAAGTAGTCCACTCCTTGTTACTAACACATTACCATTGCATCTTTTATAGCAATTATCTGCTATTAATGTGAAATTATTTTTACCTTGTATTTGTTTCATCTTTGTAGACTCTTAAGTAAGCACTATGAGGGCAGATATCTTGTCTGACTCATTGTTGAGTTTTGGAGCCTAGAGTGTGTGTTAGGTGCTGAATAAAGGTGTTCAGTGAATTAATGAACTTTTTAATTAAAGTAAATTTATATATTAATAATCTATTTCATTATTAATATATAATTACATATTAATAATTATATATAAATATATAAATTTACTTTTTGATCCCAACGATGAATCTTAGTTATTAGTTTCATACATCTCTTTGTCAAATATTTTACCAAGACCTAACCATCTCTTTTGTGCTCATGTATATATATTCTGGAATTGCTAGCAAAATAATTTGATAAATGATCTTAAGGAATAGGAGAAATAATAAGAGATCTAATATGTACACTGATCAACCTCTGACTAATTGAACTTGTAAATTAAGCCATCATTCTTATCTTAACTTGGCATGTTTCATGCTAGATAATAGGATTCTTTGCCTGGCCAAACTTTAGTCAGGCTCCTGAACCTTCTTTTAGGCCCATCTCCCTTGTAAAATTGAATTTTAGCAAGAACCTTGCTAAGTCAGTTTACCAAGAACCCCCTCCCCCTCAAAATCTGTTCATGCTCATATCTGATCAGGTTCTTCATCCTCTACCATCACTCAGGTGATGTCTGATCGTCCTGGCCTGTCTTTAGGAAGAATCTTGTTAGGTTAGTTTAACCAGACTCTTCCTTATCCCTTATAGCTCCTCTTGGTAATTTTCTAGTCACTGACCCCCACCCTATACCTTGGCTATAAATCCCATTCACTGATGGTATATTTAAAACTGAGCCCAGTTACGTACTGAAGTCTCTTAGCTTCTGTTGCAATGCTCCTAAATAAAATCTGCTTTTTACTGCTTAACTACTGTCTGGTGGTTTAGTCACGAAGGCGTGTCTGGCTCTTGCGACCCCATGGACTGTAGCCTGCCAGGCTCCTCTGTCCATGGGATTTTCCAGGCAAGAGTACTGGAGTGGGGTGCCATTTCCTTCTCCAGAGGATCTTCCCGACCCAGGGATCGAACCCAGATCTGCATTGCAAGCAGGATCTTACCTGCTGAGCTACGAGGGAAGCCCTGACTACTGTCTAGTTCTGGGTTTTTCACACAGATGAAAGATTGTTTTTTTGCAAATGACTGTTGTCTTTATTTTTATGTCTACTTTGCCTGGCACTTAGTAGTTTCTTCGTAATGTTTTTGAAAATGCATGATAGTTAGTCTGAACCCCTTCTAGATTTTCATGAATCTTTGATGTTTATGGTGCATATGCCCTTCTCATTTTTTTGTACTTAGGAATATCTGCTTTTTGTTATTAGGAACCTAAAACAGGCCCTTGGGTGTGTTTGTACGTGGCTTTTATTCCTTACCATGGCTTTTATTGCTTACCTAAAGTTGGGTCATCTTATTAACATCAGTTGGTTACTAAAGAAATGATCATTACCACCAGTTCCAGAGAACTGACTTTGTAGACCTCAGTGACAGACTCCATCCTCATTCTGTTTAAAAAAAGAACAGATAGATATACATATGTGTACTTATGTATATACATTTTATATACATTTTAGGGTATATTTCTGGCTCTGACAAAATTATATAAGAAAGATTCTATTAAATGACCCCAGTCATTAAAAATCATTCTCTAAACCTAGGATTTTCTTCACTTTTTTCCTGTCAGCATTCAGATAACTTTCTCTCTTTTAAGTGAGTACCAGTTTTATCATTCCTGCATTCTGGTGAATCTGAGTGTGTGAGCCTTTTTCTTGGCCCCTAGTACAGCCCTTTTTTGCATCTTTGTTTTCCTGTTTTGAGATCTCCATTGAGAGCATTTCACTTTTCCTTGGAAATGTTTCTAAATATATGTATCCTCTGTCTGTTATTTATTGCTTAGTTCTGTAAAATGCTTGAGTTTCATCCTGAAGAATAGATTGAGAAACAGACCACAGACTTGAGTGCCATGCCTGGACACGTGATCTACTTGTCAAGCAGTACAGTTACAGATGGGCTGTGAGTTAAATTCTAGTCAATGACAGCATCATCATTCAAGATTTAACCTTTTGTCTCAGTCTTTGTACTACAGAAATGTGTTGCTATTTGTTTTTTGAGAAGCATCAGTTTGACCTTTCGTAATTAGAGATTTAAGTATCAAAGAGGAATAGGCAATCCCATTCTTTAGGTGCAGCAGTTGATACAGCAGATTGGGAATGAAAGAGAAATTTTTTAAAGGATGCTAACTGGAAATTCTTTTTTAAGTGGGGAGACAGATCATTATTGTAGTTAAATATTTCTAAGAGACATCACTTTGAAGCTAAAAGCAAGAACGATGGAAATGAAAGAAGGCAAGAGACTGAGGGAATGAATTGTAGGGGGATTTTCCTGGCAGTCCAATGGTTAGACTCCCGGCTTCCAATGCAGGTGGTGTTGGTTCGATCCTTGGTCAGGGAACTAAGATCCCACATGCGTTGTGTTGCAGCCCAAAAAGAGAAGGAGAATTGTAGGTATTTAAGAGAGAGGGCCTTCTTCCTCCCATTGTGGTCTCCCTTTGGTGAAAATGGCAAAACAAAAGCCAGCAAAATGGGAAGGAAGCAGGAAATCCTAGTTAGTGACTGTCAAATTTGAGTATTTAAGAGGCATGAGAATGCTTGCTTTTGTTACATTTTAATGCTTTTCCCCCAAACTTATTTTGCCCTTTTCCCCACTTTTAGAAAATCATAGTTTTTCATCTCTATTTTTTAGTAAGGGTGCAATGAAATAAAATTTGAAAACCATATATTGTGATGTGACTGTGCAAAATCAAAACTTTTGAATTCTGTGGTTTGAGGAAAACCATTCCAGTACTGTCCCATTCCTCAGCCAAGACCCTTTTTTTCCCTCTAAATCGGTAGAAAACAGAAAACTTAGCCTCCAAAAACAACCGAGGTAAAAAATTAGGAATCCTGCCTGGTTCTTTGTGTTATATCTATTCTAGACCTTGTAGCTTGCTTCCTGGTTAAAAATATGTTAGAGGATCTTGTTGGAATAAAATTCTCATTTAGTGATTATATTAGGAAAGCAGGTTCTGGGACTAGGAAGTAGAATTATCTCTAGCAGAGCAGTTGTTAGGAATTTTTCCGGAGATCAATTGCTTTCCAGAAATGTTCTGAGTTTTCAGCCATAGTGGCATTGGTCTTTGCATTTATTTACTGTTATATATTGATATTTGTATTTATTTTTTGCACTATGATGTAGTTGTAGAAACTGCTAAAAAATCATCATGTATTTAAAATAAACAAACAAACCAGAAAACCCCCTTGTCCTGGGGCTATGTGAAGAATAAAGCTCTCATTTTCCCAGTACCCCGTCATCAGCTTGAACTGGCCTCTCCCAGGAACAGAATTTATTGAAGCAATTTATCCTGGCTAAATGTGAGATAAATCTGTGTACACCTATGTACATACAGGCCCTCTTCCATTACAGCAGTGCTGCAGCATCAGTTTCCTTCATAGTTAGACCCTGTTCCTATCACACTGAAGGATTACTAAGAAGCCCTTTCTATTTTATGGGGCACCCCACAATTTTAAACACCGATTAGTTGTGGAATTACTGATCAGACTACCAGAAATACGGGCTTCCAAACCCAGAGTGAGTCTTAACAGAGTAGGAAAGATGTTTCCACTCCCATCTGAGTTTTAAGCATGTTTTTAAGTTTCTGATTGTCAGATTCCATCTAGCACTTTAATATTTTATTTTGATGTAGACCTGACTGAGGTTAACCTGACATTTTGGTTTATCTTCAAGATAAAAATTCAAAGTTTGGCCACAGTTCTGAAATCGTTTCTAGGTATATTCAGATTGTAGTTCTTCTCTTTCATCTTCTCTTATTCTTGTTCTTTCATACAGCTTTCTCTCTCGTAGAAGGATGTTTGAAAATGTCCTTTAGGGGTTTTATTTTAAAAGACTATTTTTGTGACCCTCCATTTTTTCTGTTTTACTCCTTCAAAATATGGTATATCTTTTAGGAATATTTTTACTATGATTTACATTTCTAATCTATTCATCTCCACCTCTATTTTTATTCCTAGTTAGGATGTGAGAAATTTCCCCCAACACATACATTTGGAATTATTGTTCTTTGACAAAGAATTTTGATCAACATTTCAAGAATTTAGCTTCAATAATTAAAAAACAGCAACAGTATAAACCCTGTTAATTCTTCAGAGAAACAGAGAGGATGGATGGTGATGCCTTTTAGTGCCATTTCTTTTATCCCCTGCAGCAGCTCACATCTGTTGGCTGCAATGGAGCAGCCCAAGAACTCTGGCCGAGAGCAGCACAAACAGCCGGAACATATTCACCCAGTAAACCCCCAAAGAGTCGACATTTGTTTTATTGCTGCTTTTAAAAACCTAGCCATAAATAGAATCAGGGGGGAAGGGCACCGATATTTCTCCATTTGCCACAGATGATTGGTGGGGGGAGAAGGAGGCTCCCCATAGGGAGAGAAAGGTTTTATTTTTATTTTTTTATTAATGAAAGTCATTTCCCATGTAGCCCAATAGGATGGGTGCTTTGTTTTCTTTGGCAATAATCTGGGATAAACAGCCCTTGCCAACAGTCTCATAGTTTATACACCAGGGAGCCAGATTATGGCCCTGTAAAATGGAGCACCCCTCCTATAATCCCTTAATTAATTAAATGACAAATTTTGGTCTTCTCTAGTTCAGAAATATGGCTTCCGCATCAAGCGTTCAGTGGATTTATTGACATAGGGAACTACACTGGTTGTAATTCAGCAGACTGGAGAAGTGTGTTATATACTATAGCAGAAAGAGGGAAAATAGCAAAAGGTTTGAAATTCCTTGACTCTTCAGGTCTACATTTTTCTAATTAAAAGTTTCAATTGAGGCACAGTAGATCATATGCCACCTGTCTAGTGGGTCTCCCCAAAGTAGCCTGTGTTTACAGCTTTGATAGACAGCATTCTTGGAACACCTGTTTCTGGGCTTGATATTTTTGAAGCACTTTTTTTTTTAAACTCCTGCGTATTTAACATAACTTTTCCCCCTACCTCCCCCTCCTCAGCTCCGCTCTGCTCTATGAAATATGGGAGACGACAGACCGTTTGTGTGCAATGCCCCGGGCTGTGGACAGGTACGTTTACAATATACTTTATTGTGAATGTCTCGTTGTGAATCAAAGTGGCTGTTTTATCACTAAGGCAAAGAGTTTAAAGCCGGTGTTTTACGTGATCACTGGAGGTAATCAGATCAGAGGATTTGCAGTGTGTAAATCCAAGTTATGAGGAAGGGTAGGCACTCTACTGTAATGAAATCTGCCTTGCTCTCTTTCATATTGTTATTCTGCTGGTGTTTGTTTCCCAGTACACTGTGTTTAGGAATACATGTTGCTCTTGCACCCTTTCTAAAGCTGTTGATATAAATACAGAGCAAGTTTAGAAGTATCTTCTCTTCAGCCTTCATGAATATAAAAGTCTGTTCAACATATTTGGATAAGTAGCTGAAAATGCACCCATTCATTGTGAACCTCTATTTGGCAGAGCCTATTTTGGATTTTTTAAATAAGAAAAAAATAGTTTCTTTTGTTTGTTGACCCAGAAAATCATTGTTAGCAGCTAAGGCAAATACCTGTCCAGGAAAGACAAATCCAACACAGAACCCAAGCTCTCACAGCAATATATAAACACAGGAATTCTCAGCCATTTTCCCTGTCTGATGCCGTAAGATACCTCCTGTGTGTTAGCTGCCGTGTCATGGTTTGTATGAATATCATTATATATCAGTTTTTCATCATGTACTTTTTAAATAATTTTGTTGAAACTGCCTTTTTTTTTTTTTCATTTTTTTATTCAATACCTTCTTAACTCTTATTCCTAGACCCTCCCCTTCTGCCATGTTCCATAAAGGATGAAGAAAGGAATACAAAGAAAGCCTTATCAAGAAAGTTTTATTTCCCTCATGAGTTGATTTTCTGGAGCCTGAAGGGTTGAATTTCTGTTCAGTTAGGAATATGGCCAGAGTTTCCCTGGTAACTAGATTGTAGAGAATCTGCCTGCAGTGCAGGAGACCCAGGTTCAATCCCTGGGTCGGAAAGATCCTCTGGAGAAGGAAATGGCGACCCACTCCAGTATTCTTGCCCGGTGAATCCCATGGACGGAGGAGCCTGGTGCGCTACGTTCACGGGGTCACAGAGTCAGACACGACTGAGCGACTAACACACACACACAGGAATATGTCATGTGACTGTCCAGTGACACTTACAGGTAGTATGTGAGATTGCAGACTAGTTCTATTAAACATTGTAAATACTTTAGAGAAGTATAAAAAGAAAAGAGTTAAGTTCCAGAGATTCCTAAGAATTAGAATTTGAGAGGGGGATGGGGTGGATTGATAACAAGAAACAGTCAGAAGGGCGATTCCAGATTCCAATAAATGCTAAAAATTTCATAAAAGACTAAGAAAAACCAATATACTCTGAGTATTTATCATTGTAAGGTTTATATAGATATATATATAATTTTTTTTCAATAGAAGCCACTTGGAAAATTAGAGTAAATTTGTTTCACTTTTCAAATGGCCTTATTGAAGTACACACCTAAATTTGATTTATCCAAATTTTTGTGTGTGAATTTGTTGATAATTGTACTTACTGTGACTCCCATGATTGAAACCTGGTACCTTTTTTTTACAATACTTCTCTCACTTTAAGAGTCTGCACTTTTGATGAAAAGATTTTTCTTCACTGACTGTTTAAGCTGCTCAGTGCCCCCACTTAGATGTTGTATGCTTAGACTACCCAGACAAGGACTTAAATAAATAAAAATGGAAGATAAAAATAAAGGAATACATAGGAAGAGCATCTCTTAAACTCTCTAAGAAAGAAAATATAGCAGTAGGGTTTCTTCAGGCTGTCTCATCAGGAAAAAGTAGTTTTCACTGAGATTTGTGATATCCCAGAAGGGTTTTGTTTTTGTTTTGCATTATTTTTGAACTAGAGGTAGGAAAACAGAGACTCTTTACTTTAGTTCTTTCTTGTGTTGTCGGGTTCTGTTTACCATAAGCCTTTTCCTTCTCTTACTCCTCCTTCCCATTTCTGAAATTGTTTGTTGGTATTTGGGTTATTAGGATTCCTGTAACCTCTGGCATAGATTCTGAAGGCTTTTTTTTCCCCTCAGTGAATGTCGAACTGAGGGAGATTGCTACCTTCTTTTGGATTCGAGTTACTTGTTTCATAGAAAAAAAAGGATAAAAAGCTGTAACTTAAGGCTTTGGGGTAGCATGATTCATCCTTTACCTCCTTTGCATGTCAAAAACCTTATAGTCATGTGAGACTGCAGTTCTTTAGTAATGTTTAGTCTCCTTTCAAGTTTCCCCCAATATCTAGTAATAACTCTAGAGAGGTCTCTATAAGATTTACTGTGATTGCTTTATGTTATATAAAATAGTGAAAATCTGGCAAAGAAGATAAATTTGGTAAAGTGAACTACCCTTGGCTTGTTGTTCCAGCTTCCTTATATACCTTGAAAATGGTTTCATTCTGGAGCCTCCTTGAGGCCTTCAAGTCTGTTCATAATCGATCATCATTGATTCAAAGTCATTACTCCAGAAATGGAAGAATAATAAAAAGGTCATATAAGTCCCAGGAGAGGTAATAAGGACCATGGTAATTTACACAAGGCATGTTTAGAACTCAGCAACCATAGAAACCTCAAAAATCAGTGGCTTCTACCAGTTAGAGGAAGCAGGAATGAAAGCAAATTATAATTCAAGAGATCTATGCATAAAGCAAAACCTGTAGGAATCTTGTAATTATTTACATATTTGTTCTCTGCCCAGGTTTTACCCTGTATACCCCTAAACTCAGAAATCATCTTACACTTTAATATTAAAGGGAGGTGAAAGGAAAATTCACCTAAAATAGACTAGCGGATTATGCTGTCCACCATATAATCAAAACCACCGGGCCTTCAATGGATACGTAAACATGTTTTGGTTGCTAGGTCTTTAATGGCTGTTATTTTTGGATTCTGTTCATGATCCACTTCCCAAAAGTAAGTCTGATGTGACACAGCTGAGTTCTAAATACACTACATGTACTTTTTAAAAAAAGATGGTTGCTGAAGGTTGTGTTCTTTGCATTCTTATCTGAAAAGACAGGTGATCGGGTTTTCTGAGCTCTCTCATTCCTCTTCTTCTGTAGTCTCTGTTTCCCCTGAGCCCTCATCACCCTCAGGAAGAGGAACTTGGGGAAAGTAATATCCCTGCTAATATCTCTCTCTGGAATGTGGTAACAGTAGTAGTAGAACTGCCTTTAGAGAAGGGGTTAGTGTTGTTAAGGCAACAGAGCCCCAGATACTACTCTGTGGTAAACGGCTGGTTGAATTTGAGGTGTATGGGTCCTAGAAATGTTTATAAGATAGCATCTATTTTAAAATTCTGTAACTGTAAATAGCTTTGCCTCTTTGTTATTAAAATAATATGAATACAGTTTGATTCTAAATCTAGGAAGTCATAAGTTTTTAAAGCTTTGAGGGGCACTTTTACTTGAAAGTGGATTATAAAATTGTTCTTATTGCATGTGGAAGCAGGAAAAATTACTACTGTGTCTGTGTCAGTAATCTTGAATTTGAGGTGTTACTTCACGTGGATACGGTTAGATAACCTAACCTTTTGGATACTTTCTGTCCACAACTTTTTTTTTTTCTTTCCCATGCCTGTGGGATTTTAGTTCCCCAACCAGAGATTGAACTTGGGCTCTTGGCACTGAAAGCATGGAGTCCTAACCACTGGATGCCACGTAGTTCCTAGTCCAATTTTTTTACCAAATGTCAACAATTTCTATATTCCTAGACCTCCCTCTGAGGCACGTGACACTGGTTTGCAGTACAAATTATGCAGATTTAAGTAGCCTTTCCGGTTACCATAATCAAGTCTTTGAGCTGGTTGTATAAGCTTTTTACTTAGAATGTCTATTTCCTTAAGAACAGGAACACATTTCCTCTGAGAAGATACTATTAATGGACAATTAGTGTCATCCCATTAGCCATGGAGAAAGGTTTCTATCATAACCACTCAGTATCAATTTTGTCCTTTAAAGGAAAAATCCTTTGATTGTTTCTCTGTCAGTTGTGACCCTGAGGAGCTGTATTTTTTTCCCCCTTGAGGATATCTACTACCAGATCTTTTCTTCTCCCAGAGAACATTTAGGTACAGGTTGAGATTCTGTTCATATCTTTCTGAGACATGAAATGTATAACTAGCTCATAGACCTCCAGGGCTTGCTTTCCCTTTCTGAGGCCAAGGGTAGCAGTAGAGCCTTAGTTGTGGTGGGATGGAGGGCTGCTTCTTTACCTCCTTATCTTGTCATATAATAGGAATAATGTTTATGGTGCTGTAGTCCTGGCTTCACTTGGCATTTAACCAACCTCCAGTGCTGTTTATTGCTTTGTATCCTCTGCCTCCATGAACATTATCCCTTAAATCTCTATTGCTTTGTAATATATGAGGCAACAAATAGCTTCTATGATTGGTTAAATGCTGGCATGCTACAAAGGTGTGTATTTTATTGCCTATATAACCCACATCTATAGAGATTATTCCTGTTATCCCAGCCCTCCCATTAAGTGGGCCCTACTGGTACTATGGGACTCTGGATTTTTAATTCTGTCCCTTTGGCAAGTTTTCCTATTAACTGGCATTGGCACAAAAGAAAAGCAGGGAAGAATGACTGGTGCTGTTACTAATTCTTTATGTTAGAGGAGCATCTTGAATTAGAGAATTATATAGGAAAAAATGGCTCTGGTACATAAATACCATTTGTGGTGATATGTGCTATCTTTACATGCTTCGACAGGTGAGGACAGTTTCGGGCAAACAAATAAGCCTTTTTTTCTCACCCCCTGCCAAGAGTTTAAAAAAATTCAAATTTTTATTTAATAATTCATATTTCATTCAATAATTCATCCAGTTCCCATCTGGTAAGAGTGCCTGCATGCTGTCAGGCTGCTGAAAATACACTGCATTATACACAATTAGGCCAAATGCTAACCTTGTTTTTTGTAATAATATGTTGATTTTGCAGTAACTTTCAGTCCACTCTGAGAATGCTGCAGTTTTATGTAATCTTGTAATAGAAGTAGACATAGTAAAGAAGAAAACTGGGACTGGGATGAAAAAAATGTAGACATGTTAAGAGCAAGAAATTAAACCCTAGTTTTTTCATGTCAGATCTGGCACTCTTGACACTTGCCCTTAGAAACAAGTGGTTGGTTATTTTAGTTTTTTGTGTTGTATTTGTTATTATGTTACTAAGAGCATAGTAGGTTAAAAGCATCCCTGTTCCAGTGTGCCAAAAAGAGAGACTGTTGTATGAACCTAATTGGAGCTATATTCAAGAAATTAAGGTGAAAATTTTCAGTTACTCACTCTTGTTTTTCCTTGGATATGACTTAATATTTGGAACGGGAGCCCAGAAACTGTTCTCTGAATATTCCTGGTGGAAAAAAAATCCTCTATCTTTGCATCTCAGTTCATCCTTAGTCAGGAGAAGGGGCTCTTTCCTAGTCCCTTCTTTTACAAACTGCTGAGTTTATATACTGCCTTCTAGATCGGAGAGCCTGTCTTTCATTCATCCCTCTTTTGCCACCCCTGCAAAACCACATACGTATTGCTAGGCTGTTAACTTACAAGATATTGTCAGCATTATATAGAATTCTTCATTCTTTTATCGAATACTCCTCCAGCTAATGAGGCAGATTGGAGAACAGTCAGTGTGCTCCCTCTGTCTGGTTAGCATGTTTCTTTAATGCAGATTGACTTGCTCAGCAGTTGCATTTTGTCTGAAACCCTTGTTAAGGCCTACCCGGTATGTGGATTCATAACACATCTGTGTGTACATCTACAGTGCTGTATAAATAATAATAAGTAATCACCAGATGGCCTATAACTGCTCCTCTGGACCCGCTGGGTCTCTTGAAGCTGTTAGGAGAGTCTTCTGGCGTTTTGCTGGAGAAAACTTGTCATAGATTTATTTCTAAAAAAATTCAAACTCACAACTGGGTGTTTAGGACTAGCTATTGCTGTCTGTGTTGTAAATATTTAACAGGCTTTGTACAATGACAAGTAAAAGCGCCATTACTAACCACGCACAGTGGCTGTGGAGCTCTTCTTCCCTCCCAGCCATTTAGAAAGGAAACAAAATGCTGATAAATTGTGCATTATGAACAAGTTGCAGGAGATGTTCTTTGAATGCTTTTTCGTAGGAGAAGAAAGAGAACTTCAGTGTTCTGCTCAAAGGATGTAACTGGGCAAACTTAAGCATTTTAACCTTATGCTGGTGACTTAAATGAAACAAAATGCCCCTTTTAAATTGGACTTTATAATACAAGAAAAGCCCCTTCAGCTGAAGTTTGGTCATGGCCAGGTTTCAGTCTTAATTGTCTTTATACCTAAATGATAAATCCCTTTGAAAGAGTTATAGTTGCAAGTGTTAGTAAATGCTTAGCATTTAGCTAAAATTTTAGACTTTGGGTTATGTCTAAAATTTAAGGCATATGTTGTTTGTCCATATTATTTTTAGAGCAAAACATTTTAATTTTTGTCCTCTTCGTTTTTCTAAAAAGGGTTATGTATTTTGTTGGGGGGAACATATTATTCTGGTTTAGCCTGTTTATAATTTTCTATTCTATATCTTGTTATTACTAGTCCCCTTCCTCCAGTATCTGTTCTAGGATCCTTGCTCAGTACAATAATGCATGTTTTTGAAAACCAAAATAAAACTGATTACCTCTAAACATTAATGTTTTTAATCTTGTCTTACCATAAGGTAACATAAAAAAGGTTTTTTAAAAATTGGGTATCTTTTAACTCTTCAGCTTAATTTTCTTTTGTCTATTTAACCACAGAGGGAAGTCCTATAAATTATCACAGGTGGCTGTTACATCCCAGTTAGAATGTATAGAAAGCTTTTCTCTTTTAAAAATCTCGTCTCTAAGAAGTGACATACAAATTGTGAGCAAGAAATGCTGCTATCAATAGTTTATTGTAGATAGATTTTGCTTTTTAAGTCTTCACATAAAATTATCAGGTTAAGGAAACGATTTCAAGAAGGAAAGCATCATGGAGAAAAGATGGAAGTTTGGGGATTTATCTCTTTGTGTTTTTACTTTCAAGTTTCTTTGTGCAGTGAAACATGCTACCTAAGATTGTGCTTTGATAAGAATCTGGACTATTTGCAATTGTCATGTGAAAGTACAGAGGGAATGAGAATGAATTTTGTGAAATTAGCCCATTCCCAGTCTGGCACACCATGTGCCCTGTGTGGCTGCCGATTCTGCTGGCAGATTGAAGAGCTGAACCAACTTCTGCTCTAAAGACTAAAATTGCCAGCCATCATTCCAGCTTTTAAATCTTGTTGTTCCCATTGATGATGTCAGAACTGGGACACACCTGGTCCTGTCTTTCGATCCCAGGTGAAATTTGCGATTCCTTGGATTGGAAGGAGAGAGTTCTTCCTTTTTTGCCTTTGAAAAACTTAAGGAGCTCTGCAAGGAAAGTCAGCAGAATAAATGTGCAGCTTTGCCGTGTCCTTTGAGTCATTGTAGAAAGCTGAGTACTCTGTGCGGCATTCAGCAGATTGGCTGTCAGTGTTGCAGCCCTGCTTATCAAATACATAATCTCTCTGAGAGCCATTTATGTTATTCCGGAGAGAATCATCCAATGGCAAAAGGAACGCCTCTTTTCTCCTCCCAAGGGTCAGATCCTCTTTCTATACTGGTCAATTACCCCTTGATTTTTCCTAAAAAATACCTCAAGCTACTATAAAGATTGGCACCAGCACAGGCTGCAGACTCGGTTACAATGACAAGCTCTGATTTCTTAGCCACAGGGAGAGACATCAGGGTGACACTCATAAGTATGCCAGAGGCTTAATGGTGGTGGTTTTTCTGCTGAGTATCTCAGTCCCCTGTATAAGCTTGGCTTCTCTTCTCTCTCTCTCAGAGAGATAACATTTACTTTAGTGTTTTGCACACCAGTCACTATGAAAGTGCTGCAAGAGTTGTCTTTCTCAAGTCTCTTTCCTTGTCTTGAGTTACTGTCCTCTCCAGTTTGAAATCAAGCCCCATAGTCTTAAATTTATTACGTTTTTGCCTTCCTCTTTTACTGCTTATCTTGGCTCTTATGAGCCATTGTACCTGACAGGGATTATTAACCAATGTTTCCTCTAATTAAGAAAAATAAATAGGCTTTATTTTTTTAGAGCAGTTTTACATTTACAGAAAAATTGAGAAGAGAGGAAGCATATACCCCCACCTTGTTCCACCCTCAGCTTTCCACGTCTTGTATTAGTGGGGTAGATTTGTTACAACTAATGAGCCAATATTGATACATTCTTATTTAACCAAAGTTCAGAGTTTACATTAGGGTTCACTCTTTGTGTTGTACTTTCTATAGGTTTTGACAAATATATAATAACATGTATCTTCCATTTACCATGTCAAATAGAATAGTTTCAGTGCCCTAAAAATCCCCAGTTATTCCACCTATTGATCCACTACCCCATCCCAGACTTTGCTAATTACTGACTGTTTTACAGTCTTCATGTGAAAGTGAAATGTGAAAGTGTTAGTCGCTCAGCCCTGTCTGACTCTTTTGAACCCCATGGACTGTAGCCCGCCAAGCTCCTCTGTCCGTGGAGTTCTCCAGCAGGAATATTGGAGGGGTAGCCTTTCACTTCTCCAGGTGATCTCCCCAGCCCAGGGATCGAACCCAGGTCATCTGCATTGCAGGCAGACTCTTTACCGTCTAAGCCCAGAATGTTGTATAGAATCACGCCTTCCTCTGATTTTTTTTTTTGAAGTCGTGAGCAGATAACCATATAATTTGGAATAGCTGGGAAAAGGAGGAGAGAAAATTAAGCCATGTGAAGTCATAGCTCTGAGGTCTTTCTCAAAGTACAAGAATCAAATCTAGGGAGCTTTACGTGGCCAGCTGTACTGGGAGTCTCTCTGATGTTCAAGACTTGGCTTGCCTGGTGACATATTTACTGATTCTACGTATTGGGAACAAGAACTGGATGAACGCTGAATGGACTGTTTGGGGAGTCAAAGTATTAGGGCTGGGCAAGGTGAGAGGAAGTAAAACCTATGATTCCTTTTCATTTGTTGAAGCTGAGAGCAATAAAATCTCTCCTCTCCCATTGGCAGCCTTATTTGTGATTGAAAAAAATCAGTGTAAATAAACTCCTGTACTTTTAAATTAATTATTCATGTAAGTAAATATTATTTTAAAAAATGGGAGCTGACAATCACACTTAGGTTAACAAACACAGTTGTAATATCGGCTACATAAAGTAATAAAGTGAAAGTCACTAAGTCGTGTCCGACTCTTTGTGACCCCATGGACTATACAGTCCATGGAATTCTCCAGGCCAGAATACTGGAGTGGGTAGCCTTTCCCTTCTCCAGGGGTTCCCAACCCAGGGATCAAACCTAGGTCTCCCACATTGCAGGCGGATTCTTTTACCAGCTGAGCCAGAAGGGAAGCCCACATAAGGTAATAGATGTTTTTATTTGGGTTAAGGGTTAGTAGATGAGAACTGGCTTCCCTGGTGGTGCTAGTGGTAAAGAACTCGCCTGCCAATGCAGGAAATATAAGAGATGTGGGTTCAATCCCTGCGTCAGGGAGATCCCCTGGATTAGGAAATGGCGACCCACTCCAGTATTCTTGCCTAGAAAATCCCATGGACAGAGGAGCCCAACCAGCTACAGTCCATGGGGCCACAAAGAGTCACAAAAACACGACTGAGCAGATGAGAACTGGCTTAGGAGGAATGGCCCCTGAGCAAAGGAGACGTGGCAACTTATGAGGATGTCAAAAATAAACAGATTTACTTGTTAGCTTTGTTTGGGCTATCTTGACTTCCTTCTGCTAGATACTAGTTGAGAAGTAAAAATTGTGTGTGGGGGATGTGGGGGATCATGATGCATGGCTTGCAGAGTCTTAGTTCCTCAACCAGGGATTGAACCCTGGCCCCAGCAATGATAGCACCAAGTCCTAGCCACTGGACTGCCAGGGAATTCCCAAGAAGTATAAATCTTAAGGCTTCCCTGGTGGCCTTAGTCGATAAAGAATCTGCCTGCAATGCTGGAGACCTGGGTTTGATCCTTGGGCTGGGAGGATCCATTGGAGAAGAAAATGGCAACCCACTCCAGTATTCTTGCCTGAAAAATCCCGTGGACAAAGGAGCCTGGCAGGCTACAGTCCATGGAGTTGCAAGGAGTTGGACACGACTTAGCGACTAAACCACCACCACCATAAATTTTAAGGGCACCAATAAACATTAGAAACAACTTAATTCTTTTTTGATAGAGACATTTCCTGCTTGTCCTGGTTTGGAAATTTTATTTCTTATTACTGCTACTGCTAAGTCACTTCAGCCGTGTCCGACTCTGTGTGACCCTATAGACGGCAGCCCACCAGGCTTCCCCATCCCTGGGATTCTCCAGGCAAGAACACTGGAGTGGGTTGCCATTTCCTTCTCCAATGCATGAAAGTGAAAAGTGAAAGGGAAGTCACCCAGTCTGACTCTTAGTGATCCCATGGACTGCAGCCTTCCAGGCTCCTCCATCCATGGGATTTTCCAGGCAAGAGTACTGGAGTGGGCTGCCATTGCCTTATTTATTTTGGCTGTGCCTCCAGGCTTGCAGGATGTTAATTCCCTGACCAGGGATTGAACCTGTGTCCTTGGCAGTGAAAGCATGGAATCCTAACCACTGGACCACTAGGGAATTCCCATGGACATTTTAGATTGATAAAATATGAGAGAAATGGAGTGACATGATTTCTTTAGTTCTGGGATTCAAATTTCCTGTCACTTAGAATGTTAACTCCATAGTATTAGGCAAGATCTCTTTTCATAGAGATACTAACTCTTTACCTTTTAGATTTGGCTATATATGAGATTCATTCTTGGCCTCTGCTGCTGCTGCTAAGTCGCTTCAGTCGTGTCCAACTCTGTGTGACCCCATAGACAGCAGCCCAGCAGGCTCCCCCGTCCCTGGGATTCTCCAGGCAAGAACACTGGAGTGGGTCGCCATTTCCTTCTCCAATGCATGAAAGTGAAAAGTGAAAGTGAAGTCGCTCAGTCCGACTCCTAGTGACCCCATGAACTGCAGCCCACCAGGCTCCTCCGTCCATGGGACTTGCCAGGCAAGAGTACTGGAGTGGGGTGCCATTGCCCTTTCCGATTCTTGGCCTCAGTACTTATTTAATTTCCTTACTTGTTGAACTGAGATGACTTAATGGTAAAAATGAACACTAACCTAGGGTAGGCTCTATAGAATAATGTTTAGAGTTAACATCAGTTAGTGCAGGCCAACATTGTATATATGCATACATACATCTACAACTTAGAGGAAATATTGTGTTTATATAATGTACAGGAATTATGTGGAGATCATATGGGGGAAATGGGAGAGAACAAAAGCAAAGAAAAGGGTTTAACTTTATCCATGTCTAATAACAGCAGAATAATAATAACTAGAGCTAACTGAGCTCTTATATACTGTGCAGAAGTAGTTTACAGATATTATTTTATTTAGCCTAGAAATCCCCTGAGGGACAGTATAATATTATCTTCATTTTACAATACAGAGGAGAAAATTAAGGCTCAGAGAGGTTAAATAACTCGTACAAGGTCATATAGTACTTTGTGATGGACCTATAAGGCCAGACAGACTTCAGACCACTTTTACTAGAGTAAATTGCTTCCTTATTCTTTCCCATAAACATATAAATATGCACACCTAGCACAGAAGAAGAACAGAAGTGGTGGGTTTTTTTGCACTGGTCCAAATGCAATCTCTTAAGTTTAAGTCCTAGCTGTAGTTTGTTACTGATCTAGATAGACATCTGGCTGCCATACCAGAGAGCTGGATCAACAGCTGAGCTCTGCCTGTATGAAGAGGTAAGGGTTCTTACTAAAATGAAGAGCCATCTCTGCAACTGCCTCAGCCTTATTGATCTGCGTTTTTTATCTGCCTGGGAATGCTGCTGAGATGTATCTAACTCTCTGTGAGGCAAACAGCTACTGTTTAGTAGCAAGGGCATGATTTTAGGATGGGAAAGAAAACCAATTCTTGACTAACCAGAAATGTAGATAGAACTGGAAAACTGTGACCTAAAAACCATAACTTCAGCCTCCCCACTAATGGGCCCAAAGATGCACTGTGCTGTCATCTTTGTGAATTGTAGACTTAGTCACTTCCTGTTTTATATTCCCTTCTTTCCCTTCTTAGTTTTATGGCTGTAAGATGCAGAGGATGGTATCTGGGTGTCTTGCTTTATGTAGTGCCATGTAGCAGTGGGGCTTTTGTTATTGTGGCTGTAGCACTGATTGGTAACAAGAGGAAACATGACTAAGGTGGAATTAGAGTATGATTTGGAGTGTATCACCAGTGTAGTGTCAGTCAGTAAAGAATCTGCCTGCAGTACCAGAGACCCGGGTTCGAACCCTGGGTTGGGAAGATCCCCTGGAGGAAATGGCAACCCACTCCAGTATCCTTGCCTGGAAAATCACATGGACAGTGGAGCCTGGTGGGCTGCAGTCCCTGGGGTCGCAAAGAGTCGGGCATGACTGAGCGACTAATACTTACTTGACAGTGTAGTGAGATATGTGATTTGCCCAGTGGTTGATAACGCATTTATTTTCTGACTTTCTGGAGGTATGATTGCATGGAAGGTCTTAACTTGTTGACTTAATAGAATTCGTCTCCACTCAGATCTCACATTCTTTCCTTCTTTGACTTCGTAACACTTCCATGGATCTACTTTTTCCTTTTCTCTTATGAACTGTGGTGTGTTGATGCAGTGGACATTTTATCATTGGAAGTGGAATCACATAACCAAGTAGATACATGGAAATATTTATGTGAAATAATTTGTGATTTAAAAAATATGTACATGAACACATAAAGGATCAAAAGAGATTGGAGAGTCTTATCAGATCAAATCAGATCAGTCGTTCAGTCGTGTCCAACTCTATAGTTGATGTTTTTAGCAAAGGTATTCTTTGTATGTTTTGTCTAAATGTCTTCATTCTTTACTGGAAAGTTGCTTAAAATGTACATTTCCTTCTTGATTCTGATAGTGATTCATTATATAACTGTGGACTGTGTGAAACTAACTCTACATTCAGCTGCAGGATATGTCTGACTGGAGTCTTTTCTTTTCTACCTCTGACAATGAAGTCAAATTCTTGGCTTCAGAGCTGAGAATGCCTTCCTTATTGGGCAAGGTCACAAACTATCAAAATGATAACTCTGGATGTCCAAAGATCTCATTTGTTTATTTTGTTGGATACCTCTGACAAGCCAGTTAGTTGTGTGCGTGCGTGTGTGTGTGTGTGTGTGTGTCTGTCTGTCTCCTGCCAAAAGTTTCTGTAAAATTGTAAATACAAAGGAGAGGTGACTCAGAGCAACAGCCTATCAAACAGAAACTGCAAGCTTGGCTCCTAAGAGGTTATCAGGTAGACAGTGACAGCTTAGCAGGATAGATGATTATTTTTTTAAAAAGAAAAAGGCCCTACATTTTAATGCTAGCCTCAGTTACCTCCTTTTTGTATCTCTGTTCTCAAGCTTACTGACCAAAACAACAACAGCAACAAAAATCTTTCACTGCTATAAGTTATTTGACTCAAGTGAAGAGAGTTGTTAAGATAGTTTTAAAGATCTGTTGTGGTGTGTAGGTGGAGATAACTGTATAATACCAGAGTGGGCAAATAATATTACAGACATTTGTCACTTAAGTGAGCATCATTTTTTTTTTTTTACATGGTGGCAATCTGTGTGCATTAATTTTTTTCACTGTGTTAACATTTATTCAGTTTCAGGTATTTCTTGGGATTAAGGAAGAGACTGCAGTCCACTTAAACTGTGTTGAAAGGGAACAGTAAAAGTAGTTACTCTAAAATTTTCTGGGGTCTAGATGTCTACATATGTTCTCTAAAGCATCATGTTAGATTCAGTAATTTGCCTATTCCCTCTTCAGTCTTTCTTTTTCCTCCCTTTTAATTTTTACCTAGATAATTGCAAAAGTGAAAAGGAGAGACTATTTCATCATTCTTTTAATTTTACTTTATATGCATTTAAAGCTACAGCCAGACAGGGCTTCTTGGAGGCTTGTACTTTCAGTTATGCATGTGACTGCTCAGAGGAGAGAGTTGTGTGCGCACATATAGCAGCTCATGGCAGAGCAGTGGTTAAAGGTTTGAACATATTGTACCTTGCAGTCCTAAGGGAGGCATTTTGCTCCTCCATAGACAATAATCGGCTTGTCAGAGTCGAATGGCTTTTTGTTTTTTCTTTATCTAGTAAAATGCAGTGGGCTAAGCCTTTCTGGGAAGCAATTTCTTCCTCCACCACATGGACAGAAGGTCGTGGATGCTGTCTCTGAAACAAAGGGGAAGTGGTGATAGAAAAATCAGTGGCTAGGGCATAATTAGATTGGAGCTCTGTCACAGAGACAACAATTCTTGTTTGAAAGCTGGACTTTCTGCTCTACCATGCTTTTCTGTCTTCACAGTAGAAATATAAGCAATGAGTATTCATTCTACTTCAGGCTTAATTTTTCAGGCTCTTTTCTAAGCACTCTGAAAATAAACTTGGAACAATTTACTTTTCTTGGTGGTTTCCAAAAATATTTAAGATTGCTTTCCAGCAAAATTGAGAGGACGGTACAGCGATTCCCCATATACTCCCTGCTTCCCTACAGACGTAGCCTTTCCTGTGGTCAGCACGCCCCACCAGAGTGGCATATGTGTTTCAACTAATGAACCTCCACTGACACACCATAATCACCCAAAGTCCACAGCTCACCTAAGAGTTCACTCTTGTTGGTGTGCATTTGATGGGTTTGGAAAATATATAATGACATATAGTCATCATTATATTATCACACAGAATAGTTTCACTGCCATAAAAATCCTCTGTGCTCCACCTATTCATTTTCCCCTCATCCTCCCCCACTCCGAGCAACCACTGATCTTTTGCTGTCTCCATAGCTGTGCCTTTTCCAAAAAGCCACATAGTTGGAATCATATAGTATGTAGGTTTTTTCAGATTGCCATCTTTTACTTAAAATGCTTAAGATTCCTTCATGGCTTGGTGCCTCAATTCTTTTTAGCAATGAGTAATATTCCTTTGTCTGAATGGACCACAGTTTATTTATCCATTAACCTACCGAAGGATATCTTGGGTGCTTCCAAGTCGTGGCAGTTGTGAATAAAGCTGCTGTAAAAATCCATGTGCAGGTTTTTGTGTGGACGTAAGTTTTCAAGAGACTGCCAAATTGTCTTCCAAAGTGACTCTGTCTTTTTTCATTCCCACCAGCAATGAATGAGAGTTCCTTTTGCGTCACACCCTTGTCAGTATTTGTTGTTGTCAGTGATCCAGATTTGGGCCAGTAGGATAGATGTGTAGTGGTATGCCCTTGTTGTTTTAATTTGCATTTCGCTGATGTCATACGATGTGCAGCATCTCTTTATAGGTTTTTGTTTGCTATCTGTATATCTTTGGTGAGATGTCTGTTAAGGTCTTTGGCCTGTTTTTTAATTTGGTTGTTTGTTTCCTTATTGTTGGGTTTTTGTTTGTTTGTTTTTTGCTGCACTGAGCAGCATGTGAGATCTTAGTTCCCCAACCAGAGATCAAACCCACACCCCCTGCAGTGGAAGTGCTGAGTCCTAACCACTGGGCCAATAGGGAAACCCCATCCTTATTGTTGAGATTTAAGAGTTCTATATGTATTTTGGATAGCAGTCCTTTATCAAATGTGTCTTTTGCAAATACTTTCTCTCAGGCTGAAGCTTGCCTTCTCATTGTCTTGACATTGTTTTTCACAGAACACAGGTTTTTATTTAACGAAGTCCAACTTATCAATTATTCCTTTCATTGCTCATGCCTTTGGTGTTACCTCTAAAGTCATTGCCAAACCCAAGATTATACATAGGTTTTTTCCTATGTTATCTTTTGGGAGTTTTATAGTTTTGTGTTTCACATTTATGTTTAGGATCCATTCTGAATTAGTTTGCAAAAGGTTTAAAGTCTGTGTCTATATTCACTTTTTTGCTTATGGATTTCAAGTTGTTGAAAAGCACTATTTCAGAACTATTTGTTGAAAAGATTATCGTATTGCTTTTGCTCTTTTTTTAAATGAGGTGTAATTGGCATATAACATTATATTAGTTTTAGGTGTACAGCATAATGATTTGATATTTACATATACTGCAAAATGATCACCACAGTAAATCTTGTTAACATCCATCACCTTACATAATTACAGAATTTTTTCCCTTGTGATGAAAACTTTCTCTCTTAGCTACTTTCAAATATGTAATATATTAACTGTAGTCACCATACTGTACATTAAATCCCCATAATTTATTTATAACTGGAAATTTGTGCCTTTGACCCCCTTCCCCTATTTGACCCCCTTCACCCCCCATCTCTGGTAACTACCAACTTGTTCTCTGTAAGTTTGGTGGGGTTTTGTTTTGTTTTAAGATTCCATATATGATTGGCTCTCTGTATCCATGGATATGGAATAGTGTTGTCCAGTATCTTTTCATGTATCAGTTGGCCATCTGTATGTCTTCTTTGGAAAAATATTCGGATCCTCTGCCATTTTTAATTGAATCGTGTGAGGTTTTGCTATTGAACTGTATGAGTTGTTTATGTATTTTGGATATTAACTCCTTATCAGATATATGTTTTGCAAATATTTTCTCTTATTCAGTAGGTTGTCTTTTCATTTTGTTGATGATTTTCTTTGTTGTGCAGAAGCTTCTTAGTTTGTTGTATTCTCACTTGTTTTTGTTTTTGCTGCCTTTGCTTTTGGTGTCAGATTCAAAAAACAGTCACCAGTATGGATGGCAAGGAGCTTATTGCCTCTTGTTTTTTCCTTAAAGAGTTTTATGGTTTCAGGTCTTACATTCAAGTTTTTAATCCATTTTGAATTTTAATATTTGTATTTGGTATTAGATAGTGGTCCAGTGTTTATTCCTTTGCACGTGACTGTCCAGTTTTCCCAACACTATTTTTTGAGGAGACTCCCCTTTCTCCCATTGTCATAAATTAGCAATATATGCATGGGTTTATCTTGGGCTGTCTTTCATTGATATGTATGTTGGTTTTTATGCCAGTATCATACAGTTTTGATTACTGTAGCTTTGTGATATAGTTTGAAATCAAGGAGCATGATGCCTCCAGGTTTGTTCTTTCTCAAGATTTCATTGACTATTCGGATTCTTTTGTGCTTCCATACACATTTTAGGGTTTTTCTTTTTGTAAGAAATGCCATTAGAATTTTGGTAAGGATTGCACTGAACCTGTATATTGCTTTGGATAGTATGGGCATTTTAACAATATTAATTCTTCCAGTCCATGAACATGATTATCTTTCCGTTTATTTGTGTCTTCTTCAGTTTCTTTTGTCAGTGTCTTAAGAGTTCTCAGTGTACAGGCCTTTCACTTTTGTGGTGATATTTATTCTTGGGTATTTTATTCTTTTTGATGCAATTATAAATGGTATTGTTTTCTTAATTTTTCTTTATGATAGTTCATTATTAGTGTTTAGAAATACAACATTTTTTTGTATATTGATTTTATATCCTCAGCCTTTGCTGAATTCACTTTAAGAATTTTTTGGTGGTCTTTAGGGTTTTCTATGTATCATCTGCAAATAATGACGGTTTTACTTCTTCCTTTCCAATTTGGATTACTTTTATTTCTTTTTCTTGCCTAACTGTTGTAGCTAGGACTTCCAATACTGTGTTGAATAAAAATGGTAAATGTGGTGTTTTGTTTTGTTCCTGATCTTAGAGGAAAACTTTAGCTTTTCATTGTTTAGTATGATGTTATGGGCTTGTCATGTGTGACCTTTATTACACTGAGGTATGTTTCCTCTATACCACTTTGTTGAGAATTTTTATCATAACTAATGTTGAACTTTGTCATATGTTTTCTGCATCTAGTGAGATAATGGAATACTTTTTATCCTTCATTTGGTAAATGTGGTATATCACATTGATTGGTGTATTGGATACTGAACCATCCTTGTATCCCTAGAACAAATCCCATTTGACCATGGTATATGATTCCTCTTAAGGTATTGTTGAATTCTATTAATATGGTGTTGAGGATTTTTGCATTTATGTTTATCAGGGATATTGGCCCATAATTTTCTTTTCTTGTAGTATTCTGGTTTTGGTATCAGGGTAATGCTGGCCTTGTAAAATGAGTTTGTAAGTATTCCCTCTTCTTTAATTTTTTGGGTGTTTGAGGATTGGTATTAATTCTTTGAATGCTTGGTAGAGTTCATCTGGTCCTGGACCTGTGTCTGTTGGGAGGCTTTTGTTTACTGATTCAAACTCCTTACTGGTAAACAGTCTGTTTATATTTTCTATTTCTTCATGACTCAGTCTTGGATACTTGTATGTTTTTAGGAATTTATCCATATCTCTTAGGTTGTCCAGTTTGTTGACTTACAGTTGTTTGTAGTAGTCTCATATGATACTTTGTGTTTCTGAGGTATCACTTGTACTGTCTCCTCTTTCATTTCTGTTTGGTTTTTCTTGTTGCTTTAAATATTTAGTGCTCTTTTTTTTTGGTGATTCTAGCTAAATGTTTGTCAATTTGTTTATCTTTTCAAAGAACCAGCTCTTGGTTTCTCTGATCTTTTTAATTGTCTTTTTAGTCTCTAATTCATTTATTTCTGCTCTGATCTTTGTTGTTTCTTTCCTTCTTCTAACTTCAGGCCTTGTTTGTTCTTTTTTAAGTTCCTTGAACTATAAAGTTAGGTTGTTTATTTGAGATTTTTCTTATTTCTTGAGGTAGGCATTTATTGCTCTTAGTTTCCCTCTTAGAACTGCTTCTGCTGCATACCATAAATTTCAGTATTTTATATTTCCATTTTACTTTCTCTAAAGGAATTTATTTCTCTTTCAAGTTCTTTGTTGACCTATTGGTTGTTCAGTAGCATATGTCATTTCCACATATTTGTGAATTTTCTAGTTTTCTTCATGTGACTAATTTCTAGTTTCATACCCTTCTGATCTGAAAATATGCTTGGTATGACTTCAGTATTCTTAAACTTATTAAGACTGTTTTGTGGCCTAACATGTGATTCATCCTGGAGACTATTTCATGTGCACCTGAGAAGAATGTTTGTGTCTTTGCTCCATTGTTAAAACTAAATTGACTATATTTAGATGGGTCTATTTCTGGACTCTCTGCTCTGTTCCACTGATCTTTTAATCTGTTCTTTCACCAATACTATGTCTTGATTACCCAGAGCTTTATAGTGTATCTTGGAGTTAGGTACTGTTGGTCCATCAACATTGTTCTTCTTCAGTATTATTTTGGCTATTTTGGGTTTTTTGCCTCTTCATATGAACTTTAGAATCAGATTGTTGACATCCACAATAATTTTGTGGGATTTGCTGGGATTTTGATTGGGATTGCATTAAATATATAGATCAAGTTGGGAAGAAATTATATCATCTTTACAATAAATACCCGTTTAGTTGTTCTTTGATTTCATTCATCAGAATTTTATAATTTTCCTCATGTAGATCTTTCACGTATTTTGTTAGATTTATACCTATGTATTTAATTTGGGGAGGTACTAATGTAAATGGCATTGTGTTTTTAATTTCAAATCCCACATGTTTATTTCTGGTATATAGTAAAACAGATGATGACTGTGTATTAACCTTGTATCCTGAAATCTTGCTATAATTTATTCTTAGAGTTTTTTGTTATTTCTTTTGGATTTTCTACATAGATGATCATGTCAACTGCAAACAGTTTTCTTTTTTCCTTCTTGATCTCTATGACTTTTATTTCCTTTTCTTATCTTATTGCATTAGCTAGTGTATCCAGTACAATGTTGAAAAAGAGTGGTGAGAGTGGGGCATGTCATTGCTTTGTTCTTGATTTTAGCAGAAAAGCTTTGAGCTTTTCACCATTTAGTGTTAACTGTAGGTATTTTGTAGATGTTCTTTATCAAGTTAATGAAGTTCCCATGTACTCTTAGTTTGCTGAGAGTTTTTATCGTGAATTCATGCAAGATTTTGTCAAGTGCTTTTTCTTTATCTATTGATATGATCATGAGATTTTTCTTCTTTAGCCTGCTGATGTGATGCATTGCTTTCATTAATTTTTGAATGTTGAACAAGCCTGGCATACTTGAAATAAATCCCACTTGGTTGTGGTGTATAACTCTTTTTATACGTTGTTGGATTTGACTTACTAATATTTTGTTGGGGATTTTTGCATTAATGTTCATCAGAGAGAATGGTTTGTAGTCATATTTTCTTGTAATGTCTTTCTCTGGTTTGGGTATTTGAGTAATGCTGGCCTCACAGAATAAGTTAGGAAGTTTTCTCTCTGCTTCTGTCCTCTAGAGGAGACTGAAGAAAATTTGTATAGTTTATTCCTTAAATGTTTGGTAGAATTCAGCAATGAACACATCTGGGCCTGGTGCTTTCTGTTTTGGAAAGTTGTTAATTGTTGAGTCAATCTGTTTAAAAGATACAGGCCTTTTCAGATTGTCCATTTCTTCTTGTGTGAGTTTTAGCAGATTTTGTCTTTTAAGGAATTGGTCCATTTCATCTAGGTTATCAAGTTTGTGGACATAGCATTATTCATAATATTCCTTTATTATCCTTTTAACATCCATGCAATCTGGAGTGATGCCCCCTCTTTGATATCTGGTCCTAGTAATTTGTGTCTTCTCTCTTTCTTGGCCTGTCTAAAGGTTTATCAACTTTATTGACCTTTTCAAAGAATCAGGTTTTGGCTTTATTGATTTCTTGTATTTAAGTATATTTTATTTCTGTTCTGATTTTTATTAATTTTCTTCTACTTACTTTGGCTTTAATTTGTTCTTCTTTTTCAAGTCCATTGTGATCTGAGAGCAGATAGTGTATGATTATTTGTTAAGGTCTGTCTTAGTGAATGTTCCTTCCATGTGAACTTGAGAAGAACATGTAATCTGCTATTCTTGGATGAAGTATTCCATAGATGTCAATTATATTCAGTTGATTGATGGTGTTGAGTTCAGCTGTGTCCTTCCTGATTTCCTACCTGCTGATCTGTCCATTTCTGATAGAAGAATGTTAAAGTCACCAACTATAATAGTTGGTTTATCTGTTTTTCCTAGCAGTTCTGTCAGTTTTGGGGTCACATGTGTTGACACTCTGTTGTTATGTACATACATATTAAAGAATTTTTTTTTTTGTCTTTTTGGAGTATTTATCCCTTTATCATTATGTAATGCCTCTCTTTAGCCCTGATGACTTTCCTTGCTTTGAAGACTGCTCTCTCTGAAATTAATATAGCTCCTCCCCTTCCTTTTCACTAGTGTTACCATGGTATTTTTCTCCATTCCCTTACTTTTTAAAATTTTTATTTTAATTGGAAGATATTTAAAATAACTTTACAATATTGCAAAGAAATAGAGGAAAACAATAGAATGGGAAAGACTAGAGATCTCTTCAAGAAAATTAGAGATACCAAAGGAACGTATCATGCAAAAATGGGCACAATAAAGGACAGGGACGTAGCCATAGACCTAACAGAAGCAGAAGGTATTAAGAAGAGGTGGCAAGAAAACACAGAAAAATTATACAAAAAAGATCTTCATGACCCAGATAACCACGATGGTGTGATCACTCACGTAGAGCCAGACATCCTGGAGTGTGAAGTCAAGTGGGCCTTAGGAAGCATCACTATGAACAAAGCTAATGGAGGGTGAACAAGGGGGCCTTAGGAAGCATCACTATGAACAAAGCTAATTCCAGCTGAGCTATTTCAAATCCTAAAAGATGATGCTGTTAAGTGCTACACTCTGTATGCCATCAAATTTGGAAAACTCAGCAGTGGCCACAAGACTGGAAAAGTTTTCATACCAATCCCAAAGAAAAGCAATGCCAAAGAATGTTCAAACTACCACCGAATTGCACTCATCTCACACGCTAGGAAAGTAATCCTCAAAATTCTCCAAACTAAGCTTTAACAGTACATGAACCAAGAACTTCCAGATGTTCAAGCTGGATTTAGAAAAAGCAGAGGATCAGATCAGATCAGTCGCTCAGTCATGTCCAACTCTTTGCAACCCCATGAATCGCAGCACGCCAGGCCTCCCTGTCCATCACCAACTCCCAGAATTCACTCACACTCAACGTCCATCGAGTCAGTGAGGCCATCCAGCCATCGCATCCTCTGTCGTCCCCTTCTCCTCTTGCCCCCAATCCCTCCCAGCATCAGAGTCTTTTCCAATGAGTCAACTCTTTGCATGAGGTGGCCAAAGTACTGGAGTTTCAGCTTTAGCATCATTCCTTCCAAAGAAATCCCAGGGCTGATCTCCTTCAGAATGGACTGGTTGGATCTCCTTGCAGTCCAAGGGACTCTCAAGAGTCTTCTCCAACACCACAGTTCAAAAGCATAATTCTTCGGCGCTCAGCCTTCTTCACAGTCCAACTCTCACATCCATACATGACCACTGGAAAAACCATAGCCTTGACTAGACGGGCCTTTGTTGGCAAAGTAATGTCTCTGCTTTTGAATATGCTATCTAGGTTGGTCATAACTTTCCTTCCAAGAGGTAAGCGTCTTTTAATTTCATGGTTGCAGTAACCATCTGCAGTGATTTTGGAGCCCAGAAAAATAAAGTCTGACACTGTTTCCACTGTTTCCCCATCTATTTCCCATGAAGTGATGGGACTGGATGCCATGATCTTAGTTTTCTGAATGTTGAGCTTTAAGCCAACTTTTTCACTCTCCACTTTCACTTTCATCAAGAGGCTTTTGAGTTCCTCTTCACTTTCTGCCATAAGGGTGGTGTCATCTGCATATCTGAGGCTATTGATATTTCTCCCGGCAATCTTGATTCCAGCTTGTGTTTCTTCCAGTCCAGCGTTTCTCATGATGTACTCTGCATATAAGTTAAATAAACAGGGTGACAATATACAGCCTTGACAAACTCCTTTTCCTATTTGGAACCGGTCTGTTGTTCCATGTCCAGTTCTAACTGTTGCTTCCTGACCTGCATACAAATTTCTCAAGAGGCAGATCAGGGGGTCTGGTATTCCCATCTCTTTCAGAATTTTTCACAGTTTATTGTGATCCACACAGTCAAAGGCTTTGGCATAGTCAATAAAGCAGAAATAGATGTTTTTCTGGAACTCTCTTGCTTTTTTGATGATCCAGCAGATGTTGGCAATTTGATCTCTGGTTCCTCTGCCTTTTCTAAAACCAGCTTGAACATCAGGAAGTTCACGGTTTATGTATCGCTGAAGCCTGGCTTGGAGAATTTTGAGCATTACTTTACTAGCGTGTGAGATGAGTGCAATTGTGCGGTAGTTTGAGCATTCTTTGGCATTGCCTTTCTTTGGGATTGGAATGAAAACTGACCTTTTCCAGTCCTGTGGCCACTGCTGAGTTTTCCAAATTTGCTGGCATATTGAGTGCAGCACTTTCACAGCATCATCTTGCAGGATTTGGAATAGCTCAGCTGGAATTCCATCACCTCCACTAGCTTTGTTCATAGTGATGCTTTCTAAGGCCCACTTGACTTCACATTTCAGGATGTCTGGTTCTAGGTCAGTGATCACACCATCGTGATTATCTGGGTCGTGAAGATCTTTTTTGTACAGTTCTTCTGTGTATTCTTGCCATCTCTTCTTAATATCTTCTGCTTCTGTTAGGTCCATACCATTTCTGTCCTTTATTGAGCCCATCTTTGCATGAAATGTTCCTTTGGTATCTCTGGTTTTCTTGAAGAGATCCCTAGTCTTACCAGAGGTCAAATTGCCAACATCTGTTGGATAATAGAAAAAGCAAGAGAATTCCAGAATATCTACTTAAGCTTCATTGACTACGCTAAAGCCTTTGACTGTGTAGATCACAATAAACTGGAAAATCCTTCAAGAGATGGGAATACCAGACCACCTGACCTGCCTCCTGAGAAATCTGTATGCAGGTCAGGAAACAACAGTTAGAACTGGACATGGAACAACAGACTGGTTCCAGATTGGGAAGGGAGTACATCAAGGCTGTGTATTGTCACCCTGCTTATTTAACTTATATGCAGAATACATCATGTGGAATGCTGGACTGGATGAAGCACAAGCTGGAATCAAGATTGCCAGGAGAAATATCAATAGCCTCAGATATGCAGATGACATCACCCTTATGACAGAAAGCAAAGAGGACCTAAAGAACCTCTTGGTGAAAGTGAAAGAGGAGAGTAAAAAGCTGGCTTAAAACTCAGCCTTCAAAAAACTAAGATTATGGCATCCAGCTCCATCATTTCTTGGCAAATAGATGGGGAAACAATGGAAACAGTGACAGGCTTTATTTTTTGGGCTCCAAAATCACTACAAATGGTGACCGCAGCCATGAAATTAAAAGACACTTGCTCCTTGGAAGAAAAGCTGTGACCAACCTAGACAGCATATTAAAAAGCAGAAACATTACTTTATCGACAAAGGTCTCTATAGTCAAAATTATAGGATTTCCAGTAATCATGTATAAATGTGAGAGTTGGACCATAAAGAAAGCTGAGCACCAAAGAATAGATGCTTTTGAACTGTGCTGTTGGAGAAGACTCTTGAGAGTCCCTTTGACAGCAAGGAGATCAAACCAGTCAATCGTAAAGGAAATCAGTCCTGAATATTCATTGGAAGGACTGATGCTGAAGCTGAAGCTCCAGTACTCTGGCCACCTGATGCGAAGAACTGACTCATTTGAAAAGACCCTGATGCTGGGAAAGATTGAGGGCAGGAGGAGAAGGGGGCGACAGAATATGAGATGACATCACCAACTTGATGAAGATGAGTTTGAGAAAGCTCTGAGAGTTGGTGATGGACAGGGAGGCCTGGCGTGCTGCAGTCCATGGGGTTGCAAAGAGTTGAACACCATTGAGCAACTGAACTGAACTGAACTTAAAATATTGAGGTGGTTTAACTTTACAATATTGGAATAGTTTCTGCCATACATCAGTATGAATCAGCCATAGGCATATACTCATCCCCTCCCTATCCCATAGTTTGAATCTATATATGTCTTTATACTTATAGTGAGTTTCTGGTAAACAACATATAGTTGGGTCTTGTTTTATTTATTTATTTATTTATTTTTGGCTGTGCTGGGTCTTTAATCCTGCACGTGGGCTTTCTCTAGTTGTGGAGAGCACAGGCTACTCTCCAGTTGGAGTGTGAGGGCTTTGCAGAGCACGGGCCCTAGAGTCTGCAAGCTTCAGTAGTTGCAGTGTGTGGGCTCAGTAGTTGTGGCTTGTGGGCCCTAGAGCACTGATTCAGTAGTTGTAGAGCACAGGCTTATTTGTCCTGTGGCATGTGGGATCTCCCCTGACCCAGAATCGAACCTGTGTCCCCTCCATTGGTGCAGATTCTTTACCACTGAGCCACCAGGGAAGTCCAGGTCTTGTCTTTTGATCCACTCTGATCATCTCTTTTAATTGATGTATTTAGACTATTGACATTTAAAGTGACTATTGATTACTGATAGTTGGTTTAATATATACCGTATTTGTTATGCTCACAGTTCAGGTGGCCAGAAGTCCAAAATCAAGGTGCAGGCAGCGCCACACCCCGTCTGGAGGCTCTCAGGAGAATCCTTTCCTTACCTCCTTAGCTCTTCCAGCTTCTGATGACTGCCAGCATTTTTTGGCTTGTGGCCACATCATTTCAGTCTCTGATTCTGCCTTCACATCACCTTTTTCTTTGTCTATAAGCACCTCTCTTAACAGCGGTGCTTGTGATGGCATTGAGAGCCCAATTGTATAATCCAGGATAACCTCTTCATCTCAAAACCTTTAATATAGTCATCATATAAAGTAACATTCATGGGTTCTAGGAATTAGGACATGGGCATATTTTGGGGAGCTGTTATGAGTTGAATTATGCCCCTAAATATACATGTTGAAATCTTAGACCCAAGTACCTCAGAATGTGACCTTATTTGGAAATAGGATCATAGATGTAATTAGTTGATAATGAGGTCATACTGGAGTAGAGTAGGTCTCCAATCCAGTGTAACTGATGTCCTTATAAAAAGAGAAAATGGGACACAGATGTATACCCAGGGCATAAAAGGTGGAGTTATGCTGCCACAAGCCATGCAACACCAAAGATCACTGGTAAACCACCAGAAGCTGGAGAGGAACATGGGTTGGATTCCCCTTTACATCCTTCAGAAGGAGCAAGCCCTGCTGACATCTTGATTTCAAACTCTGGCCTCCAGAATTATGAGACAATAAATTGTTATTTACACCTGCAGGTTTGTGGTACTTTGTCAACTCTAGTGAGCTAGTATGGGAGCCACTGTTGGCCTACCATGTTGCGGTAGTGGTTTGTTGCCAAAAAGTGGAAACTAGGAGTACCAGCGTCTTATTAACTCCTCCCTGACACCCATTGGTATGCTTAATGGCTTTTATATTTATCCTTTCTCTCCTATCTTCCCCTAACTGGTGAATGGACATGCTGTAATGGGATATGATGGTTAAGAGGATCCCATTACCACCGAATGGATGGAGGTTCTATGTAATTGGAGCAATTTGTTATCATTTTAAACCACAATCAGAAATTGACTATTGGTTTTCACAAAGGTCTCTAGTAAGACTGTGTGCACAAAAAAGATCCATTGTTAAAATCAAGGCATTTCCCTTTGTGTATTTTGCTAGATACCTCCAAACTTGAGTAAGCCTGGAAACAGGTTTACAGAAACTAGTCAATGAATAATTTTCTCAGTTTCTTCAGATCTTCTCTTTAGCTTTTGTGGATTCAATTTAATTAAAAAAAATTTTTTTTAATATCTGCAACGTGCTCGGCATAACACTAGATACTGTGACAGAAAGATGTGTAAGACATCAACATATTCACTGTCTCATAGGGGAAGCAGACATAAAAATGTAGTTACTTGTAAGTATTCTCAAGTATTGAGAGGTCTATTTGACATCAGGGAAGGTTTCATGGAGGAAATGATGCTTTAACTGGTTTTGAAAGATAAGTAGAAATTTGCCAGACAGAAGGTGGATAAGAGTATTCCACACATAAGAGAACAGCATATACAAAAAAATGAAGCAGCATATCATGTTCAGAGAAACTGCATATAGTTTTATGTTGCTGGAGCACAAATTGTGATGCAGAGCAGTCGAAGATGAGGCTGGAGAGGTTAGCAGGGGCAGTTTCCCCACTACCTGATGTTGTTGCTATTTTGGATCACTATGAAAGTCAAGTAGCATGTGGATAAGTGTTACTGTTAGGCAGCATAGATTCCATTCTTTTCCTCTGCCTGCCTGTGTTCTTTTATTATAGACATCTATTCAGTGGCCAGCATTCTAAAATTTATCTCTAATGTCTAAAAAGCAAACATTCAAAGTTTAGTAAGTTTGCCATTTGCCTGGTTTTATTTAAAAACTATTTAGACACAAAAATATATCAGCCAAATACGTCAACAAATTGGGGTAAGAAGTTTTTGCTGTATTAAATTAAGGTTGCAAGGCAGAATCAGTATACCTGTGTTGCAGGAAGGGGGACCCTTCCGGGGCCCAAAAGGTTAACACTCGGAAATGAAGTACCCAAGGAGATACATGAGCTGACAAAGCAAGAGATGTTATTGGGAAGGGGGGCTGGGCGGAGAGCAGTAGGGTAGGGGAAGCCAAGAGGACTGCTCTGCCACATGGCTAGCAGCTTGGATTTTATGGTGATGGGATTCATTTCCTGGTTGTCTTTGGCCAATTGTTCTGACTCAGAGTCCTTCCTGGTGGTGCACGCATTGCTCAGCTCAGATAGATGTCAGCAAGAAGGATTCTGGGAGGTGATAGGACACGTGGTGTCTCCTTTTGACCTTTCCCAAACTTTTCTGGTTAGTAGTGGCTTTTTAGTTACGTGTTCCTTACCAGGACCTCCTGTCATAAAATAACTCACTCAGATGGTTACTATGGTACCTGGCCAGGTTGGGTGGTTTCAGTCAGTGTGCTTCCCCTAACAGCTATAAGGTGATTTATTCTAGAGGCTGCCAAACCATTTGAGTCTTTGTCTTTGCCCATTTCTTTATCAGCCTGTAACCTCTTCTGTGGTTGCTAAGGCTCTGGGCACTTAAGATTTGATAGTTTATTTAAAACAAAAATGCATTGCTGTGTTTTGGAATTATTTAGAGTGAGTGAGTGTAATCTTGTAAGCTTGCCCCAACAATCTAAGCACACTTTTAGAGACAGATCTCTCTCTCCTTCCCCTCTGCCCTCCATCTTTCTCTCTCTCTCTCCCTCAGCTTAATTTTTCTTTTGGCTTAACTGTTACAGTAGTAAGTTCTATATGCCCTTACAAGGCAGGGTTTTAGTTATTGTATACTCTGTTCTGTGACTCATATATGCTCTGCTCAGCTTATTGTAAGCATTCAGAATCTCCTGTATTTACAAGATGTGTTTCAGTTGGTTCAGTTCAGTTGCTCTGTCGTGTCTGACTCTTTGTGACCCCATGGACTGCAGCATGCCAGGCTTCCCTGTCCACCGACTCTCGGCACTTGCTTAAATTCATGTCCGTTGAGTCGCTGTTGCTATCCGTCCATCTCATCCTCTGTCTTCCCTGTCTCCTCCTGCCTTCAGTCTTTCCCAGCATCAGGGTCTTTTCCAGTGAGTCAGTTCTTTGCATCAAGTGGCCAAAGTATTGGAGCTTCAGCATCAGTTCTTCCAATGACTATTCAGGACTGATTTCCTTTAGGATTGACTGGTTGGATCTCCTTGCAGTCCAAGGGACTCTCAAGAGTCTTCTCCAACAGCACAATTCAAAAGCATCATTTCTTTGGTGCTCAGCTTTCTTTATGGTCCAACTCTCACATCCATACATGACTACTGGAAAAACCATAGCTTTGATTAGACAGACCTTTGTTGGCAAAGTAATCTCTCTGCATTTTAATACGCTCTCTAGGTTAGGCATAGCTTTTCTTCCAAGGAGCAAGCATCTTTTAATTTCATGGCTCTAGTCACCATCTGCAATGATTTTGGAGCCATTGTTTTCCCATCTATTTGCCATCAAGTGATGGGACGGGATGCCATGATCTTAGTTTTTTGAATGTTGAGTTTTAAGCCAGCTTTTTCACTCTTCTCTTTCACTTTCATCAAGAGGCTCTTTAGTTCCTCTTCACTTTCTTCCATAAGGGTGGTGTCATCTGCATATCTGAGATGTGTTTAGATGTGTTAGAGTATTCTTTTTCCATAATCAAATTTTTTGCACCCCAAGAGAAAAACACAGTGTAGTAGATTTTCCTAACTTTAATGGTTAAGGTCCACACTGTTCACACTGCATGTTTGTTCTTCCACCCATATGTGTGAGTCCCAGGAATGACATTTTTTTTTTTTTTTTACTGTGTAGGAAATTAAAAAATAAAAGTATTTGATTTTTTTAAGAGCTCATAATATCCTAGTAAGAATTTGGGAAGAGAAATGAGATTGAAAAATATTAGCTTGTAATATCAGTAAGAACTTAATAGGACTGTGTGGTAATCATTTGACCCAAAAAGAAGCTTTCCTTGCTTGGTTAAGAACTAAAGCTGTTCCTTAGGGAACTTTAATGGTACCCCAACTAAGTGGCTACATCTGGAAAGTAAAATATTAAAAGGTCTACCATTAGGCAAGAGCTATGGAGAAAGCAATTAACCATGTAACTGACACAGGACCCAGCCCTGCTGAATTGTCCCTGGGATTTCTGTGCTCTTAGACACTGGTCCTTTAAAGTTTGTTGAGCATTTAATCTATCCAGGTAGCTGCCATCTAAAGAAAGATAATGGATCTACTGTTGTTAAATCTTTAGCATAGTTCCCAAGAGTAGCCTGGTGTTTAATGAAGAGCCAGCCATTAAGTATTGAGGAAGAGGGGCAGCCAGGAATAAGAAAAGATGTGGTTCAGACTCAACCTCCGTACCTTAGTAATCTTCAACTGCTTCAGTTTCAAGAGCAGCATCATAGGTAGCTTCACTCTTACTGTTTTGCCCCTTCCCCAAACCCAGATAGTGTGTAGGCATTGTTTTTAAGGAGCCCGGGAGGCTATAGCTGATGATGAGATAGAATAATTTATTTGGTATACTGTGTGAAAGTGAAAATGGAATTCTGCAGTAGAGTACAATTGATAACTATTCTTGAAGACATAGAGCAAGATATTTTAGTGCATATTCCATATCCACGTTCCTTAAATAGAAAATGAGGAAAAATCTATATCCTGAAAACCATTATGTATGGGTTAGGAATGGTTTCAGTTGCTGATACCTAACAGTAACTTAAAACTTTATAAATACATGTAACACAAGAAGTTCTAAGAATTAAGGTGGAGCAGTTAAGCAAGGTTGTTGAAGACAGCTCTTTCTGCCTCTCTGCTCTGCCCTTTTTTTAGCTATTTTACCTTTCAGTCTCAAGTTTTGTTGCCTCACTGTCAGATAAGGAAGAAAAAAGGAATAGCACCAGAAGGCAATGGCACCCCACTCCAGTACTGTTGCCTGGAAAATCCCATGGATGGAGAAGCCTGGTGGGCTGCAGTCCATGGGGTCGCTAAGAGTCAGACACGACTGAGCGACTTCACTTTCACTTTTCACTTTCATGCATTGGAGAAGGAAATGGCAACCCGCTCCAGTGTTCTTGCCTGGAGAATCCCAGGGACGGGGGAGCCTGGTGGGCTGCCGTCTATGGGGTTGCACAGAGTTGGACACGACTGAAGTGACTTAGCAGCAGCAGCTTTCCCTTTTGTAAGGAAGTAAATGCTTTCCCAGAAATGCAGTCTTCTACCCTGACTCACAGTAGTTTTCTATGTCTCATTGGCCTGAACGGTATGACAGATTTAATCTTAGCTGCATGTGTAACTGGAAAAGTAAGTATCTGGCTTTTCAGCCTTTGTGATGGGAGGCATTGGAAATAAGGGTTGGGTTTTAAAACTAAAACTTATTGGGGTTTAGAAGCTAATAAACCTACTGGGGAGTAAACCTATTCCCCAAACCTATTGCCTGTCCCCAGACCCCATGCCAGCGCCCTACCTTCCCCCAAACAATCTAGTATGCAAGGCATTAATTGACAACAGTCTTCTCAGGACCAGAGAAGCCTAATAAGCTATATAGATTTCTACTTTTAAAGCCATTGGACATAGAATTTATTTATGGCCTTACTGAAAAAAAAAAAAAAGTCACAAAAATATTATTAAAAAGAGAAGTAGGGATTCTGGAAAGGTGGCAAAGTAGAAAGGACCAGGAATCTGTTTCTCCGCTTATGCAGCAGTTGCACAGGCAGAATCTGTCTGATGTAACTATTTTAGAACTTTGGAGTCTGTTGAGGGCTTACAACTTCCAGGGGAAGAATTGAAGGGTAAATTGTGGCTATTTCTGTCAAGTTTGGCTCTACACAGTAGCAACTACCTATCCTCCCACCCTTAGCCAGTGCCAGGCAGCTGTGCATGCAGTTTGCACACAGAACGTGAGGGAGCTGAGATGGGCAAAAAGAACCCTTTCTTCTAGGTATCAGGGCTGTATCTCAGGGTGCTGATTGTTGCTCTGATCACAGAGGGGTAAACAGGTAACCATTTTGTTGAATCTCCTCATATTGTTAAAGTCTAGGACATTCAAAAACAACCACATATATGTGGAAAGTTAGAAAGTGATTGTGCATGCCTGGGGAAAGGATCAAGAAAGACCTGAGAAAACATTAAATTTACACCTCAGGCTGATCCATAACACAAAAACACTCTACAACAATCATAAAAACAAAACAAAACAAAAAAAAGCAAAAATCAGCAAGTTCTGGGAAAGGGGAGAAAAAAATCTGATTTCCAGAGTTACTGTTTTATTAGATTCAAGTAACCAATGTTCAACAAAAAATGACAAGGCATACAAAGAAACAGCAAGATATGGCCCATTCAAAGGGGGAAAAAATCAACATAAACTGTCCCTAAGAAATACCTGATGGCAAATCTGCTAGACAGAGACTTTAAAACACCTGTCTTAAATCTCAAAAGAACTAAAGGAAGATGTGGAGAAAAACAAGAAAACAATGTATGAACAAAATGGAAATATCAATAAAGAGATAGAAAACCTAAAATGAAATTCTGGGGCTGAAAAGTTGTTACTGAAATGAAAAATTCACTAGAGGGTTTCAAAGGCAGATTTGAGCAGGTAGAAGAAAGAATCAGTGAATTTGAAAATAGGAGTTTGGGGAATTTCCTAGGTGACTACTGGTTAGGCCCCAATGCTTTCACTGCCAGGGCCTAGATTTGATCCCTGGTTGGGAAACTAAGATCCCACAAGCTGCACAGCATGGCCAAAAAAGGAAAATAGGAATTTGGAAGTTATCAGGTGTGAAGGACAGAAAGTGAATACTGACAAGAAGCAAGCAAAGCCTAAGGGACCCCTGGGATACCATCAGGCAGACCAGTATATGCATTGTGGGAGTCCAGAAATAGAGGGAAGGAGGGAGGCAGGAAAGAGAGAAAGAGGGCAGAACAGAGAGAAACATTGAGGAAATAATGTTTGACCACTTCCCAACCAAAAAATCTCAAACTCCAAGAAGGTGAATTCAGAGACCCACATCAAAACACATTATAAGCAGATTTTCAAAGTCAAAGAATCATAAGAGCAGCAAAAGAGAAGTGAACCATCACATACAAGGAATCATCAATAAGATTACAAGCAGACTTCTAATCAGAAATTTTGGAGGTCAGAAGACAGTTGACCAAATGTATGCAAAATTCTAAAAGAAAGAAACTGTCAACCAAGAATCCTATATCCAGCAAAATTGCCCTTCAAAAATGAGAGAGAAATTAAGACATTCCCAGAGAGGTAAAAGCTGAGGGAGTTTGTGACTGCTAGACCCGACCTGAAAGAAATGCTTGGGAGTCCTGAAAAGTGAAATGAAAGTGTACAAGACAGTAACTCAATGCCATTTGGAGAAATATTAATAAGAATCTCTAGAAAAGTAAATACATGGGCAATTATAAAACTAATATTATTACTACAAGAATGAATGACTTGTAATTGCACTTTTTGTTTTCTGTATGATTTAAGACAGTAATGCATTTAAGGAAAAACATTTCTATTGTGAAAGATAGTATTATTGTAACTTTGGTTTGTCACTTCAAATCTTGTTTTCCATGTAATTTAAGAGATTCATGCATTTATAAGAATTATTTATGTTTTGGGAGTTTGCAGTGTATAAAATTTTAATTGTGTGACATAAGCAATGGAAAGAGATCATCAGAGAACTGTAAAGGAGCAGAGTTCTTGCTTATTATTGATGTTAAGCTGGTAAAATTCAGATTTGAGTATTAAAACTTCAGCATGTTGAATGTAATCCCCATGGTAACCACAAAGAAACTAGTTGTAGAATATACACAAAAGGAAATGAGAAAGAAATTTAGACTTTTCACTACAAAAAATCAACAAAAGAAGATAGTAATGTAGGAAATGAGGGGTAAAAACTATAAGGCATGTTGAAAACACATAGACAGAAGTAAGTTCCTCCTTATCAGGAATTACTTCAAGTATAGATGGGTTAAACTCTTCACTCAGAAGACTTAGATTGGCAGGATGGCTAAAAACACATGATCCAAAAAAGAATGAAATATTGCCATTTGCAGCATCATGGATGGAGCTAGAAAATATCATGCCAAATGAAATAAATAAGAGAGACAACGTGATATCATTTATATGTGAAATCTAAAAAATAATACAAATGAATCTTTTACAAAACAGTAACAGACTCAGACATAGAAAACAAACTTATGGTTACCAAAGGGGAAAGTAAGTAAGGGCATGAATTAGGAGTATGGGCTCAACAGATAAACACTACTGTATAGGAAACAGATAAGCCACAAGATTTACTGTATATTGCAGGAAACTATTTAATATCTTGTAATAACCTATCATTTAAAATAATCTGAAAAAATATAACTGAATCACTCCCTGTACACCTGAAACTAACAAAATATTGTAAATAACTGTACTTTAATAAAAACAAAAGAAGCCCACATGATCCAACTATATGCTGTCTATACGAAACTCGCTTGAGACCCAAAGACACAAACAGATTGAAAATGAATAGATGAAAAAAAGATACTCCATGCAAGTAGTGACTGAAAGAGCACAGTGATGACTATACTGATATAAGAATAAATAGATTTTAGATCAAAATGAAAGTTAAAAAAAAGTTACAAAAGATAAAGAAGGATATTATATGTTAATAAAAGTTTCAGTGCAGTAAAAATACGTAATGACTGTGTAGAAAACTCTTAAAAGAAAAATAGGACAAACGCTTCATGATACTGGATTTGGCAGTGATTTCTTGGATATAACACCAATGGAACAATTAAGAAAAAAATAGATTGGATTTTATTTAAGTAAAAATTTTTTTATACATTTAAAGACAGTATCCACAGTAAAAAGGCAACCTATACAATGGAAGAAAATGTTTGCAAATCGTATATCAGATAACGGATTAATACCCAGAATATATAGAAAACTTCTAAAACTCAACAACAGGTCTTCCTTAGTGGTGTCCAGTGGTTGAGAATCCACCTGCCAGCGCAAGGGATACCAGTTCAATCCCTGGTCTGGAAAGATCCTGCATGCTGTGCAGCAGCTAAGCCGTGCACCGCAACTGCTAACCCTGTGCTGTAGAGACTGTGAGCCGCACCTACTGAAGCCTAGGCGCTCCAGGCCCTGTGTTTCACAACAAGAGAAGCCACTGCAGTGAGAAGCCCACGCACCACAACCAGAAAGTAACTCATGGTCAGCGCAACTAGAGAGAGCCCTCACACAACAGTAAAGATACAGTGTGGCCAAAAAAGAAAATAAAAATTAAAAATATAAAAAATAAAACTCAGCAACAACAAAGCAACCAATTAAAATATGGGCAACACTCTTGCCACTGTTATTCAGCATAATTATGGAAATCCTAGCCATGGCAGTCAGAGAAGAAAAAGAAATAGTAGGAATTCAGGCTGAAAAAGAAGTAAAACTCTCACTACTTACAGACAACATGATACTATCTGTAGAAAACCCTATAGGTATGATCAGAAAACTACTATAGCTAATCAGTGATTTAGAAAAGTCACAGGATACAAAGTCAATACACAGAAATCCCTTGTATTTCTCTATACTAACAATGAAAAATAAGAAAGAGAGATTAAGGAATCAGTCCCATTCACCATTACAATAAAAAGAATAACTAGGAATAAACCTACCTAATGGCACCCCACTCCAGTACTCTTGCCTGGAAAATCCCATGGATGGAGGAGCCTGGTAGGCTGCAGTCCATGGGGTCGCTAGAGTTGGACACGACTGAGCGACTGCACTTTCACTTTGCACTTTCATGCATTGGAGAAGGAAATGGCAACCCACTCCAGTGTTCTTGCCTGGAGAATCCCAGGGACAGGGGAGCCTGGTGGGCTGCCGTCTATGGGGTCGCACAGAGTCGGACACGACTGAAGTGACTTAGCAGCAGCAGCAGCAGCAAGGAGACAAACGAGCAGAAAACTATAAGACACTGATGAAAGAAATCAAAGATAACATGAACAGATGGAGAGATAGACCATGTTCCTGGATTAGAAGAATCAACATTGTGAAAATTACTATATACTACCCAAAGCAATCTACAGATTTGATGCAATCCCTATCAAGTTCTTGCCTGGAGAATTCCATGGACAGACCATGGAGTCGCAAGGAGTCAGACACGACTTGAGTGGCTAACACTTTCACTTTTCACTTTCTGTCAAATTGCCAATGGTACTTTTCACAGAAATAAAACAAAAAATTTCACAATTCATATGGAAACACAAAGACCCTGAATAGCCAAAGCAATCTTGAGAAAGAAGAATGAAGTTGGAGGAATCAACTTTCCTGACTTCAGACTATACTACAAAGGTACAGTCATCAAGACAGTATGGTACTGGCACAAAAACAGAAATATAGACCAGTGGAATAAGATAGAAAGCCCTAGGATAAACCCATGTACCTATAGGCACCTTATCTTTGAGAAGGAGGAAAGAATATGCAGTGGAGAAAAGATAGTCTCTTCAGTAAATGGTGCTGGAAAAACTGGACAACTATAAGTAAAAGAATTAAATTAGAACACTTCCTAACACCTTACACAAAGATAAAATCAAAATAGGTTAAAGAGTTAAATATAAAAGCAGAACCTATAAAACTGTTAGAGGAAAACATAGGCAGAACACTCTTTTGATATAAATCACAGCAAGATCCTCTATGACCTACCTCCTGGAGTAATGGAAATTAAAAACAAAAATGGGATATAATTAAACTTAAAAGCTTTTGCACAGCAAAGGAAACCATAAACAAGATGAAAAGACAACCCTCAGTATGGAGAAAATAATTGCAAACGAAGCTACTGACAAAGGATTAATCTCCAAAATACACAAGCAGCTCAGGCAGCTCAATGGCAGAAAAACAAACAATCAAAAGATGGGCAGAAGACTTGAACAGACATTTCTATAAAGTAGATATACAGGTGGCTAATAAACACATGGAAAATGTTCAATATTTCTTATTATTAGAGAAATGCAAATCAAAACTACAAGGAGGTATCATCTCATACTGGTCTGAATAGCCATCATAAAAAAAAAAAAAAAAAAAAAACTACCAATGGTAAATGCTGGAGAGGATGTGGAGAAAAGGGAACCCTCTTTCACTGTTGTTATTTAGCTGCTGAGTCGTGTCTGACCTTTTGCAACCTCATGGACTGTTGCCCGCCAGGCTTCCCTGTCTGTGGGATTTCCCAGGCAAGTATACTAGAGTGGGTTGCCATTTCCTTCTCCAGGAATCTTCCCAACCCAGAAATTGAACCTGTATCACTGTCATTGGCAGGCAGATTCTTTAGTGCTGAGCCACCAGGGGAAGCCCTGTTAGTACACTGTTTGTGGAAATGTAAATTGATATGGCCACTATGGAGAACAGTATGGAGATTTCTCTAAAAACTAGGAATAAAGCTACCATATGACCCAGCAATCCCACTACTGGGCATATACTTTGAGAAAACCATAATTCTAAAAGACACATGTACCCCTATGTTCACTGCAGCCCTGTTTATAATAGCCAGGACAGGGAGGCAGCCTAGATGTCCATCAACAGACAAATGTATAAAGAAATTGTGGTACATAGATATACAATGGAATATTATTCAGCCATAAAAAAAACACATCTGAGTTACTTAGTGAGGTGGATGAACCTAGAGCCCATTATAGAGAGTTAAATAAGTCAGAAAGAGAAAAACAAATATCATATATTAACACATATATATGGAATCTAGAAAAATGGTATTGATGAACCTGTTTGCAGGGCAGCAATGGAAATGCAAACAGAGAGAACAGACTTGTGGACACAGTGGAGGAAGAAGAGGGTGGGATGAATTGAGAAAGCAGCATTGAAACATACACATTTCCATATGTAAAATAGATAGCAGCAGAAATTTGCCGTATGACGCAGGGAGCTCAACCTGGTGCTCTATGACGACGTGGAGGTGTAGGATGGAATGGGAGGAGGAGGGAGGTTTAAGAGGGAGGGGACATATGTATACCTATGGCTGATTCATGTTGATGTAAGGCAGAAGCCACCACAACATTGTAAAGCAGTTATCCCCCAATTAAAAATAAATAATTTTTTTAAATGGGCAAAAAGCCTTGAATAGATATTTCTCCAAAAAAGATCTACAAATAGCCAACCAGCACATGAAAAAATATTCAATATCACTAATCACTAGGGAAATGCAAATTAACACTACAGTGATAACTACTTCACACCCATTAGAATGGATGCTTCAAGAACAACAACAACAAAAAAACACCCAGATAATAGCAAGTGTTGTCAAGGATATGGAGAAATTAGAACCCTTGTGCACTGTTGGTGGGAATGTAAGATGGTACAGCCAATGAGGAAGACAGTATGATAGTTCCCTCAAAAAATTAAAAATAGAATTACTATTTGTTGATATATAATCCAGCAGTTCCACTTTGGGTATATACCCAAAAGAATTAAAAGCAGAGATATTTATTCAACTGCATTCAAAGCATTATTCACAGTAGTTAAAATATAAAACAACCTAGCTGTCCATTTACTGATAAATGGATAAACAAAATGTGGTATATATACATACAGTGGGTTTTCATGCAGCCTTAAAAAGAAATTCTGCAGTATGCTACAACATGGATGTGCTGAGTGAAATAAGTCACAAAAAGACAAATACCACATGATTTCACTCATATGAGGTTCTTAGAGTAGTCAGAATCATACAGACAGAAAATATCATGGTGGTTGCCAGAGAGTGGGGAGGGGAAAATGAGGAGTTACTTTTTAATGGGTATAAAGTTACATTTCTACAAGAGGAAGAGTTATGGGGGGTGGATGGTGGTGATGGGTGCACAATAATATGAATGTATTTAATACCACAGAACTGTACAGGTAAAACAGCTTATATGGTAAATTTTATGTCATGTGTATTTTATCACAATTAAAAAAAAAAAGCAAGAGGAGGAGGAAAGATTTACACTTCCTGCTTTACTGTGATACTACGGAATCCCTTAGAAGTTGAGATGACCAGGACTTTCTAAGTACATTGAAACCTGAAGTAAAATTATATTTCTCAGTCCCATAGTAAGTAACATTCATAAATAAAGTAAAAATAAAATACCTATTTTTATTCAGTTATAAAACTCACAAGAAATTATATTTGCCATTCCCTTTTCTACACTGCCCAGTCCCTGGTTGGAGTTGGCCTGTATGACCTTTGGAGCTCTTTTCCTTTCTGCTGTGATTTATTAGGCACCTGTAACTTACTTGGCAAAAAACACTACCCATGGGGCTCATGATTTTTCACATTTGTCATAAACAGGAGGAGGGAACAGGAACAAAAATAAAAATGAGTGATGAGGTGTGGCTTAGCATTTAAAACTTTGCATCATTCGTCTGTATGTTATGAATAATGTGTTAGTATTAACCCCAGATCCTAACAGTGAAGATCCAGCAATTCAGTGTTGACAATAGGTATGAATATTCTTTTTCCAAATGCCAACTGGTTTGTCAGTTTGATTGTAATGTACCTTTTCCTCTTGTCAGATACTCCAGGGCAAACATTGTAAAGGGAGGGATCCAGTTCTTGATATGGCTTGATTTCTGTGTGTGTTGCTGATATTCTGCCCAATAAAATTCAAGTAATTGGGATCCTAAAAGAAAATGCTTAAAAGGATGTGGTTAAAACTACCACTGGTGGTTTGGGGAGTGAAGAAGGAAAAGGTTGCTGTTGATGAATTGATATTTTTTTGCACAGAACATTTTAGTTGGTAGTAAAGTTCAGTGAGGCCTTCCCAGGTGGCTCAGTTGGTAAAGAATCTGCTTGCAATGCAGGAGACCCAGGTTCAATCCCTGGGTGTTGAAATGCCCTGGAGAAGGAAATGGCAACACACTCCAGTATTTTTGCTTGGAAAATCCCATGAACAGAGGAGCCTGGTGGGCTACAGTCCATAGGGTCGCAAAGAGTTGGACATGACGTTGCAGCTACATCAACCAAAATTCAGTGATGGAATCAGATACCCAAAGACAGTAAATTGATCCGCAAGCCGTGGCTTGAATGCCCTTTCATACAACAACAATATAACTGCAGTTATTGAAAGTGTCCAAAGTGCCTTTCTATAATAAAGGGAACCTGGTGTCTTAACAAAATAGTAGGGGGATACATTGATTCTCATTTATTTGCTTAGTGAAATATACTTTGGAAATGGAGATGGAAAGGGAGCAGATCATTCTGAAAGTGTACCTGTTAAAGGTCTTAGAATCTAAAGGTGATAAAAGCTTTTCAACAATTATACCACTATATAAAACTTGACCTAATCACTGTGTGGATCACAATAAACTGTGGAAAATTCTGAAAGAGATGGGAATACCAGACCACCTGACCTGCCTCTTGAGAAATCTATATGCAGGTCAGGAAGCAACAATTAGAACCGGACATGGAACAACAGACTGGTTCCAAATAGGAAAAGGAGTACGTCAAGTCTGTATATTGTCACCGCGCTTATTTAACTTATATACAGAGTACATCATGAGAAATGCTGGGCTGGAAGAAGCACAAGCTGGAATCAAGATTGCCAGGAGAAATATCAATAACATCAGATATGCAGATGACACCACCCTTATGGCAGAAAGTGAAGAGGAACTCAAAAGCCTCTTGATGAAAGTGAAAGAGGATAGAGTAAAAAAGTTGGCTTAAAGCTCAACATTCAGAAAACTAAGATCATGGCAAATGGTCCATCACTTCATGGGAAATAGATGGGGAAACAGTGTCAGACTTTATTTTCCTGGGCTCCAAAATCACTGCAGATGGTGATTGCAGGCATGAAATTAAGACACTTACTCCTTGGAAGGAAAGTTAGGACCAACCTAGACAGCATATTAAAAAGCAGAGACATTATTTTGTCAACAAAGATCTGTCTAGTCAAGGGTATGGTTTTTCCAGTGGTCATGTATAGATGTGAGAATTGGACTGTGAAGAAAGCTAAGTGCCCAAGAATTGATGCTTTTGAACTGTGGTGTTGGAGAAGACTCTTGAGAGTCCCTTGGACTGCAAGGAGATCCAACCAGTCCATCCTAAAGGAGATCAGTCCTAGGTGTTCATTGGAAGGACTGATGTTGAAGCTGAAACTCCAATACTTTGGCCACCTCATGCAAAGGGTTGACTCATTGGAAAAGACTTTGATGCTGGGAGGGATTGGGGGCAGGAGGAGAAGGGGACAACAGAAGATGAGATGGCTGGATGGCATCACCGACTCGACGGACGTGAGTCTGAGTGAACTCTGGGAGTTGGTGATGGACATGGAGGCCTGGCGTGCTGCGATTCGTGGGGTCGCAAAGAGTCGGACATGACTGAGCGACTTAACTGAACTGAATCACTGGAAAAGGAATTTATTGAGTACCCATTGTGTGCTCTCTGCCAAGTTAAGCCCCAAGATGGCGTTGGTTGGGAGGGTAAAGAATATGTATGGAGAATTCCCTGGTGGTCCAATGGTCGGAATTCAGCGCCATCACTGCTGGGGCCTGGGTCAGTCCCTGGTTGGGGAACTGAGACTCTGAAAGCCACTTGGCATGACCAAAAAAAAATAAGTGTAGGATACACTTTTAACTGTCTGGTAGTTTATAGTCCACTTTAAAGGATAAAGACTGTGAGACCATGTAGACTAGAATTCTAAATTATATGGTGCAGATTGTTCAAAGTGCCATACAAGTTCAGGGAAGTTAGACTACTGAAGGTTAGAATCATTAGAGAAACTTTCAAAAAGCAGTTGGGTTTCAGCTGAGCCTTGGAAGGTTATAGTATTTAGATAAACTGAGGCAAGAGAGGAAGGCATGTCTGAGAGTAGAGGGATTGTGTGTAGGCACAAAATTGAAAACAAGTGCATTTTGCAGATCAGGAGAGACTCACCTGGATAGAAAGCACTAATGGAAGAACAGGAGAAAATAGTTATAAAAATAAAAGAGGTCCAGAAAACGAATACATTTTACATTCCTTTAAAATCTCCTTTGGGAACGATTTCAGCCCCCTCACCCTCAGAGTCGAGAAATTCTTCTCAGTGATTTAAATCCCTTTTGCTGTTGTTTTGACCTTTTCATGTTGTCTTAATTTTTGAAATTCTATTTTTTTCTTATTCTAAGCTCCTCCCATTAGAGTATTCTTGGTCCTCACTGGGCCCAGCCTTTAGTTCTATAGGAAAGATCTAATGTTTATAATAATATCAACTCCCCTTTTGAATATTGATAATGAAAATGCTCGCACCATTGTACACATGAATAAGAGTTTTCTAAGTTGGGGGTGCTTTGTCGCCCTTAATGTGATATGCTAGTTGGCATCTATTCAACAAATGTTTATTAAGCATCCACTGTGTGCAGGTACTGTTCAGTGCTCATGGTACTTCCATAAATGAATGAGGATTCTTGCACTTGAGGGGCTTGTATTCTATCAGATGGCTTCTCTGCCAGGCCAACTATCAAATAATGTCTCTCCTCTAAAAATTCTTTCTTTTTTCAATGGACTAATTTAGTCATCTGCCAAAATCTTCTCTTTAAGACACTCAAACAGCCTTTTCCAAGCAGAAAATGTCTCAGTCCACAGACAGAAGGATTTTCTTTAGGTACAGTTTGGTGGATTTTTTTCCCCCTCCCTTCAGTTTATATCCTTCATTCCCCTGACAACATTTTTCTCTTAGAATATTTTGGGAAGAAGTTTCCTGCTCTTACTTTTCCTCTATAAATTACCTTGCTCACACATGCAGCCTAGGAGCTGCTGCTGCTGCTGTGGTTGTGTTTATTTGCTGAACAATCCTGTGCTTTGAAATGATTCATTCAAGAGCCATGAAGCATTCAAAGCAGGATGTGTGACTCATTTCATAAACAGCAGCATCTTGAAGTAGAAAGCAGGAACCTAAGATTAACTAAGGTACAAATGAAAGTTATGTTGGATTGAGGTGTGTGTGTTTAGTCCCTTCCCTTCTCCCTTTCCCCGCTTTCCCAAACCTAAATGATATCTTGCATTGGGAATAGAAGTTCTCCAGTGAGGGTGAGAAGTGTAAGACTGTTGGAGATCTCCCAGTTTGTTCTTTCAGAATACATGATCAGTTGAAGTGATTAAATAGTGTTTTTGAAAAGGTCAGCTATTCTTTCCACCCTGCTCAGCACCAATATCACTATATTCTAGAGCTTTCTACCTATAGTTATCAGTTTTCTCCTGCCTTTTCAAACTATTTTCTTTCATCAGGATATGCTTGAGTGTAGATATTATAATAAAAGAAAGCTATTCTGTTCATAAAGTGCTGCCAAACCCACAAACTTTGGAGAAGAGTATAGTTAGGTTTCAGCATAAGTGATTTTTCAGACTATCATAAGTAGAAACTCAGTTCCCTGATAGTTTAGGCATCCAGGACTCATTTCCTAGTAACTAAAGAGTTCTGATTTGTCTCCTTCCCCCAGTCTTCTCTTCTAAAACAAGGAAAGGGACGTGAATTAATCATAGGTCAGGATATAAGAGCATTTTAAAATGTGAGGCAAATCCACATGGAAACTGGAGCTGTGGTGGCCAAAAACAACATTTCAGGAATGAATTTGGCTAAGGGTGGAGTGCATATTGCACAGAAATTTCATTGGTCACAAAAATTTACCAAGGACTTAGCTTAAAACTACTACATTTCTAATGCCCATATGCTTATGCCTGGCTCAAAGTCAATAGACAAAAATTTATCTTTAGTTTGGGCTAAGCTCTCATTTGCCCTGAGCCTTCTCTTCAGTTCTGTTTAGCGGTGCTATTTCAACAAGTGTCTGGGAAACTTGTCTTAACGGGATTAGGAAAAAAACTCTCTCTGCATTGACTCATTTAGAATTATTCTACAAAGAAAAACTCATTTTTAAATATACCTGTCTACCTTAAGATTTAAAAAGGGAAAGAGGGGAGAGCTAACTGAATATATGCTGTGTGCCAGGTACTAAGTTTTATATAACTATTTCATTTAAAAGCTTAAGAAAAGTGGGGTATGAGGGTTCCTTCTGGGGAGCCTGAAATGTTTTCTATCTTGACCTGGGTTGTGATTACACCAGCGTAGGCTTCCCTGTGGCTCAGACAGTAAAGAATCTGCCTGCAATGTGGGAAACCTGGGTTCAATCCCTGGGTTGGGAAGATCCCCTGGAGCAGGGAATGGCAACCCACTGTAGTATTCTTGCCTGGAGAATTCCATGGACAGAGGAGCCTGACACAGTACAGTCCATGGGATTGCAAAGAGTCGGGCACAGCTGAGCAACTAACGCTTTCACTTTATTTATTTTCATACTTATATAAAAATTCATTGAGCTCTACACTTGAGATTTTTGCAATTTATATACATTATACATCAACTTTTTAAAAACTTAAGGCTTCATTCACTGACATGTATTCCTGATTTCCAGTTCCCACTGTGCTTATTCTTCAAGCCATTCCTAACTTTTTACTTCGTTCTGTTTATTTAGTCCGTTTGCTAGCAGGTGGGAGTCCAGTTTCTTATTACAGGAGACTGGGTGAGAATGAAACCTCCTAGAAATGGAAAGTATTTTTTACCAAAACTGTACCTTCTGTGCCCATTCTGATACTATCACTTTTCAGATTGACTTCCTCATAGTCCTGTAGTCTATTTTATGCTTTTTAAACTAAAAAAATTTCCTTTCTTGATATTTTTTTTCCCTCTGTTGAGGAGTGAAAATCCAAAATAGCCAAAAAGGAAATAGCCGATTTGCTTTTTTGGTGTTACCTCTTTGCTACTAACAAGGCAGTGCATGACAGCTGCATTTAGTCTGTTCTTCTCCCAGTTACAGTGCCTTCTGTCTCATCTTCCTAATTTCCCTCTCCTAAGTATTTGCAGATTGGCAGTACATCAGCCATTTTCTGAAATGAGGTTGCGAGTTTTCTGCCTGTGTTTTTTTCCTTCCAAGTTTCATATCCAAAAACATGTGTTGGCAGTTCGGCAAAGGAAACTAAAAAACAGCTTTTTTGTTTGTTTGTTTTTTCTTTTCCCTGTTATCTTGAAGCAGAGTTTCTCAGCAGAGACACAAATGACATTTGGGGTCAGATAATTTTGTTTTTATTTTAGAGAGCTGTCCAGTGCATTTCCCAGGCCTCTGCCCTCTATAGTTCAGTAGCATTCCCTAGGTTATAATAAGCAAATGTTACATTGCCAAGTGTCCCCTGGGGGGCAGAGTTGCCCCTAATTGTGAACCACTACCATAGAGTGTAAACTGTATTTAGAGAAAGTGTTTGAGGGGAAAGAAGCAGGTTTGGGGACTTCACTAGCAGTCCAGTGGTTAGGGCTCCGTGCTTCCACTGCAGGGGACATGGGTTCCATCCCTGGTAGGGGAACTAAAATCCCACAAGCTGTGCAGTAAGGCCAAAAAAGTTAATTTGGAGGAAAAAAAAAAAAAATTAAGTGTGGCACATGATTAAAATTCCCATTGGATCTTCAGGCATGTTATCTAGATCAGAGCTCTCCAAAAGAAATATATTGCAAGTCACAAAATGCAAGCTACATAAGTAGTATTGAATTTCCTAGTAGCCACATTAAAAAGTAAAAATAAACAAGTGACATTAATTTTAATATATTTTATTTAAGCAAATATATTCAAAATATCATTTCAACATAGAATCAAAATAAAATTGAGATATTTTATGTTCTCTTTTTCATTTTTCATACTAAGTCTTCAAAATCCAGTATGTGTTTTGACTTAGTACATGCGTGAGTGGGTGCTAAGTCTCTTTAGTCGTGTCCAGCTCTTTGCAACCCTGTGGACTGTAGCCTGCCAGGCTCCCTCTGTCCATGGAATTCTAAAGGCAAGAATACTGGAGTGGGTTGCCATGCTCTCTTCCAAGATCTTCCTGACCCACGGATGGAACCCATGTCCTCCTGTGTCTCCTGCATTGCAGGCAGATTCTTCACCCACTGCACCACCTGGGAAGCCCTTGTGTGTACAGCACGGGACAGTACATCTCAATTTGGACAAGCCACATTTCGATTGCTCAATAACCACATGTGGCTAGTGGCTACCATATTGGATAGGGCAAATCTAAGTCATCTTGGGCTCTAGCTATGATGCAAATTAGCACATAATACTTTCCCTCTCCCATTTATGCCAAGAAGCTGTCCTGATGCATTTATTTGGGCAAATAAGACTCTCAACTGTTTAACTTTATTGTGTTACTATTTACATCTTCTCCCAAGGCATATAAACTGCCTTTGTGATCCAGTATAACTTAAATTCTTCAGTCCAATTTTGAATAATATCAACCCTCAGTTGTCTTGGAGATGGTTAATATCTATACATTTATTGAAAAGTATCATTTTTTACTCTACAACCAGAGTGAATATTCCCCTAAATTGAGTGGCTCTTTGCCAAAACCTTAGGAATAGGTAAGAGCAAAGAACAAAGGAAGACTCACTAACTGTATTAACACATGAGAGAGCTGGATTTTTAAATGGGCAATAATTCAAAAAGGAGATCTTTTTAAGAAGCCTCTCCACCCATTTTATTTAATTCAATAGAATAATCTATTTTTAATAAGGTCAAATTTTTATCACTGAATAATTTTAGACTTTTTAATTGAGAAATTGCTTTTAAAGGGATGGTTTCCTAAGCATGTGGTTCAAGATTCACCTAGAAGCTTCCCTCATAGCTCAGTCAGTAGAGAATCTGCCTGCAGTGCAGGAGACCCAGGTTCAATCCTTGGATCAGGAAGACCCCCTGGAGAAGGAAATGGCTACCCACTCCAGTATTCTTGCCTGGAAAATCCCATGGACAGAGAAGCCTGGTGGGCTGCAGTCTATGGGGTCGCAAAGAGCCAGGCACAACTGAGCGACTGACACTTCACAGAGAATTCTTGAGTTAACTCTTAAATATAACAAGAGAGAATATAAGGAACAATGAAAATAATAGCCAAATTGACATTCGCTTTGATTAAAAAAAAAAAAAAAGTTTAGGACTTCCCTGGTGGTGCGGCGAACAGGAATATACCTGCCAATGCCAGGAACATGGGTTCAATCCCTGGTCCGGGAAAATGCCACATGTCATGGAACAACTAAGCCCCCACACGACAGCTACTGAGCTGGTGTTCCGGGACCCTCAAGCCATATCTCTAACGAACCCCTGGGCCACAACTACTGATGCCCATGCGCCCGAGGCCTGTGCTCCACAACTAGAGAAGCCCGTGCACCACGACTAGAGAGTAGCCACTACCCTCCGCAACGAGAGAAAGCCCGTGTGCAGCAACAAACACCAACACAACTGGAAATTTAAAAAACCTCGACACTCTTTCACTAAAAAAAAAACTTTAGTAAACTTTTATTCTCTTCCTTACTCTGGCAGGCAGAGGTGACTGGAGCCAAACCATGCCAGTGCCCTGCTTCTTAAGCTCCTCCTCCTGCCATTTTCCCTCCTCCTCTGAAGCATACTCTGATTTAGTTCAGAAGGATTCTTAGTTTTTGTAGTGTCATAATCCACAGTGGCAGTTTGATGAAGCCTATGAACCCCTCCTCAGAATAATATTTTTAAATCAGTAAAATAAAAGACATAGGATTACAAACAAAGTGATTATTTTGGTATACAGTTATCAAAATACTTCTAAAATATTTGATAATACATGTGCTTTTTTAAGCATAATACTGTCTGTAAGTTCTAGTGGTAGGTCTGGTGACTGTCATAATTTTGAAATAGTGATGAGTAGAAAGGCTATTCTGAGATACTTACAATAACTGTAATGTAATATGAGAATATGTGTAATTTCTATGATGAATTAGGAATGCTAAATTTCAGAGTTTAGTGAAAATGAAGATGTAATTTTTTTCCTATGATCACAGTTTTCAAAACCCTATGAGATGCTGATGGGTGGGAGATCCCTTTAGTCATGTTCAGTTCTCTTCAGACGCCAGCTATTGGTTTGGAAAAAATAAACCGCTGAAAGGGGAATAGGGTAATGTGAAGGGAGTGGGGTTGTGTAGCAGAGAGGAACAAGAACTAGAGAACAAACAGATCACAACTATGCAGAAAAGTTGTAACAAGAAGGGAAGTTGCCTTTTAAAATACTAAATGATCCTAACTAGAGCAAAGCCTGGAGATTTAAAATCTTTCTCCAAGCTAGATTTCTGATAGTAGAAGAGGACTTTTTGCTTGAAAGTCATTCTTGTGTATTCTAGAACATTGTGCCAAATTTTTTAAACTACCTACAGAAAATTTCATTGAAGTACCTATAAATGTATTTTTGAAAAAAGATTGTCATAACATCACCAGTACATTTTGAAAACATATACCCTAATCCGCTACCCTTCCTGTCCCTGTAAAGTGATTGTTTTCTCTCTTTCGTAGACTAGTTCTGCTCATTTCCTTTTACCAAATACCCAGCAATCCCAAACCCTCTGCACTGATTTGTTTAACCTAGAAATGTCATACCCATGGTTAAAAGACTATTCCCCCCCTTTCCCACTCTCTCCATCCTTTCCTTAGGGAAAAATCTGTGACTGAAAAAGTTGATGCCTGTGATAACTAATCAATGTCTACGTTGCCTAAAGTTGGCCAACAATGGAGAAAACTAAAGTTCTTGGCTAAATATGCACACAGTCTATTCAGTTTTGTCCAGGATCCATTGCAAACAACGAAGGCAGTCTTCTTTTGATTCTTTTACTTCTTGATTCTTAATATGTTTAATTGAAAATTCCCTTTACCCTTCAGGCTTGTAGGCCTAGCCTGGAAGGATTTTAGGTCTTAAGCTTCAGTTATGATAGAGCTTAGAGAAAATGTGGGGAAAGCTACTTTTAGGTAAAATAAAGAAATTTTAAAAGTTCAGTTTTGCTTTCTTGCCTAGATAGGTGCTAGGATGGAGCCAACTCCTGACTGGTTTGAAGTCAAGAAGAGCTGTGGATAGAGAGCCAAAGGAAGAGTTTTGGTGGGAAATGTGTATCTATCTAATAAGAGTGAAAAAAAGAGGACTAACCAATCATTATTTTTAGAAACAAAAAGACAAATAGAACCATGTTTCAGAGCCTGGCTAGTGAAAGAGCTGTGGAAAACTGCGGCATCCAAGCTGTTAACTGTGTTGCAGGCATGTTTTAACGAAGGAACATGGCCAGGCAGCCTCAAAGGGAATTTTGAGGGTATCATTCTTTTGAATTACTGCTGTTCATCTGTTCTCTTCACCACCCCCTTCTAAAGAAAGGGGGGGAGCATAAATTACTGTCCAATAACCCTGTCTCACTTAGTCATAAACTGAGGCAGACCTAGCCTCACATTTTCATTGTCCTTTCACCAAACCCCTAAATAAATACAATTTCCATACCATCTCCTTTTTCTCTTCCCTCATCCTGCCTACAGGCTTCTCCCTACCCTAAAAAAAAAAATTTTTTTTTTTTTTTGCTTGCATTTTTATTCTACCATTATGTAGTCAACAGCATTGCACTGGCCCCTTTATGGCTGATGGAGCCCAGGCGGGCTGCCCGATGAAGGGAGACAGCATTTGGCCGATGGGGCTGGTGTGTGCCATTACTTCTGGCCATTGGGCCTCTGTCCTCTACAGCTCCATCCTGGCTCGTTAAAACCCTCAGCCAAATAGCTGGGCAGGCGCCTGCTGCAGCACTGTAGGGGCCAGGAAGTTAAATGGTTCTCCTAATCCTGCATAATTTATCTCTCTGTTAGGCCCCTCATAAATAGTCCAGTTCAGCCCTACCATGGAGAGCTTCATTCTGAATTTCCTATATTTTCGTGATGACCAACTAGTACCCAGCCTTTCCCTTCTCCTTTCTTTATTATCATTATTAAACATTATTTTCCCCTTGCTTGCTACGAGCTAGCCTTAATGTTTTTTTCATTTGGAACCTCCTGCCTGGATCCCACTTCACCAACAATCTGTCCATTTCTCTCATTTGGACCTGGTATTACAGAGCAGTTGGTGCTACGGTCTTCCCCTTCCCCTCTCCTCCAGATTTCTAGTGCTTCATTTTCTCCTTTCCTATTTTCTCTTTTTGAATCCATCTCCTCTCCTTTTCCATCATTTCCATTTTTTTCTTCCTTCCCATTCCCTCTCCAGTCCCTTTCCAGGGACCAACCTTACTGTAGGATGTTTGGTAGGACATTTTTAAAAGGGCACTGAGTCACTTCTTTTTTTTTTCACATCTCTGTTTCTGTTTCGTTTCAGAGATTTACAAACGAGGACCACCTGGCAGTTCATAAACACAAGCATGAGATGACATTGAAATTTGGCCCAGCCCGAACTGACTCAGTCATCATCGCAGGTATTTGCTGCCCCAGAAGCCACGTGCCTTGATATCACCAGACAGTTAAGATTAATACCAGGGACCAGATGTACTGGGAGCTGTACTCCCCTTCTCCCATTAAGAGCCCTTATGTGATCTGCATTTAATCAGGAGAAAGGAACAGTAAAAGCTCCCAAGTTTCTATTGTGCCCTCCACTCTCTCAGTTTTTAATACAAGATTGGGTTCTGCGGTTTTTGAGGTGGGTGTGTTGAGGTTTTTGTCTTAGCTGTTTTCAGTCTATTCCCTCCTTCCCTTCTTTTTATTAAGAGTTTGGAAGATTTGCAGACAAAAGATGCCTTTGACATTTTTCCCTACCCACAGCAAAGGGGTGAACAAAAGAGTGCAAGGAAGTTGGCCTGGCCTGGCTGCTTCTCTTCCACTGGGTGTCAGTTTCCCCCCAAGCAGGCAGGTTGTCGGTTCGTAGATTCAATTTCCCTTATGACCGTGGACATGACTGAGGGCAAACAGTGGGCTTTTCTAGGGCAGTTGGGCAACTGGAACCTCTCACCGGTTGCTCTAGATACTGTTTTGCTTGCCTGTGCCATTCTCAAGGGAGCATTCTCAGCAACTCCTCTCAAACACTGCAGCAGTTCTCTCATGCTGTTTTCAGCTAGACAGGCAGACAAAGTGGGCTCTTTCTTTTGCTACCACAAGGGGTTCTGATTTAGCCTGAGTTTAGCAAGCTTACCTCCATGTTTAACCAGTGGAGAATTTAATGATGATTATTGTATAGTATCAGTTAATAATACAGGTAAGGCACAATTTCTCTAAGTGTGCGTGTGTTCAGTCATGTCTGACTCTTTGCAACCACATGGACTGCAGCCCGCCAGACTCCTCTGTCCATGGAATTTTCCAGGCAAGAATACTGGAGTGGGTTGCCATTTCCACCTCCAGGGGATCTTCCCAACCTGGGGATCAAACCCACATCTCCTACATTGGCACCCCACTCCAGTACTCTTGCCTGGAAAATCCCATGGACGGAGGAGCCTGGTAGGCTGCAGTCCATGGGGTCGCTAAGAGTCGGACACGACTGAGCGACTTCACTTTCACTTTTCACTTTCATGCATTGGAGAAGGAAATGGCAACCCACTCCAGTGTTCTTGCCTGGAGAATCCCAGGGACGGGGGAGCCTGGTGGGCTGCCGTCTATGGGGTTGCACAGAGTTGGACACGACTGAAGTGACTTAGCAGCAGCAGCACCTGGAAAGCCCAATCTCTCTAAGTACTACTAGCCAAAGTGCTGTTTGAGACACAGAGGAGAAAAGAGAGAACCTCCTCCCATAGTTCTGTACATGAAGGAAGGGGCTTGCCCTACAGATCTCCTGTACCTTATTATTTGTTGAATATCTACTGTGTGTACCAGGCACTTTGCTGGGAGCTTGTGGATTGTAATTCCTGAAAAAAGACTAAAGTTGGGGACATTGTCATTAGTAATCCTTAAAAAAGCCTGGGGAAGGTCCTTGGACGAGTGGAGAGGGCATAAACATGTATGCAGGCAACACATACTTAAGTTTATTGTTGGGGCATGTATATGTGGAAAAAATTTTAGTATTTTAAGTCAAGTATAAGTGAATAATACAAACAGCATCAGTACTCAGAGAATTATTATTAAGTGAAATTGATCGAAGAAGTTTATGAAAGAGGTAAATTTGGGGCTCTTGAAAGTCCCTTGGACAGCAAGGAGATCAAACCAGTCAGTCCTCAAAGACATCAACCCTGAATATTCATTGGAAGGGCTGATGGTGAAGCTGAAGGTCCAAAACTTTGGCTACCTGGTGCAAAGAACCGACTCATTGGAAAATAAGACCCTGATGCTGGGAAAGATTAAGGGCAGGAAGAGAAGGGGGCGACAGAGGATGAGATGGTTGGATGGCATCACCGACTCAATGGACATGAGTTTGACAAACTCCAAGAGATAGTGAAGGACAAGGAAGCCCAGCATGCTACAGTCCATGGGGTTGCAAAGAGTTGGACACAACTTAATGACTGAACACACACACCAAATTTGGGGCAGAGTTATCAAGTTGGAGAAGTTATTCCAAATGCGTGGAAATGCCTATGCCACCCTCCATGAGTGGGGAGAGAAAATGACACAGGACAGTCCCAAAGAGATAAAATGTTTTTCTGTTATTCTTTGCCTTCTGTTTCAGGGCATTCATCCCACTGCCCATTTCAGCTCTCCTGTCTAGTCTGGTGATTCTCATATCTCCAAATTAAGACCTGGTACCTCACATGTATTTCAGCCCCTACTGAACACTTACTTGGCTATCTTTCTGTTTTCAGATATTAATGTCAGTGACTGTCAATTAAGGAATTCCTTGTCCCCAAAACCAGCTCCTCCTCTTTGATATTCAGTGATATCAATATTCTCACAATCTTGTATTGTTTTATTCTTTCAATTCTGACTGTTGTATTCCTTTCTATGCTTCCTGCCATCCACCATCAGTGTGCTTGAATCCCTCCATAGTCTCCTAGCTGGCCTTCTTGACTGGTCTCTCATTCTCATCCATCTTGCATTCTGTTGAAAAGCCAGACTTCTTGAAATTCTTGTCCTCTGCTCAAAATCTGTCATTATCTTTTAAGGCTATTTTTATTTGGGTTTTCAAGCTTTCTATAACATTGCCCTGTGGTATTTACCCATCTTAAATGCAACTTATATCCCTAACATGACTGTCTTTTGACCTGCACATACCTTTTTCTCCTCATCTATGTATTGGTGCCATACCTGCTTCTCTCTGTGCCTTCACCTGCCTGACTCCTCTTAGCCTACTAATCTTCTCTCTTATCTACCCTCTGAAGCCATTCTTTAAGGCCCAGCTCAAGTCCCACTTCTTGAAATCTTTCCTAATTGTTCTGCCATTAATTTGTCTTTATTTCTGTAACAGTTTTATTCTCTGCCATACATGGCACATATCTTTTGTATACTGTGATATTCTCTATATAAATTAATTTTATTTCTTCAACTAAAAAATATCCTCTTAGTTCTCTGTGGCAAGAACCATATCTTCTTTTTGGCCCAAACTCCTATACTTCTATCTCTCCCTCTCCCCCTCCCCCCAACGTACACACAGTTTATACATATAGCAGCAAAACACAGAAAGCATTCAATAAACACCTGTTGATTTCTCTGGAATCATCAGAGCAAGCTAAGGGTTTTCTTATATACATTTTCTGGCTGTTTGTTCAAGAATGGAAAAAGTTTATATGAGCCTCAGATCAGAGATCCAAAAGGCCCTCTTCTGCTGTAACCATGCCCTTAGCTGCCCCGTCCTGTTCCACTTGAGTTGTGATTTTTTTATGTGCCCTTACTGAAGTACTCTCTAAGCATAAGGGAATATTACCTCCACTCACCCGGGGATGGAGGGAAAGTGGCTTTATCGTTGGCCAACCAAAGCTGCCAGAGAACCTTTTAAAACTATTTTGGGAGGTTAGTGGTAAGTTTTCCAAACACTCTGATTCAGAAGAGGTTTTGTTTAAATTAAAAAAAAAAAAAAAAGTTACGTTGTTTCCATGGAAAATCCCACTGGACTATTCTCTATTGATCATGCTAGGAGGAGTGATTTTAGCCCCAGGTCTCACTCCTTAAAATATTGTTTAAACATCATTCTACCCCTATCATTCGGTTTAGCAGTTTGGAATATGAAATGAATCCCCAAGGTGATTAGCAGTGCAAGGAAAACCGTCATAATTGAGTTAGGACCAGAGAACAAGATTCAACTGACCTAAGAGAGAAAAGGGGCTTCCCAGGTGGCACTAGTGGTAAAGAACCCACCTGTCATTGCAGGGGATATAAGAGATACGGGTTCAATTCCTGGGTCAGGAAGATTCCCCAGAGAAGGCATGGCAACCCACTTCAGTATTCTTGCCTTGAGAATCCCATAGACAGAGGAGCCTGGCGGATACAGTCCATAGGATCACAAAGAGTCAGACACGACCGAAGCAACTTAGCATGGGAAAACTAGAAAAACAGGATGGGGAGAGAGAAGCTCAAATCTCAAATTCAAGTCGCTTGAAAAGTTCCCGTGGGTTACCCAGAGCCTCCTTCTTCCCAAGGGCAGAGGCAGCGTGCTGAGGAAAGATTTGTGCAGCCTCTGAGAGGATATTTTGGCTGGCAAATCTAAATCCAAATATCCTGGTTTCCGGAATTTGCTCTTGGTCCCAGGTCTCCGTGCAGTGAGGTCTATTGTTTGCAGTTTCCTTTTCTAGCTCACGATCTTGCTATCTTGTTCCCCAGCCCCTAGATGTGCCTGGAATGCCTTCAAGAAGGTAACAGACTCTTACCTTAGTGACAGCTGAAAAACAAGGCACCATTTCTTACTTGGTAGCTTTAGCAAGTAGACTCAGCCATCTGATCCTCAGTCTCTTCTCCTCATCAGATTTTAGTGTCCATCTGCTTACACCTACTCACTTCAGACCTAGCAGAGAATAAGTGTAAAGAAAAAATGTCACTTAACTGTACTTGATTTTCCCACCTAAAAGTTTCACAGACTCCACCTGGGCGGGCAGTTTTTGTTTTGTTTTGGGGGTGAGGGGGCTGAAACCAGCCTCTGAAAGGCGGTTACATATGGATGGTCACACAACGGAACACCGTTCTGTCGTCCCCCTGCTGGCCTTGAGGCGACACGGCGCAGACGCCCTCTGGTGGCCCAGCACCAGTCTTTACTGACCAGGGCTCCATAAAAGTGAACCTGCCTAAACACAGAGGTTCTTTCCAAACAGAAGAATAAAAATGTGTTCTTGATGTGCTCTCTAGTTTTAATTTCGGATCAAAACTAAAATAAAGGTTCCTTTTCTTTTCATGTCTACAGATCAAACTCCTACTCCAACTCGATTCCTGAAGAACTGTGAAGAGGTGGGACTCTTCAATGAACTAGCTAACTCCTTTGAACATGAATTCAAAAAAGCTGCAGATGAAGATGAAAAAAAGGCAAGAGGCGGGACTTTTGCTAAAAAATTGCTGGTGTTCAGATCTAGGCAACTTGCACTGTGCCCTGGGATAATTTGCATAATTGGTTAAAGCAACAAATTATGGGCTTGGTTCTATAGAACCAGATAATACTCACTTATCCTTGTCAGCCATTCAGGTCTTTAGGGGGTCCAGGTGATGGATAAGCACAAGTGTTGGGTCTTCATCAAAAACCAGTTTTCTTGCCCTTCTAGTGGACATTGTTCAGTAATCTATTTTTTAAACTATTTTTGTTCTGGATATGTTACTCAAATTTTGTTATATAATGGGTTTTTGGTTTTTTGCCAAATCCCACTCTTTTCTGCGCTAATCAGACTTCTCACCTGGATTGTTTTATTCAGTCAGCCAGTCAGTAGACATTTACTGAATTTTGACTCTTCTTTGTTTCAGTGTATGTAACTCCTACCTCCGAATAACTCTGTAGTAATAGTCAAGAAGACATTAAGCTTAAGGAAGGATGTTCTTAAAAGCCTTTCAAAGGAGATCAGCCAGGATGGTGAAAGAACCAGAAATTAGGTCACTTTGGGAACATTTAAAGAAACCGCTTTTTTTTTTTTCCTGCATACACATTTTATTGCATAGAAAGGATCATACTTGTCTCCTGTTTTATTTTCTTATTTTGATTTGGCCACACCCAGTGCCATTGCGGGGAGAAGGCAATGGCAACCCATCCAGTACTCTCGGCTGGAAAATCCCATGGACGGAGGAGCCTGGTGGGCTGCAGTCCATGGGGTCGCTAAGAGTCGGACATGACTAAGTGACTTCACTTTCACTTTCCACTTTCATTCATTGGAGAAGGAAATGGCAACCCACTCCAGTGTTCTTGCCTGGAGAATCCCAGGGATGGGGGAGCCTGGTGGGCTGCCGTCTGTGGGGTTGCACAGAGTCGGACACGACTGAAGTGACTTAGTAGCAGCAGCAGCAGCAGTGGCCTTGGGATCTTAGTTCACCAACCAAGGATCAAACCCATGCCCCCTGCAGTGGGAATGTGGAGTCTTAACCCCTGAACCACCAGGGAAGTGTGAAAAGAAATTTTATTGAAACAAAATTGCAGTCTTCAAATAGTTGAAGAGTTTTTGTGTAAGAGAGGGGTTAAACTTACTCTCTGTGGCCCAGAAGTAGAAATAGGACCAGGATAGGAAGCTATCACAAGGTATGTCCAATTATATGGAGGTCTCTTAGGATAGATATTGTGGAGAGGATTAAAATATTGGAATCACTTCAGATTCTGAGATGCTGTGATCATGATTTTAACCTTTATATTCAAGATCCCTAGAGAATCCTTTAGTTTGGAAGATCAGAGGAAATAGTTCAAGAAGCAGAGTCAAAGAAAAATAGTTCCCATGGAATAAGGGGTTTGGGGGCAAAAGAAAAAGTCAAAGTTTACTCTATTTTAGAATTATAATTCTGGGTTATTAGTCACTACTTAAAATCAGATATCTGTTCCATAATAATTCAGAAAAAATTCCAGTATCTCTATCTCAGAACATATACACATTAACACATGTACCTCCCATAATTGGATGGTGCAGTGAGGCATGGAATCTTATCAGAATACAGGAAAGCCAAGACTTAAGAAAAAATTTCCAGGGAGGACTCTTTCCCTCTAAGAGGGAGATAGCAGTGAGAGAGCTTATTCTTAGGTATGTCGATAAGGAGACCAGGGCCCTTGGAAAGCTCTGAGTTGTTATGGCAACAATCTGTTTCTACTGAGACCAACTTTAAGTCCAGAGCTAAGGATTACACAACAGAACAGCACATCTTGCTCAATGGTGTGTTTTTCCTTAAGCTCTGTATATAGTATATAATTATTATATAACAACAATATATCTCAGAGAAGGAAAGGGCAGCCCACTCCAGTGTTCTTGCCTGGAGAATCCCAGGGACAGGGGAGCCTGGTGGGCTGCCGTCTATGGGGTCACAGTCTATGGGGTCTCACAGAGTTGGACTCCACTGAAGCGGCTTAGCAGCAGCAGCAACAATGTATCTTTCTTGGAGACATGCTTCTCATTAACAGAAACCTTCTGACTAATCCTATTATTTTAAGATTATGTTGTGGGAGTGGGTCTGATAAGACCTTTACAACCTTAAGATACCCTTTTGATCTATTGTTGGTACCAACTGAAAAAGTATATAAAGCCCCACCCAAACTAGTGATTGGGGCACTCATTGCCCACTTCTGATGTCTATGTCTGAAGCTGTCTCTTTACACTGTAATAAAACTTCTGCTACCCAAAACTCTGAGTGATCAAGCCTTGTCTCTGGCCCCAGATCAAAATTCTCTCCTCTCGAGGCCACAAATCCAACACCATTCACTATAAGCTATCAGCAGGTAAATCAAAAGAGTTTGTGCACAATTTTTCCATCCATCTTAAATTATAAGAATGAAGTGTTCCTATCACTGGGGGTCCTTCCAAGTTCTATAGCTTTCTGTCATCTTCATTTCCTGTTATCTCCCACGTATTAAAAGAAAGTTGGGGGAAACTCAGTGGCATATATTTGTAGTTCTCCTTTCAAATGGCAGAACTTGCCGTGGTCTATCAGTCACTTGCTTACAATCTATGTGGTATAATTTTATTTTACAGTTTCTCTACTTCATCCCCCCTGTCATTTCTTCCTCGCCCCAAACAAAGAAATCAGTCAAATTGTTTCCACCAGGTTGTGAAGGATTTTAAACCAAACTCATTATAGGGAAATTCAAGAAAATTAGCCTCCTCTTAAAGGCTCCAAGTCTTTCCCACTGCCCTTTTAGCTCAGTTGACACAGTCATGCCTTTACTCACTGGGCATCTCTTGGTGTTTCTCCCTGCTTGGTCAGGAGTGGTCTTCACCTCTTCTTGATGAGAAGCATAGGCTCAGTGGAAAATTATCTCCAGGAGTGTTTTATGAGCCCAAAACTTCTCTGAACCACAACTTTTCTAGGAGATGCCTCTAGGAGATTTTAAACTTGTGGTTGTATTTACTTAAGAGGCCCCTCCTTCCCACCACCCTCTGACTTCAGGGATCCAAGAATTAGCCTACTTGGACCTGACATCTGTGTAGAAAAAAATGAGGGCAGAAATGGAAACCATCTTTGCTGTTGCTCATCCTTATCAGATTGGAGAGAAAGAACCATTACCACCTTCTCTAATGTAGTAGATACCAGATTATCTTCAATTCACTCAAATACCAGGATTTCTAGTGATTAAAATAGCAAGGGATAGATTAAAAACAAGCTCCTCTTTCACCAAGAAGCCTAGGATGTGGGAAGAATAGAACCAAGAATCCACTTTGTCATGAAACTGAACTGCAACGCCAGCCTCCCTGTTGTGCAGTATCAGGGTCATCTTAGACGGTTTATTGTTCTCTTCAAAGCCACTTACGGCTCCCCAGTTCTCTGAGGTGATTGCACCACTGCCAGAAGAGTGCTCTTTCCCTTCTCGTTTTCTCCAGTCCTGCCCCTAGTCCCAAGTTCTAGTTTCTTTGACTGATCAAATGATCAACCTTTCCTTTCTTTGTTACCCCAAAACCCTATCTTCCTAACTTCTAGCGCCTAGCATCAGATTTGGGGGTGAGAACACCATCAAGCATGGAGAGTTCCCCAGAAAAGATATTTCCTCTTTCATTGACAGTAGTTTAATAGCCAATTTTATTTTGTTTGCTTTTGATAATTGGGTAACCTAGTCATTCTGATTGGCAGAAAAAGTGTTCACAGCTCTCTAGTAGCCAGTGGAGCTGGTTGAGGATAGGAAGGCGCTGGATTCAGGAATCGTTGTGCTTTCCTAAAAAATAATCATAGAATTTGATGGATAAATGACATCTTTTTTTTATTTTCTCCTTTCACAGTCTTCATAGGCATTTAAAGGTTTTTTTCCCCTCCTTTCAGAATCTTTATCAGTGTTCATCCATGGTGAGGCAGGTGTAAATAACCTCATTTTATAGTTGGGAAACAGAAGCCCTGAGAAGTTAAACGATTTGGCCAGAGTTGTGTGTAAAATCTGGGTTCCACATTTCTTTGACTTTCAGTTTGGTGCTTTGACCAAGGATTGAACTTCTTAGAAGTATATTCCCTCATCTTTTAACTGGGAAGATATAGATCAAACCTGAAGGGAATCATGGGATTGAACTATGCTCATTTCTCTTTTTTAACAGGCTGCTTCTGGGCCCCTTGACATGTCTCTGCCTTCTACACCAGACATCAAAATCAAAGAAGAAGAGCCAGTGGAGGTAGACTCATCCCCACCTGACAGTCCTGCCTCTAGCCCCTGCTCCCCACCGCTTAAGGAGAAGGTAAAGCTGTTTACCAGGAGTCATCTGAAACTTTAATTGATAGATGATGTTTTGATGTGATAGTTGTATAAACATAGTGTGATACAGAAGGATTGATTATGTTTAAATAAATGTTAATTGTTTAGAGGATTTATATAAAAACACCTATTCTCTGACCCAGCAACTCCACTTCTAAGTCTGTATGGAAGAGAAATTAGTGCATATGTCTACCAAAAGAAGTATATAAGGATGTTCATAGCAGTTGTATTCATCAGTTCAGTTCAGTCACTCAGTCGTGTCCGACTCTTTGCGACCCCTGAACCGCAGCACGCCAGGCCTCCCTGTCTATCATCAACTCCTTGAATTCACCTAAACTCATGTCCATTGAGTTGGTGATGCCATCCAACTATCTCATCCTCTGTCGTCCCTTCTCCTCCTGCCCTCAATCTTCCCCAGCATCAGGGTCTTTTCAAAGGAGTCAGCTCTTTGCATCAGGTGGCCAAAGTATTGGAGTTTCAGCTTCAACATCAGTCCTTCCAATAAAAACCCAGGACTGATCTCCTTTAGGATGGACAGGTTGGATCTCCTTGCAGTCCTAGGGACTCTCAAGAGTCTTCTCCAACACCACAGTTCAAAAGTATCAATTCTTCAGGGCTCAGCTTTCTTTATAGTCCAACTCTCACATCCATACACAACCACTGGAAAAACCATAGCTTTGACTAGATGGACCTTTGTTGACAAAATAATGTCTCTGCTTTTTATTTATTTATTTTTTGTCTCTGCTTTTTAATATGCTGTCTAGGTTGGTCATAACTTTCCTTCCAAGGAGTAAGTGTCTTTTAATTTCATGGCTGCAATCACCATCTGCAGTGATTTTGGAGCCCCAAAAAATAAAGTCAGCCACTGTTTCCCCATCTATTTGCCAGGAAGTGATGGACCAGATGCCATGATCTTAGTTTTCTGAATGTGGAGCTTTAAGCCAACTTTTTCACTCTCCTCTTTCACTTTCATTAAGAGGCTCTTTAGTTCTTCTTCACTTTCTGCTGTAAGGGTGGTATTATCTGCATATCTGAGGTTATTGATATTTCTCCCCGCAGTCTTGATTCCAGCTTGTGCTTCTTCCAGCCCAGCATTTCTCATGATGTACTCTGCATATAAGTTAAATAAGCAGGGTGATATACAGCCTTGACGTCCTCCTTTTCCTGTTTGGAACCAGTCTGTTGTTCCATGTCCAGTTCTAACTGTTGCTTCCTGACCAGCATATAGGTTTCTCAAGAGGCATCTCTTGAGTGTTCCCATCTCTTTCAGAATTTTCCACAGTTTATTGTGATCCACACAGTCAAAGGCTTTGGTATAGTCAATAAAGCAGAAATAGATGTTTTTCTGGAACTCTCTTGCTTTTTCAATGATCCAACAGATGTTGGCAATTTGGTCTCTGGTCCCTCTGCCTTTTCTAAAACCAGCTTGAACATCAGGAAGTTCACGGTTCACGTATTGCTGAAGCCTGGCTTGGAGAATATTGAGCATTACTTTGCCAGCGTGTGAGATGAGTGCAATTGTGCGGTAGTTTGAGCATTCTTTGGCATTGCCTTTCTTTGGGATTGGAATGAAAACTGCCCTTTTCCAGTCCTGTGGCCACTGCTGAGTTTTCCAAATTTGCTGGCATATTGAGTGCAGCACTTTCACAGCATCATCTTACAGGATTTGGAATAGCTCCACTGGAATTCCATAATCTCCACTAGCTTTGTTCATAGTGATGCTTCCTAAGACCCACTTGACTTTACATTCCAGGATGTCTGGCTCTAGGTGAGTGATCACACCATCGTGATTATCTGGGTCGTGAAGATCTATTTTGTACAGTTCTTCTGTGTATTCTTGCCATCTCTTCTTAATATCTTCTGCTTCTGTTAGGTCCCTACCATTTCTATCCCTTATTGTGCCCATCTTTGGATGAAATGTTCCCTTGGTATCTCTGATTTTCTTGAAGAGATCTCTAGTCTTTCCCATTCTGTTCTTTTCCTCTATTTCTTTGCATTGATCGCTGAGGAAGGCTTTCTTATCTCTCCTTGCTATTCTTTGGAACTCTGCATTCAGATGCTTATATCTTTCCTTTTCTCCTTTGCTTTTCGCTTCTCTTCTTTTCACAGCTATTTGTAAGGCCTCCTCAGACAGTCATTTTTGCTTTTTGCATTATTTTTTCTTGGGGATGGTCTTGAACCCTGTTTCCTGTACAATGTCACGAACCTCCATAGTTCATCAGGCACTCTGTCTATCAGATCTAGTCCCTTAAATCTATTTCTTACTTCCACTGTATAATCATAAGGGATTTCATTTAGGTCATACCTGAATGCTTTAGTGGTTTTCCCCACTTTCTTCAATTTAATTCATATTCATGATAGTAAAAAAACTGGAAGCAGTCCACATGTCTTTCAACAAGGGAATAAATAAATGGTGGTATATTTCTAAAATGGAATACCACATGGCATTAAAAAAGAATAGACTAATGATATATACAGCAATGTGGACATTATGTTGAACAACAACAACAACAAATTTCAGACACAAAAGTACGTACCATGTGAAGCCATTTACATCAGATTCAAGAACAGGCAAAACTGGGACTTCACTGGCAATCTATTGGTTAAGACTCTGAGCTCCCAATGTAGCGGGCACGGGTTTGATCCCTGGTTGGGGAGCTCACATCCCACATGCCGTATAGCCAAAAAAAAGTAAAGAAGAGGCAAAACTATTTGAAGATGATAGAATTCATCTTCAACTCTTTACCTCTTTTTTTTTTTTTTAATTTATTTATTTTTAATTGGAGGAAACCCTTTACCTCTTGAGGGAAGGTATGAATTAGGAAGGAACACAGGAGAATGTTCTGGGGTGCTAAAACTGGGCTTTGTTTTTATTTTACATATGTATTTTTGTTTTATCCTTTAAATTTATATACTTTATGTATATTGTACTAGATCATATGTGTTGTACTACTTCAATTAATAAGTGAAAATGAAAAATCACATAATTCATAAATTGAACATTAAACCATTTAGAAAAAAAAATCTTCCCAAAGGAACATTTTTAAGTGATTCGAAGGAAATATTTATCAGAATTCTTAGTGTTACTTTTTTGAAGCAATCACTTTGTGAGATATTATTTTTTATAAATTTATTTAAATATAGTACACATACAAAAAAGCACATAAATTGTGAGTATACAGCTTACTGAATTTTCACAGTTTACAGTGTATATAACCAACACTTTGAAAATATTATCAGAACCTCAGGAGTCTCCTTATGGCCCCTTCCAGCCTCTACTGTGGTTATTATTTAGTATCCACTGTGGATAGAGCATCTGTACCTCATCTTAACCTCTCCAAAACTAGTTTGCTAACATCTCAAAACTATTCCCTCCATAAACATTGCAGCTATCCTCCCCTCCTCCTCTTTCCAGCAGCAGCCAGGTCCTAGAGGCTGCTTAGAGAAGTTTTCAGGGCCACTGTGGGCACTGGCAGTCTAAGGTCCTAATGGGTTAACAATGGGAAGCAGTTTGTTTTATCACAATATGGTCATTATTCAGACTTCCATAGCCCTTTTTTTAAGTGGTCTGTAGGAGATATTGGATTGCCTTATTACCAGTCTTATACTTGTCTTTTCCCATTAGAGATCAGTGGACACTTGAGCATCAAGTTTAGAATGAAAGTACCTAGATTACGAAAAATTATAATGCTCCTGGGATTTCCCTTTTGGTTCAGTGGTTAAGACTCCATGCTTCCACTACAAGGGGATGCAGGTTCAATCCCTGGTCAGGGAACTAAGATCCTACATGCTGCACAGCATGGCCCCAAAACAAACAAAAATTATATCACTCCTTAGAATTTATATGCTACTGTAATGCTTCTACAGAGATTTCAAGTGGTCTTCCAAACTGTCATCCCACTCATATTGCCATTATCCCTGGAAGGGAGATAACCAAAGGTCTTAACTCATCATTCCTTCTGAATGGGTTAGTGAGGTGTGGATCCATGATCACCATGGAATCAGGTCACGATTTACCTTAGTAGCCTGAGTGCTCTTTCTAATAAATTTATACTAGATTTTACCAGCTCTGTATTTCCCTATAAGCACCCCTTAAAGCATTTTGTGATCTGTTGGTTCTTCTCCCCAGGATGTTGCCCCAAAGTCTGTTGTGATCTCTACTCCCACGCCTACCATCGTACGCCCGGGCTCCCTGCCTCTCCATTTGGGCTATGATCCACTTCACCCAACCCTTCCTTCCCCAACCTCCGTCATCACACAGGCTCCCCCATCCAACAGGCAACTGGGGTAAGTATAGAGAGCAGGGAGAAGCAGCAAAGCTTAAATCTCTTTGCTCTGTATGAAATTATTTTATAAAATAGAGACTGTTTCTGAATTCTCAAGGAAAACAAGTTACTGAGATTGTGTCTCAAAATGAATTTTTTTCACCCCATAAACAGAATCTTCTTTACCTTTTTGGTAGGCAAGCAAGTATTTATTTGAGCGTGTACTTCCTTAATTTGGAGGTTTAATACTTATTCAGCCTAAAAGAAGAATCCTTTGAACTTTAGGAAGTTCATTATAATGGTTGAGGTCACACAGGAAAGTATATATTTAGTTCTTGGCCTCAATTTTATAGAAGTTTATGGAGGAACTACTGAATGAGGGGCTGAAACCCATTAAGTCATCTTTTTTAAGTCGGGTTGCTCCCCTCAGTCCCAGTTAAGGCTCTTGGTCTTTGCTATCCCTAATTTTGTCTATTTGTCTTCACTCCTAGCGTGGCCCATGCAGATTTCCTAATGGGATGACTTAAGATCCTGTCTCCAGGTACCCATGGGTTAAAGAGGCTGTTGTCAGGCTTCAGCCTCTGAAAGCTTATTGTTCTCTAGACCCATTAAGAACAATACAAAGGAATGGCTAGAGTAGAACAAAACATGGAAAGGAACAGGAGTAACTTACTCAGATTTGGCTATCATATGACACAGCCTTGCAAAATGGCAACTTTGATAGAAGTAGTCCTTATCTAAGGTAGCACAGAATTTATACATGCCAGTGTAGGAATGTTTATTTATTTGTTCTAAACTCAGTAGTTAGCTTCCCACCCACTTGAATTCAGTAGTGTTTGCTTAATTTGCAAGGTGTAAAGGTCTTGCCATTTCTCTCCATCTATAAGGTAAGGTAAGTAGCATTCCCTGCTTTATCTGCCATCATGAGGGTGTCAACATTTTACAGTGTTACCATAACTAGAAAAGACTGGGGAAATCTGCTATAATTACAGGAAGAAGATCATTGGCAAAGGAGTCTGCATTGTGAGCATTTCACTTTATATCTCCTCTAGGTCTCCCACCGGCTCCCTCCCTCTCGTCATGCATCTTGCTAATGGACAGACCATGCCTGTGCTGCCAGGGCCTCCAGTACAGATGCCTTCTGTTATATCGGTGAGTTCTGTAGTTGGGGCAGCCAACCCTACCAACACACGAACCCCTCCCTTCCACCTGAATGCTCATAAACACACATGAGCCCCAGGGAAACATGGGCTCTGGTCTGTATTAGTTGAGCATGGCAGCCTGCCCATACTTTTCACTAACTGCTGCCAATCCAGCACTATGGAACACTAGACAAAGGCTCATCTGGACCGTTGGCTCCTGGTCTAGGAATTGATCTTGCCAGCCTGCTGATTGGCTTATTTCACTTGGCACTAAGTACCTCACAAATTGCCCACCGCTTTCCTCAAGACACAGCCTCAGCCTTTCCCATAGAAACTGTCACAGCGCTGAAGGATTAGATCCCCTATCCTGTGGTGCTCCATGAGGGAAGGTATTTCCCAGACTTTCTGCATGCCCCATGGACAGGGTGCATAGAACAGGCCCTAATGTGCCAGCCTCAAAAGCACTTCATTTGGGGACGCTGTTGCCCCACTAATAGCATTATGTCCCCTTCTGATTTTTCTTCCTTTTCTTGATCCAGCTGGCCAGACCTGTGTCTATGGTGCCCAACATTCCTGGTATCCCTGGCCCACCAGTTAACAGCAGTGGTTCCATTTCTCCCTCTGGCCACCCTATGCCATCAGAAGCCAAGATGGTGAGCACATCCCAACCTGGAGCAGTGCTGGCCCCTCTGAAAGAAGTGGTATCTTCTGGGGCTTGCAGAGCTAAAAGACCTACCCAGTTGCCGGGTCTGGAGAAGAACAGACCCTGATTCATGACTCTTATCTCCTCTCTTCCACCTTTAGAGCCTGGTACACAGGCCATGGCAGTGAAAAGAAGCAGCACAGATTGTTTGGATGGAACTCTTGCTGTTTCAGTTCCAGGGTGACAGATGGAGGGTGGATGAGTGGGCAGGAGAGCTGGCCAAGAGGTGAATAACTGCGTAACCAGCCCCTGGCCAGGTTCCAGGGTAGAGCTTTCATCTGGACTCTATCGGTTCAACAACCCCCACCTTCCAACTGTGCCCAGGATGATAGTGAGGGAACAGAGTAGGTATTTTAGGGGTCATGGGCACTCTTTCTCTCTATGTCATTTTCTTTTAATCCCTTTGTTAAGGGAAAATCACTGTGGGAATTTTGTCTGTAAGGCCAGTAATAAAATCTAAGCCCACTTTTCTCACCCTTAATAAAATCTCACCTTTGACAAGCTATTTTTTCTTATCCTTTACCACAGAGACTAAAAGCTACCCTAACCCACCAAGTCTCCTCAATCAATGGTGGTTGTGGAATGGTGGTGGGGACTGCCAGCACCATGGTGACAGCCCGTCCAGAGCAAAGCCAGATCCTCATCCAGCACCCTGACGCCCCATCCCCGGCCCAGCCACAGGTCAGTTAGACCCTTGATGGGGGAACCAGCTTGTCGCTGTTACTCTTTAGGTCATATCTGTTTTTTCAAGGAGCAGGAAAATGAAGGAGGAATGGATTTCAGCCTTCTGGGCTTCGACTTGCACTTTGTTTCTTGTTGACAGTTTGACAGCAAAATGCACTCTGCTTTATCCGTCCTTTTGTTAGACAAAATGCAAGCAGACTGGATAATGCAGAACTGCCGCAGAAGAGGTCTCAGTTTTTGTTTTCTGCTTTTTTGTTATTTCTACATGTGAGTGCTCTATCTGTAGAGTCCTCTAAAATGTGACTGAACCTCATTTCAAGCTACTTTATACAACAAAGTCTCTAGTCTCTCCTATTTTAACCCCCACCAACCCCCAAAAAACTTAACTGATTATATTTATAAAAAAATCAGATACTAACAATATATTAATAAAATATGATGTCACAGCATTAAGATGGCTCAGTAAACAAATACATATGCTGAAAAACACGTTTTCCTTATCAATTTAATCTTTCTTTATCAGGAGAAATTAAAGTCTTAAAAAAGCCAGAGAGATCTTTAGAAGCCCAATTCTTTTTTTTCAAGGAGGCCTCAGTTTTACTAAGTTTCTTTGGAAACCGAGTAAGCCTTGGTTTCGTATTGTCTGTACTGGTTAGGTGACAACAACCTGATATCAGTTTGTAGAGTTACGTCTTTGGCCCATCCCCTTTTCCTGATGTCACCACCTACTTCATCAGTTACCACCACATGTCCTAACATTTAATGACCATATGCTGCCTTAAAGCTTGGCCAACAACAAAAGCTTTCATTTGAGTTTTCTTGTTAGAAGCTAAGCCTGCCCACCTTCCTGTAACCCCTTCTGATGCCAGTCCCTTCTAGAAATGGTAAAGCAGCAGCCCCCTTGCCCAAACTGTGCTGCTTCCCCTTGAGGAAATGACATGACTTCGTTTTTAGTTACCACTAATTCCTTTCCTTCTATTCTTCCCAAGTTTCTCTTGGTCTGTTCTCTTACCTCCATTCCCTGCATGTATTATTAAGTTGCCTATGAGAGAATAGGAATCCATCATTTCCTTTTCCCCATTCTCCTCCTCAATTGCCAGTCTTTACGTGTGCACCAGTGAGCTTAGAACAAAGAGCAAGTTGAAAATCACAAGAGAATCTGTGTAAACTTCCCTTAGTACAGTAAGAAGCAGCAACCCCAAGGCCTGTAGCTCATTAAAATGAGTTTGAAATTTCTTCTCCACTTTTTTTCATTTGGGGGAGAGACTATTAATCTGAATAATTAAAATTATCTCTTCATTATCTGTATTACTGGAGACTGTGATTCAGTAGGGCCCAAAGTAGAATAAGATTCTGCTTTCTTATGAGTTTATGTTTATCCTCATGCAACTGATTTGAGCTCTGGCATTTGGAAACTACCAATATAGATGTTCTCTAATAGCAACAGATTCGGGAAGAATTAATTTTTGGCATTGTTTTACATTACATAGTTTCTTTTATACAGATGGCTGACCTTTCTATATTTTAATTTTGGCCATTATTATAAGATTGGTCTATCTTCTTTGAATACATACCAGCTAACAGAAAAGGAAGATGATTCAAAAGTGCTTTAGAAACAAGAGACATCAGCCTAAAGTTTAAAAACAAAAGAAAGGGCTTTCCTATTGGTCCAGTAGTTAAGAATACACCTTGAAATGCAAGGGATACCAATTTGATCCCTGGTCTGGGAAGATCCCACATGCCATGAGTCAGCTGAGCTCGTGCACCACAACCACTGAAGCCCGAGTACCCTAGGACCCATGCTCCACAACAAGAGAAGCCACCATAATGAGAAGGCCTCACAAAGCAACTGGAGAGTAGACCCCACTTACCACAACTAGAGAAAGCCCACACGCAGCAACGAAGACCCAGCACAGCCGAAAATAAATATTTTTTTAAAAAAAGATGGTCTCAGGGACTTCCCTGGTGGTCCAGTGGTTAAGACTTCACCTTCCAATGCAAGGAGTACAGGTTTGATCCCTGGTCTGGAAGCTAAGTTCCACATGCCTCGAGAGCAAAGAAACATTTAAAAAAAAAGCTAAATTGTAATAAGTTCAATAAAAACTTTAAAAAATAAAAAAAGATGGTCTTAAATCACCAATTTGTAAAGGGATTTAAAAATGTTTTTCTCTTTAAAAACAGAACAAACAAAGCAGGAAGCAGGGCCATTGTTGAGGATGACTAATAACTGATTGTAAATAAAAAGAGTATACTAGGGGTTCCCTGGTGGCCTAATGGCTAAGATTCCAGGCTTTCACTGCCACGGCCCAGGTTTAGTCCCTGGTCAGGGAACTGAGATCCCTCAAGCCTCGTGGTACAGCAAAAAAAAAGAATATGTTAATTCATATATCTCCATGATAGCTCGTATCTCACTGATGGTAAAATCTCTTCTCCTTTTCTGAAATTTGCAGCATGCAGTTGTGTGTCTATATTGCTGGGCCAAGTCAGTAGTTCTCCAATTTTTTATTCCACAGTCTCCCTGAAAGTTCCCCTGACACTTCTCCTGATTATAATTTCCCTGCCCACCATATTTACTGTTAAGAAACAAAAAATGATCCTAGTTTCATTTTTGTCTGTCTGTCTCAGAAACAATCAGAGTTTCCAATTGAACGGTAGTTTGTCTAAGTATGGAACTGAGAAGACTGAAAGGAAACAGGAGGCAGAATGAGGAACTACTGCAAAAGAGAAGCTAAGGGACAAAGTGAGGAGACTTGCTGTGGTGACAGAGGCTGGTAGATCCTTTAACCAGATCTTCAAGTAACTCCTCTTCCTTCTGGGCAACAGGTCTCACCAGCCCAACCCACTCCTAGTACTGGAGGTCGACGTCGGCGCACGGTTGATGAAGATCCAGATGAGCGGCGACAGCGCTTTCTGGAGCGCAACCGGGCTGCAGCCTCCCGCTGCCGTCAAAAGCGGAAGCTGTGGGTGTCCTCCCTAGAGAAGAAGGCTGAGGAACTCACTTCTCAGAACATTCAGCTGAGTGTGAGTGGGTCCTGGGTGCTTATTAGGATTGTTGAATCTGGAAAGTGATGTTGAATCATGAGAAAGTGGGACAATATAGTAGAAGATGATAATTCTTTAAATTAAGATGGATTCAGAACATATGCCAGGAAGAATACAGAACGAATGTCTTACCAGTCAGACTTGAAATCTCTTCCCTGGGGACTGGAAAGGACACTCACCATCTAATCCCAAGTCAGCTACAGAATGAGTCATCCATAGACCCTTTTGGATGAAGGAAAATAAATGAAGTGCCCCAGGGTGCTCTCTTAAATCATCAGTAAAATCTGACTGGTAGTGGAACACCTAGAGGGAAAGTATTTGTCCAGATAATGCAGCTTAATAAAAGAAAGAAAGAAAGGCCTCTCTGACCTTCTGAGATGGCCTAACTCTGTCTATGAAGTGTGTTTCTTTCCTAAATGAGCTTTCTTTCACTTAAGAAAAGAAAAAAACCACACAAGTACAAATAGAACAGTTATAATCCAGATATTTTCTTGAATATTTTTCCCTTCTTCTGATTTTTAAAAATATTCAGTTACAAAGGTAATATATTTATATAACATATATGTAGTATACACATACATACACACACAGAAGTATAGATTAAAAATAAAGTCTCTCTTCAGTATGTCTTTCCCAGTCTCATTCTATTCCTTGTAGATAAGTTTGTACCTACCAGATCTATATATATTTCTAATATTTTTTTCATTTTTTAGCTTTTGTAGGGGAGCCATAGAGGGACTATATGTCTGTTTTAACATAAAACAGTTATCTTCTGGAGATCTAGTCATGCATACAGAGAACCTACCTCATTTTTTTCAATAGCTGTACAATGTAGCATTCTATAGTTTGGTTATAAGATTCAGATCATGTTTTTAATTTTTTGCCAGAACAGCAGTGTTGCAGTGTACATTGTATGCACTTGAGTAAATAGCTCTGTTAAATAGATTCCTAGAAGTAGGCTTTACTAGTCAAAGGACATATGTATTATTAATTTTTGTATAATCATATTTACCCTACAAAGGAGTAAGTTTTCTGTGTAAAATTCCTACTATCATTGAAAGCAGCTTCTGTCATTGAATTTGTGGCCATGTTGGCCCTGGGCTGTCTGAAGCCTTGCTGGATCTTTTCTAGATTCGAAGGGGAAAATCCAGGCAGCCTTCTGTCCTCACTCTGAGGATAGTCACTGGGGCTTCAAGAGTGGAGCATGCATTTTCTTCATATTCTTTTCTTACCTTTCTCCTCAGAATGAAGTCACATTACTACGCAATGAGGTGGCTCAGTTGAAACAGCTACTACTAGCTCATAAAGACTGCCCAGTCACAGCACTACAGAAAAAGACTCAAGGCTATTTAGGTGAGTGGCTCACAACCTAAGCAATGTCAGTCAGTCAGTAAACTGCATGTAATGAGTGTCTCAACTGTTTATAATTTTATAACCCCATTCTGAATGTTCTGGGGGGCCCAGACAGATGAGTGAGCAGCCTTTGTGGAACAACCAGTCCTGCCAAAAAAAATTTTTGAGAACAACGTAGTTATCCTAATTATCTGTCCTTTTGGAGATAAAGGGTAGCAATATATATTGGGTACCTGTTTTGTATGAGGCACTGAACCATCTTCCCAGTTCTCTCATGAAATAGATATTACTTCCATTTCTACTCACTCATATTAGTCTCGTAACTGAAGTTACGCCACTGGTGAAGTGGCAGACCCAGGATTCACGTCCAGCTCTTCCTTACTCCAAAGCCGCCATCTTAGTCTAAAGAGGATATAACAGCAGATGATATCTTGGGGTTTGTCAAGCATTGAGATTTGGCGGTATGTTTTATCTTTCTAATGACAGGATAATGTTGGTTTCTTCTTGTAATCTGTGAACGCATAATATAGGGCTAGGAAGAGCTGGTCACAGTCATGCTCAGGATAAGCACAATCCTGAAATTAAAATTACTGTGAATAATTTGTTTATGGACAGTAAAAACTAATGATTTCCCTTTACAAATTAAATTCATAGAAATGTTGGCTATCAAATTTTGATATATTGAATTATTTTTCCACTAACTCTCTTTATCATTTCAAAGATATGTTCCCATAGAAAGAGAGTGACCATATCACCAGTTTTAAACATCTCTATTTAAATTTAATTTAAATAAAAACTCAGTGGAAAAGACCCTGATGCTGGAAAAGATTGAGGGAAAGAGGAGAAGGGAGCGACAGAGGATGAGGTGGTTGGGTGGCATCACCAACTCAATGAACATGCATTTGAGCAAACTCTGGGAGATAGTGAAGGACAGGGAAGCCTGGCGTGCTGCAGTTCATGGGGTCACAAAGAGTCAGACACGACTTAGCAAATGAACAACAATTTTAATTTTAATGTGTACTTCAGAGTACATTCATTCATCCAGCAGATATTGATTGAGCCTGTCCTAGGCACTGTTTTACATGCTGAGGGCGTAATATGGAACCAAATAGATTAAAGTCCCTGCCTGTAAGGGGCTTATATTTTAGTGGGTGAGACAGACAATAAACGAGATAAATAGGTACAATATATATTATGTCAGATAAGAGTAAGTGCTTAGAAGAAAAAAACAAAACGGAAGACGAACATGAAATGTTAGCAGCAGGGTTGAAATTTTAGATGAGGTGCTTTTTGACTTTTAAGGAATTGAGAGAGCTAGCCACACATTAATATGGGAGAAAAGTACTGCAAGCAAGAGCAGCAACAAATGCAAAGATCCAAAGTGGAAGCATGTCTCACACATTCTGGAATCATCAGGGAGGCTAGTGTGGCCGGACTGGAGAGAATGGGGACTAGAGAGTATTTGGAGATGAGGCAGGAGGAGCAATGGGAGCATTTTTCTGGAGGGCCTCATCGATCATAGAGAGGACTTCAGGTTTCGCTCTACTTTGGGGACCCACTAGAGGGTTTTCAGCACAATAGTAACGTGACTGATCTGACTTAGTTTGAACAGGGTCACTCTGTAGAGAATGAGGAATGAACGGGCAGGAGCAGGCAGTCTGCTTAAGAGACTGTCACAGTCCTGAGCAAAAGAGGATGGAGCCTTGTACCAGTTGGTGGTAGTGAAAGTGGTGAGAAGGGATTTAATTCAGGATAGATTTTGAAGTTAGAGTAACAAGGTTTGATGATGGCTAGATGGGACAGTATATGTGAGGAAAAAGAAGAATCAAAAATTGCACCCCCCCCCCAAAAAAAATGCACCAAATTGTTTGGCCTGAGCACCTACAGGAACAGAGCTGCCATTGACTGAGATGGGGCAAGTGTAGGAACAGGTGGACTCGCTGGTATATTAGGAGCTCAGATTTGGAAGCCTCTTAGGCTTGCAGGTGGTGCTGTCAACCAGGCAGTTGTATGGGTCTGCAATTCCAAGGAAAAGCCGAAGGTACAACTTTGACAGTCAGCAGAAGATGGTTAGTTTTTAAAGCCATGAAACTGGATGAGATGCTATTGTCAAGACAGAGTGCATAGGTAGAAAAAGAGAAGTTCCGAGACTGAGCCCTGGGTACTCCAACATTTAGAGGTCAGGGAGATGAGAAGGGACCCATAAGAGACACTGAGAATGAGCAGCCAAACAGGTAGGAGGAAAACCAGCTGAGTTAGCTGGGTGTGGTGTTCTGTAAGCCAAGATAAGAAAGTATTTCAGGAAGTTTAGTGATTAGCTATTTCAAATCCTTTTGATGAGCTAAGACAAGGACTGAGCATTTATCAGTATGAAGTCTATATACAGTAGGGTTTCTATTCAGTCCCTACAAGAACTCTGACAGGTAGTTAGTCTTTGAAATCACTTGTTACAGCAAAGATATATTTAGTTCCTACTGGGTGGTGTGGACATTGCAGTGAGTGCCTGACACAAGACCAGCGAGACACTGTCCTTATCTTTGAGAGACTCATAGGTAAGGTAAGCACAGATGTGCCAAAGACCCCCTAGACTGGGAACTTCCTGAGGACCGGAAGCCTGTATATTCTTTGTATACCCCAGTGCCTGGCACACAGCCAATACTTGGTAAATCTTTAGTGAATAAATGAAGTATGCTCTGAAAGCACAAACAATGAAATAGTTAAATTTCCTGAGCATAACAAAAAGAAGGCTTCACAGAGGAGGTAATATTTAAGTTGTGAAAGAAGACACAGGCATTTATCAGGAGGTCAAAAATACAACCAACTGTTGGAATTTGCCCTTACTCTACACATCTCTGTTTAAAGAGCCAGAGAGGCTATCCAATGTTTAATGAAACTCCCTGAATGTTGAGCAGCATGTGGATATCTTTGTATGCACCTCAGACACTTGTGTTTAGTAGTAAAGTGTTACTGTCACTTTACATGGGGTGGTATAACTCAGAGTAAATGTGTTAAATCATTAATGCCTAGCTAGTTGACAATCAGGAGGGTCTGATAGACCTCATGTAGTTGGTTGTGTTAACAGCCTTGGCCAAGGACTGGTCATTCATAACATGATTTGAGTGTAGAAACACTGGACTGGAAGAAACACAAGCTGGAATCAAGATTGCCGGGAGAAATATCAATAACCTCAGATGTGCAGATGACACCACCCTTATGGCAGAAAGTGAAGAGGAACTAAAAAGCCTCTTGAAAGTGAAAGAGGAGAGTGAAAAAGTTGGCTTAAAGCTCAACATTCAGAAAACAAAGATCATGGCATCCGGTCCCATCACTTCATGGGAAATAGATGGGGAAACAGTGGAAACAGTGTCAGACTTTATTTTTGGGGGCTCCAAAATCACTGCAGATGGTGACTGCAGCCATGAAATTAAAAGACACTTACTCCTTGAAAGGAAAGTTATGACCAACCTAGATAGCATATTCAAAAGCAGAGACATTACTTTGCTAACAAAGGTCCGTCTAGTCCAGGCTATGGTTTTTCCTGTGGTCATGTATGGATGTGGGAGTTGGACTGTGAAGAAGGCTGAGTGCCAAAGAATTGATGCTTTTGAACTGTGGTGTTGGAGAAGACTCTTGAGAGTCCCTAGGACTGCAAGGAGATCCAACCAGTCCATTCTGAAGATCAGCCCTGGGATTTCTTTGGAAGGAATGATGCTAAAACTGAAACTCCTGTACTTTGGCCACCTCATGCGAAGAGTTGACTCATTGGAAAAGACTCTGATGCTGGGAGGGATTAGGGGCAGGAGGAGAAGGGGACGACAGAGGATGAGATGGCTGGATGGCATCACCAACTGACATGAGTCTGAGTGAACTCCGGGAGTTGGTGATGGACAATGAGGCCTGGCATGCTGCGATTCATGGGGTCGCAGAGAGTCGGACACGACTGAGCGACTGAACTGAACTGAACTGATCCTTAGTGCAACTCCATGCTAAAGGAATATTAAAAGTAATAGAATGATTGCAGTGTTGTGAGCATTAATGAGAGGATAGCTTAAAAAGAGAGATTTATTTTAAATCACCTTTAAAGACATGAATAAGAGGAAGAGTGTTCCAATGGGTTAATGAACTATGCAGAGACCAAGAAGCCAGGTAGTGTAATTAACATGTTGGGGATTTCCTTTATTGGGATGAATAGGTGAATTTTGGCCTAGCTTACTTCCCTTCTCACAACTAGTGGTTTCCTAGCCCATTTGTGCCTTAGAAGCCAAGATTCTGGAAAGTTTCTCCCACTGAAAATATGGGCTTCGTTTTCCTTTGGGGCCCTTTAGAATTTTGGGGAAAGGTAGTTCTGCCTACGTCCACGTGGATTCTGTTTCCTAACCACTTGCTCTGTTTTTTGCCCTGCTTCCTGACAGAAAGCCCCAAGGAAAGCTCAGAGCCAACGGGTTCACCAGCCCCTGTGATTCAACACAGCTCAGCAACAGTCCCGAGCAACGGCCTCAGTGTTCGCTCTGCAGCCGAAGCTGTGGCCACCTCAGTGCTCACTCAAATGGCCAGCCAAAGGACAGAACTGGGCATGCCCATACAGTCGCATGTGATCATGACCCCACAGTCTCAGTCTGCAGGCAGATGATGCCTCCCCTGGTGGAGGGGTCCCCAGCCAGAGCTCGCCCGCCCGAGAGTCAAGAGAGACGTCATCTTACGCTCTCCCGTCTGCCTTGGACACGGCAATATGGGGGAGGGAATTGCGTATTGTGAGTAATGGTCAGATGTGGGGCTTTTCTCACACAGTCATGTACGTTGACACCTGTACTAGGAGCCTCCCAGCCCCAGAGCCACATAGATCATTCCCCAAGAGGGGAGTTTCTGATGTACCCACAGCCAGAGGCCTTTATGGATGGTCTGAACAATCACCCTGCCCATGCACGTGTACCTGTCTCTTAACACTAACGCTTGCACTTCTGGGATTCAGTTTCTCAGTTGCCTCTCTTCCCACCCAGCCATGGATGATACCTTCTTGATCCTTAGCAGCATGCCACTTCCTGCTCGGTAGAGGGAGGCTAGAGTCGACAGCATATCACTGCTGACCCGTCCCTAGCCACCCTGTGGACTCAGGACTTCATCTCCCAGTAGCTGCTTATTGGTCCCATTTTCCCCTTCATAAATTCTAGTTAAAACATTGACTTACGGAGAATGTAAGGTTACCTCTAATGTATGAATTAGCAGTATTTCCCAGCTCTTCCATAAACTTTAGCCCTTCTCCCTACCAGCCACCAAAAACAAAAAGAAATGAAATCTTAAAAGTTCTAGTACTTTCTCATTTATTTCAGAGCTATTTGGGTACCTCATTTTTTCTCTTGAGTTTTCCCAGTCTGGTGGTGAGGTCTTTTCCACCTCCCACTAAGCCTTAGCAACTTCATCTTATGGCCTTATTAGATACTGCTCAGTAGTGAAAAGAGAAAACGCCCAGGATCTGACTGGCTGATTCCCTTCCCCTCTATCCTCCAGGACAGAGAGGAACAATGTAGTTTTAAAGCTTGTTCCATCAGTTTACTGGATTGATTATGTTTTACAACAGTATATCAGCCAAAGCATACATACTCCTTTTGGTCATCTTTACACTCCTGTGTCTCTGTCTCTTTGTCCCCCTGCCTGCATCCCTGCCTCTGTCTCTCTTCTGTAATTGGTTCTGATGCAGCCCTCTGGAGGCTGTCATGTGGGGGACTTTTGTGCTCCCTCACTCCCCTCACCCCCATCTCTCAGCCTCACATGCCTGTCTTCTTTTATGAGCAAGGGTCTTACATGCACGAACGAGCCTCACTGATCTACCTTCTTTCTCGCACGCGACTCCAAGCCTGGCCTCTAGGTCTCCTGGTTCTGTAGTGTTTCTTTCGCTCTTTTCTGCTCTCTGCCCCCGGGATGTGATGCTCCTCTGTAGTCTAAGCCCCAGGACTCAGGCATCCTAGCCAAGGTCCGGAGTGGGTTTTCTTGAGTATGAGATAGGTTGGAAGGAGGCACGGGAAGGGGAGGTGGAATACTGATGTCCACCAAAGAGCCCTGTTTGTTGAAAGGTCCAACCTGCTGGGAAATTAGTGACTATTGCTCTCAGCCATTCTTACTTTGAAAAGTTGGGTTGCAGGGGGGACATTTTTATCCTTCTTGCCCCTCTTTCTTCCCCATTAAGACTTCTCGTCTTCCTTTGGCTCTGAACTATGCAATTTCTACCAAGGCCATAGGAAGCAGTCCAAAGCCAGAGGCCTGTGGATAGATAGGTCAGCTTTAATAGCCCTTCAGTATGAATCCCTTCCAATTGTCCCAGAGCCACTTTCTGCCATCTGCCTATGTCAGTAATGTCCCTTTCTCTCTGTCTCTCTCTCTCTTTCCTACTTCCATCTTATACATGCATACAGAGTAACTGCCAGCTTCCTTTCTTATCTTCCAAAATTGGCTGTCAGAGACGAATGAGGAAATGGTCTAAACTACAAGATCCCTGTCTCCTCAGACTGATAAACTGGTGAGCCAGCCAGATGACATGTTTACTGCATTTGTTTTTAATTTCCCTTCCTGTGTTCAGAGCTGGTGCTGAAGAAGCCACACCTGGTGAAGAGAAAGGAGAGAAAAACATGGTTTTCTCATCCTCCCCCACCTAGGACCCAACAGGAACAGCCCCTGTGGTGACTCAGACTAGCAAACGGCACGGCAGATGGTCAGGATACAGGTTACCACCTCCAGGGACTCTGCTTGCCTTTAAAACTTCACAGCCATACTTATGCTCAGGACATTTCCTGTAGATGGCTGCTGTCTGGGATTTTCTTCTGCCTTAGCTGTGTTTCATTTTTTTGTTACCTTGATTTCCCACTAGTAGCCTTGCCCTAAAGCTTGACTGCGTTTATGGCTCCTAAGGAGCCTTCATAAGGCCCTTGGCTAATTTTCTTCCCCCTTTAGTCAAGTGTCTTCAAATTAAGGATCAGGCTGGCACTGCACGTGTGTGCCTCACTGCCTAACCTTGAGGGAAGTTGGAGTCCCTGCTGGTCTTCCCTGGGTAGGAAGTCTAATTTATGGAGCGGGTCTTAATTTCTTAGTCCCCATGTCTAAGTAAGTCCTTATTTTATTTTCGTCAGTGGGAAGTTAGTCCTGGGGACCTGAGAGGCATTGGCAGAACCTTAGTGGAGCAGCAGTGAGTTGTGGAAGGGACTCGACAGGACCGCCCCGACCCGTACAGCTCTCTTGTTGGTCCTTGGTCTCACTGAGAAGGCAGAGCAATTGCTTGAGCTGAAGCCTCTCCTGTAGTCAAGGAGAATGACACTTACCTTGTTACTGCAGCCAGCTGTGTGGCCACTCACCCCGCTCCTTGCCTTCCAGACCCATATGAACCAGAACAAACATCATGGAGGGTGTCACTTACTCCTTCTGAAGGACCATGGCCTTTCTATGGGCCTAAGGGAGGACACATTCTGAAAGCGGCTGGGAATGGGCTTCCCTGGGGGCTCAGATGGTAAAGAATCTGCTTGCAATGCAGGAGACCCAAGTTCCATCCCTGGGCCAAAAAGATCCCCTGGAGAAGGGAATGACTACCCATTCCAGTATTCTTGCCTGGAAACTTCAATGGACAGAGGAGCCTGGCAGGTTGCAGTCCGTGGGGTTGTAAACAGTTGGACACAACTGAGCGACTAATACTTTCACTTTTAAGGGAAGACATTTTCTGAAAGGGGAATAGTGATGCCTTGGGACTTTCCTAAGTGAACACAGGACTCAGTCCTCCCACTCACCCCAAGGACACAGCTGCTAGAGATGCAAGGCCATAGAGGAGGGGCCAGAACCAGGTCTTCTGGTTCACAGACTTTAAGCCACGTTGTCTTAAAGCTTGTTTGGAGTTGAAAAGTCTGGGAAAGCCTCCCACTCTATTAGGAAGGACTAGAAGGAGTAGGACCTCCTTTGCTTCATCTTACCCTGTTGGTTGTATGTCCCAAATCTGGCTTCCTTTGGCCTCTGGTCCCCTCCTTGGCCCTGAGCCCTAGACTCTACACTCTTGGTGGCAGTAAGGAGGAGATGGCGTAACTGAACCACATTTTGCTGCCTTCCCTATGCCTGTTCTGCTGTTCAGTTCCTTTCCTGATTTACTGCCCTCCCGCACCACCCATCCTGGTAGACGGTGCTTTACCATAACAACGCCCCAACTACAGCCTGAAACCACCAAGCAGACACCAAAGTATTCCTCCCCTGTTCGCTCACACTGAGAGGCTCCTTGAAAGGTGCTAGCCCTGAGACAGCTCTTCCCCACAAGGATCCCATTTCTTTCCTAACTTCCTTCCCATCCCGAAATCATTATTTTTCAGTAATATTATACATTGTATACACAGGAAGGAAATGTACTCTTTTTTTTTTTTAATGTCATAACCAGTCTGTTTAGAATCCAGTCCTTCTAGCTGTATATCACATATGCCTTTGTTGATACGCTCTTTCTGCTTTCTTTAGACATTTTTTGACAGGGGTGGAGGGAAGAGCAGGACAGGTGAGGATCCTAACGCAAATTAAAGGATCCTGCCCCGCAGTCCTACTTCAGCCTCCCACAACCCTAATCATTCCCTTCATTGTAGAGAACTGATTTCTCTGTTTCTGCATGCACGCATGCAGGCGCACACAGGCCTAAACGCCACACTCCAGGGCGGTGACCCGGCAGGAATGAGCAGAGATGGTTGCTGGCCAGCATTCCCACCCTCCAGACCCGTTCATTCGTTTCTGTTTGGGGTAAAGTTCTTCCCAGAATGAGAAGGGGCTGGGGAGTGTAGGGCAGCTTAGGGCAGCTTCCGTCCTTGGCAGATGCAGGTTTGTATCACAGAGTTTCTCTTTTTAATGGGGGCTGGTAGCCTAGAGCTGTCTCATCAGCATTAACCTCTGGTGAGTGCTGCTTTAGCTGTAAGAAGTGGCTATGAGCACTAGTTTCACTGACTTTCCCTTAGGGCAGTGGTTCTCAGAATGTGGTCCGGGGCCAGCAGGACCATCGTCTGAGAACTTGTTAGACATGCACGCTCGGGCCCCATTCCAGACATACTGAATCAGAAATTCTGGGGATGGGCTCTGACAAGCACTCAGAGCCATTTTCAGACACACTGAGGTTTGAGAACCATTGCCTTAGGGGCGAGCTGGGAAATCCTTGTAGGGTGTCCCATCCTCTGCCGTAGCACTAACATTTTTCCATTTTGTCCAGTCCCTCTCTCCACTGCCATTAAAACAATAACAACATCACTCATCTCAAAACCTAGATTTGTCTTCCTGTACTTACCCCCAAAACCTGTCCTGCATGGATCCGGACAGGAGTTGGCCCATACCCCCTCGCGGACGGATTACTCCATGTTCTTTGTTACAGGAAGGACCAGCTGTCCTGTTCTCCCACCCACCACACCCCCTAACACACCTTTCAGGCAGGGAGATGAGCCTCCAGCCCCAGCAGTGGAAGCCATAGTCTCCTGACATAGTATCTGTTGAAAAGAAAGCTGTGTGTATCTATGGTTCTTTCTCTGTTCATCTGTATATCTTTGACATGTAGCAACACCTCTCCATGTCATTAAGGAACTTGACTCTGGGTCTGGGTTTCCCCGGGCCCCAGTGGTGGACTTTGACAGGCAGGAGGATGCAGTGCTACAGGCTGTTTTGTTACAAAACTGTCTTCCTTTCTCCCCCCACCCACTTCAGCATGATCCCTGTGAGCAGGTTCTCACAGTCTCCTGGGACGGGGCTGAGGCGGAGGCTTCACTCTATTCTCCCTTCCCGTCCCTCCTCCTCTCCCCTCGCCACATAGCAGTCACCCCAGCCATGCCTTCTCCCTCTCCCAGCCTTGCCCTGACGTATATTGTGCCTTATTTATGCTGCAAATATAACATTAAACTATGAAGAGAACCACTGTCCTGTCTGATGCTTCAGTCTACAAGTCCCGTTCTTTCTGGGAACTCATTGGGCTCATGCCTGTGATCTTCACTCTCCCAATTCTTAGGACAGAAAGAGCTGGCATTCTTATCCCTCCTTTTTATGCAGGGGAAGACACAGCCTAGAGGAGGTGGGTGGTTTGTAGGAATTACATAACACACCAGAAGGCTCAAGCTGTGCCCTGGGGACAAGGGCCCTCGGCATCATGGGAGCCCACCTAGAAAGAACTCGGAGATCAGACGATGTTGGAAGGCAGGTGAAGTGGCCTCTTAGCCTTTCAGCATTTTGTCCCCACTTCCCCACAATTAGAGAATAATAAGCCCTACCCTCAAGAAGCTAGGAGTACACGAAGACTTAGAGAAGCATTCTGTGAATCTATGGGTGTGGGAAGAACAGAATCTAGAAATGAGAGGTGGAGTTTCTTTAGAAGCAGATAAGGTAGTTCACAAGAAAATCAGGTAGTACTCAGGAACTGTGAGGAGGTGTGGGCAGTCACTACCAATGTCTTGTATCTCTGCGTTCCTTGATACCACAAATGAGGAGGGTGAGCAGGCTGAAGAAGCCGACTGGGAGATAGCCAGCTGCCTCCAGGGGAGTGTCCAGGAGGAGAGGCGATTTACATGCCGTTCATGGCTGATGTTTGGTGCAACTGACACAAACAGGGAGCTCCAGTCTGCGGGAGAGCAGGAAGGCAGGGTGGTCCTCACTGTGGTCGAGAGCACGAGAATCCAGCGAATGGCAAAGGGCGTTGCCAACGGCCAAATACCAAAGCCGAGACAGAGGCTTGGGAGGCTGAGATGAAACTGAGAGCAGGACAGTTTCCCAAGGTAGAAGAACTAACCCATTCTAACTTCTCGCCGAAGGAGAGGCCCATCACCTCCATCCGGGACACAGGAAGCAGCTAGAACAGCTCCTTTCTGAATCAGCCTCAGCTCAGATCCATCTGTAAGTGGTGATCAGAGAAATAACAGGATAAATGTGTTCGGTGAGCCCGCTCCGTGCTTGGTGGAGTGCTAGATGTTTGGCATTCATTAAGTCACTTACCGTTTGCAAGCGCTCTGGATAACGAGTAGTTGCCTCCTGTCACGGATGATGAGGTATAGGTTGAGACCCTTGACCAAGGCACACAGTGAAGTGTTAACAGCTGCATTAAAACCTTTCGACCCGGGAGCTGCTCTGCAGTGCGCCACCGGCCTCATACCCTGCTCCTCTGAACTTTGTCGGAAAAGAATGGACAAGGACCTCAGTATGGTGCACAATCCATTTCCCATGGAAAACCATCTACCCGTGGACATGACACTTCCTTTTAAGAAGTGGTGAAACTATAAGACACGATGACGATGAAGGTCAGGTTCTGTGCTTGGCACCATCCAGAAGACAAACCTCACAGAAAGGCGCACCCTAACTGAGGTTGCACGGATAGAAACGAGTATCTAGGCCATCCAGATCAAAACCTGCTCTCATCTACCTTTCCAAAGTGTGAGTTGGTTTCTAGATGCCTCACTTTAAAGAAAGTGAATGCTTCCCAAGTCTACAGAGTGGAAGAATCGCAATCTGTCTTCAAACATGGGAAAGGCTTGTAATGTGAGATGACAGGTCCACTCAGAGTGGGGCAAACCAGAACCCCTGGTGGAGGCCACAAGATGAAAGCCAACTCCTTGCAAGGATGATTCTGTCTGGACTGCTCAGGAGATGGTAAATTCCCCGGGACCCGGACGTGCAAAGACAATCACAGCTAGTGTTTTAAGGACCCCTCCTCTATGCCAGGGTTACCAAAAGCGTCTCAAATAATTTCCCCTTTGAAAGTGCTTCCTTTTAACGCTGCCATGTTTTAAGTGAAGAAACTTCACTTACAGAGAGCTAAGCATCTCTCCCAAAGCTGATTCATAGGCCCTTTATGTCATGAGACCTCTCTGGCATCAGCTAAAGAACCACACTGGCGGGAATACTGAGGAAGGACTAGGATCAAAAGGGTGACTTTGAAGGGAATACTTCCTGAGAGGCAGTGACTGATTTTTCCTAAGGGGGATTCTAGGTACCTGCCCCAATCGGTCAGAGGCAGAGCCAGGAAGAGACAAAAACAACAATCTAACCCCAGGATCCTGCCCCTGCCTTTCTGGGACTCTGACGTCAGGGCCTTGGGACCTCGCCTTCATTGAACTCTACTCCAGAGAGAAGACGGCCAGGCCGGGCGTGCACAGCCGTGGCCGCAGGGTGGCAGCGGTGCTTCGGCCACAGAGCCCTGCTCCGCACTCCAAAGTGGGGCTGCTCCAGAGCAGTGCTGGTGAAGATGGGGTCTGTCTCCAAACATCTGATGCAATCTCCACTTTCTGGGGGGCTCTGAGACTTCTTTTGTCTCCTGTACCTCACTTTTCTCTCCACAGGCACATCTCAGAGTAGTGACTCCATTTTTAACCCTCCAAGAGGCATGTCCACGTGGGTGTAAATGGGCCAGGAGGCCCTGCCTGCAGCCTCCCAAGTCCCCAGACGGGATCACCCTGGCTCTTTCCTCCTTCCTTTCCAGGACATGATGCCTAGCCTGACAGGGCTTTCTCTGTGTTTTATTTTACAAGCTAGCAAAGAGAGGAGGTGATCCATGGGAGCTCTCCAACCTGTTGAGGGATTGGGAGTTCTTGAAGGCCCCCCAGGGCTCTGACAAAGCATCTGCAATTAATGATGCTTCTTGAGCTCTGGAGACAGGATTTATGCATCTAATAAAGTCTGTAACTCCAAGCTTAGGGGCTGGGGCCGGAGGCTGAGAGCAGGAAGTCCCACAGGGGCCGGGGAGGGGGGTCCCAGGCGGCTCTTAATGGAGCTGTGCATTTCCATTGCCTTTTCTAGATTCCCCCTCAGGCGGCTGTGGGAGGTGAGGAACAGGGGGACAGCAGGTATAAGAGGCGGGTGTGGCCACAGCAAGGCAGATGGCAGCATGGACGCCAGGCAGGCAGCAGCGCTGCTGCTGGTGCTGCTGTTAGTAACAGACTGGAGCCACGCTGACGGACCAGGGGGCCGGGATGGAGGAGACCAGATCTTCATGGTAAGTGAGCATGCCCGTCCCCATCTCACCATTTTCCTGGACCTTGGTTTGAGACTTCTAGAGAAGGAAATGGCAACCCACTCCAGTATTCTTGCCTGGAGAATCCCATGGACAGAGGAGCCTGGCAGGCTACAGTCCATGGGGTCACAAAGAGTCGGACACAACTGAGTGACTCAAAACAACAGCTTGAGACTTACACTCCAGGTTCAAATACTCTGGCTCCCAGGGTCACTGGGTCCTCACATCTGAGGAAATGACTCCTTAGCCTCCTACAACTTGTCCTGGAGGTCACTCCCTTCCCTTTGTGATCTAAATGCCCAAGGCCCTCACCCATCTTCCTTCCTGGATGGCTCTATACCACAGGAGGAAGACAGCGGCGCCCACCCAGCACAGGATGCTCAGACCCCTAGGTCGCTCCTGCGCTCCCTGCTCCAGGCCATGCAGAGACCTGGCCGGAGTCCAGCCTTCCTGTTTCAGCCCCAGAGGTGAGTCTAGGAGGGTCAGAGGTAAGGCCAGGGCTGAAGGGAGAGGAGTGGGAGGAGAGGAGGAAAGGGGGGATCTGGAAGGACCCATAGCTGAGGGTGGATCTCTCCTAAGGTTTGGCAGAAACACCCGGGGCTTCTGGAGCAACAGAAGACTGAGTCCTCGAGCTGGAGAGGGGCTGAGTTCCCCCTTTTGGAGCCTGGCTGCCCCTCAGCGCTTTGGGAAGAAGTGACATGCCATCCTCTGAGGTTTGCATGCAAGGCCCACACCCCAAACTGCCATGTGTCCCCTGCAAATAAAGCTGTCTGGCTTCTGAATCCGTGTGCATGTGTCTGCATCCACATGAGACATGGGAGGGAGTCCCAAGACAAGAACCACAGCCTCCCCCACCTCCACTAAACCCAACTCTCCGGGAACACAGGCGATGGTGTGCCCAGACGTCAGCGCACCCAGCAGAAAGGGAAACATGGGGACGCGTGGGGAGCAGAGCGGGGAGGCGCACCGGGGACGCCAGCTGGCGCTAACCCCCCTGCTGCTGACCACTCAGGGAAACAGACCAGGACTGAAGAATCCAAAAAGCAGCACATTTATTTGGGGCTCTATTGGGAGAGCCCCCAGTTTCATTCCCCTTGGTCATCACCAGTTACATGACGGCAGAACCTGGGCCAGCTGAGGCCCTGTGGTCCCTGGCTCCTGGCCCTGTGCCCTCCTCAGCCTGCAGTCTGTGTCAGAGGTGGAGGGGGCACCTCCAGGGGGTACCAGAGCTGGGCAGGCGCACAGGCCAGGTGCAGGAAGAGCAGGGAGCAGAGGATGTATTTCATGAGTCCTGTCGTGGCTTCACTTGCTGCCCGCCATGATCTTGAGGTACTGCAGGGCACGGCGTGCAGCCTCGCCACGGGCTGCCTCCCTGGTGGCTGCAGAGCCATGACACACGGTGGCCGGCTGTGTGGACAGCTCCACCAGGCACTGGCACAGCCCACTCAGGCTCAACTCCTCTGGAGACCGAGAGAGAAGAGGGAGGCAGTGTTGGGCAGGAAGGCAGCACCGGGGCAGGTCCATGTCACTGTCATGCCCTCCGGAGCCCTCATTCCCATCCATACTTGCTCTGGTCTAGTCCCCACCGGCCCCCGGCCCCCGACTAGCCATACCAATATCCAGGTAGCTGACATGGAAGGCCTGCTCCTCAGAGAGCTCACTGAGCACACTGCAGCAGGCAGGGCCCAGAGCGCCCAAGGAGCCCAGGGAGCAGCTGCGGAGGGACAGGATCTTCTCTCCCACAGAATTCCGCAGAGAATCCCAGGTGCAGCCCGGGCCCCGGTTCCGAAGTCCATCTAGGCGGGAGCCCACACCCTGACAAGACAGGGAGGGGGAAGGATGCAGCCAGGGGCTCTGAAACCAGGCCCTGAAGAGACATTCTATGCCCAAGGAGAGAAAAGCCCAAAGAATGCTTCCTCCTGTTTGCCTCCCACCTGCCAGTCAATCCCTGGATTGTCTGGTCTCTAAGTTGTGTCTGACTCTTCTGCAACCCCACAGACTGTAGCCCACTAGGCTCCTCTGTCCATGGAATTTTTCAGGCAAAAATACTGGAGTGGGTTGCCATTTCCTCCTCCAGGGGATCTTCCTGATCCAGGGATCGAACCCGTGTCTCCTGCTTGGCAGGCAGATTCTTTACCACTGAGCCACCTGGGAAGCCCAATCCCTGTGTGGCCCCTTCTAACTACTAGACTGTGGACCAGATGGTCAGGCAGCCTTTCTTATTCCAATAACAGAAGCCTACAGGTCCCTTGCCCTAGGCCAGCTCCCTCCCCCAAAGCACTCACCACGCAGGCCTACAGCTGAGGCTGAAAGGGGGCCCACGGGTCCCTGTGTCCAGAAGGAAAATGGGCAGAAGGCGGCCTGGGGCCCAGGAGGCTCACTTCCAAGTCACAGACCTGAGTCCTCAGTGCCCTGCCCTGGCATGGAGGATGGAGCACGGGGCATGGCCCACAAGCCACTCACAATGGAAAAGTGATCGTCTTCGGGCTCTGCCTCGTTCCCGTCCCGGGCATCCAGAGGCACTGTGTGCACTCGAAGCAGCATTTTGGCCGCTGCGTTACGCTTTGCCAGCTTTTTGGACGTGCCACTGCCTGCACAGGGGAGAGGGCTGCTGAATTATGGCTCCCAATAGACCCGTTGCTTCCACCCAGCTTAAACTTGGGCTGAGGGTCCCCTCAGTGGCTGTCAATTGAAAAGGGGAGCTCAGGACCTGCCAGGCACCCGGGAACCTGGCTGGCCAGAAGAGAAAGGCAAGAAAGGGTGCAAGGAAGCAGCAGCCAAGCTGGGGTCTCAGCCAGGAGTGCAGAGAGAAGCTGGGAGCGGCCCCTGGCCAGGGCTGGAGTGCTGCGGGGTAGTCACTACAAGCACTCCCCTCCGCCCAGTTACCAATCTCAATGAAACGCTCCACTCGGCAGGTCATAGTAAACTCTTTGCGGTGGGCTGGCCCAGACTCCTGGGTCACCGTGTACTCAGGCAACCGCCAGCCTTTCTGCACCACCAGCTCCTTGGAAGGGAGAAACAAGGGCGCGCAAGAGTGTGAGAGAGGAGTCCTCACATCCTCCCCGCTCCCGTCCTGGGAGTCTCAGGTTCCACGTTAGAGGAGGAGTAAAGGGAGGTGGGTGGGAAAAGCCCTCAGAACAGGGTACCCGCCCCCAATCAGCTTCCGCCACAGCCCCGGGGACAAGCAAAGGCAGGCAGGCAGGCAGGAATGGGAAACGAGGATGCGGCGCACCTGCAGAGCACCAACCGGGTTGCACTCAGACTGCTGAGGAGAGACTGGGGGCTGCACCTCCATGGGGGAGCTCCTGAAGGAAAAAGGGCCCGGGGCCAAAGCTGAGGGGGCTGGCTCCTTCTGCAGCTGCCCAGGAGTCCTCCGCCCTGCTCTTGTTTTCCCCACTGCCAGCTCCCTGCTCCCCACCAGGCAGGCAGCTGTCTCTCCAAACATCAAGACCGCCTCCCACCCCCTCCCCCCAACGAGGTCTCCTCCAGATCCCAGGCTCATTTCGATTTTCTGGAACACTTGATCACCACCTAGACAGGACAGTGGAGAGGAGGGTATATCCAGTCCCCAGAAGCACCTGATGGGACTCAAACACAGGACCATCATGCGGCCAATTCAGAAGAAAATGGGACCAGCAAGACCTTTAGTGTGGTCAAATACCATCCACATGGTACTGCCAAATTATAAATTACCTCCTGTCTCAAGAGCTTACCAGCTGGTGCAAATTCTTCAAACTCTGGTCCCCAACTATTCCATCCTCTGTTCACTCTCAGACTTCCTCATGCCTGACCAGCCTGGGTCTAAGGGCTGGGAGGCCGGGAGCCAGGACCCCTTTCCACCCTCCTCAGGCAGTCAGGAGAGACAAGATACCTGGTTGGGACAGCAGATGGAACGGGAGTAGCAGCCGCCGCAGCTGTAAAAACCGGCACGTCCTCAGGCAGTGAAGAGTCTAGGGGAGAAAAAGAACTTCCCGAGGGGAAGGGGGCCTTTGATTCACACCCACATGGGGTGGTGGTGGGGAATAAAAGGTGGGGGACCCAGGTCCTCCTGACCTGCCCTCCCCTAAGAAAATCTCTTCCCACTGAAGCCAAAAACTCAGGGAAGCTCAACCACCAGTTCCACCTGAGATCTTCTGGTGTCAAACACTTGATCAAAAATACTAAGAAAAGTGGGAGGGGTGTTTCTTCCTACCCAAGAACCGTGGAAGCAACCAACGCCAACCTGAGTGCGGAAGAGGGAACAACATCTTGCTGGAGAGAAGAAGTATGTTGGGGAGCAACCCCCTCCAGCCTCAGCCTCCACCCCTCTCCCTCTCCAGGCCCAACCTGGGACCCAAACCACAGCCACAACCCCACACTGCGGCTGGCCACTGCCTCCCAGCATCCCTCACAGCAGCAGGAGCCCTGGAAACATCCTGCTCAGGTTTCAGGGGAAGCTCTCAGGAAGCAGCCACGTCAAGGCAGTACAGTGTCACCAAGCGAAGCCTATGGGGCAGAGGGGCTGACGCAGGGGCCTGGGTTCCTGACAGAGCCTCTAGGATCCTCGGCCGTTCCTCCCTCACCTGCTGTCCTCCAGGGCTGGCTCCAGCATGCTCCCCCCTTTGAGGTGTTTGAGGGCCACCTCAGCTGCCTTGTGCTTGGCTGCTTTCTTGCTGGGGCCCTGACCTGAGAGAGGGGGTGTGGGCAATACTGGAGGTCACTAGAAGGATGGAAGAGAAACCAGCATCCCACAGCCTCTCTCCTCACAACCAGAGGGAATCAACCAAGCCCCATCTCACCAACCTCCCCTTGCCCAACGCTGAAAGTGTTACTCTAACTGCTGGAAGGAAGGGCCCTTATCTTTCCACAAGTTCCCCAAATCAAGTCATGCCAGGTAGAATTATCCTTGAGGTTAGCCATCTGGAAGTTTTTGCTCTGCCTTACTTTCCTCTGGGGAGCACTTTCTTTCAATAGAGATTGCTGGAAAAATAGTAAAAGTGTAGGCTCCAGAGTCAAAGCCTGGTTCTGCCATCTACTAGGCATGTGGTCTCACCCCAGCCATTGAATCTCTCTCTTGGTTTCCTCGCATTCAACATGAAAATACTACCACCTACATCACTGGATTCGACCAAGGTTTAAGATTAAGTTGAATTTGATTAAGCACCTGGAACAGAGTCCAGCACAGCAGGCACTCACTCCCCCAAATGCTGCACTGAGATTTCGATTTAATCTCCTTTTTCCTCTAGGATGACAACGATCTGCCCGATCACTGTGCCAGTCCTGCTTGCTCCTCTAACTCTCCTAAGTCCTACGTACCTCCTCACAGACCTGTTCTCCCAATCCAGTCAGTGATTTTTCCCCTAAAATTTCTCCTTCCCTTACTGGTCTTGGAGAAGAGGACCGTGAAGAGACTCCAAGCAATAAAGCCAATGGGGCCCTGTGAATGCACACCCCAGCCAGGCTGCCCAAGCCTTCCTCACCAGTGCAGCTGGTGTCGCCAACGGTGACCCGGAAGGTGAAATTAGGCTGGTGGGCTTGGCCCTCGGCTTTGAGAAGGTCGTACACGGGCGTCTTCCCTATTCTGGTCCCATACTCCTGCAGAAGGCTGATCGGGGTCTTGCCCGGGTTGGCTGCCAGCATTTGCTCTATACTGGGGGGAGGGGCACAGACCCTTCATCACATCTCCCCTCTCTGCACCCACCTGGCCAAGCACTGCCATTATCAGACCCATGCACACTATGGGGGACACTGGGTCCAGGAAACCTCAGGCAGCCACTGGCTGGGGTCAAAGTGGAGTAGAGGTGCAGGCTGGGAAAGCAGGGTCCACTGCCCCAGGGCAAGCAGGGAAAGCACTGTTCCTGTCTCAGTTAGGGCGGGGGATCCTGTACCCCAGTGCAGGTTGGAAGTGCATGTCCCCTGACACAGTGCAGGCCAGGAACCCAGTACCCACCAAATGCACTGAATGTCGGGGGCATAAAGCCCAGTGCCCCAGTGCAGTCTGGGAACCGGGCCAACCCCCAACTAGCTAAAGCTGGAGGCAGTGGCCACTGCCGGGGTGCATGCCGGGAACCACGGCCCACTACCCCAGTGCTTGCCGGGAACAACCCTCAGGCCAGGTGCATGCTGGGGCCGCGCCGCTACTCTCTCCGCACCGCGGCAAGCTCTGCGCCCTGCAGGGATCGGTACCAGGCGGCTCACCTGGGCAGCCCGCAGCCCGTGGTAGTGCCGGAGCCTTGCTCCTCTTCACTCATTCCCTCCTCCGTCCCCGCAGGCGCCACCGTGACTGCAGCCTCCACGCGCCCCAATACACCGCCGACGAGCTAGGGCCGGGGCCAAGCCCCAAGTCGCAGCCGGTCGGGCCCGCCGCGGGGCATGCTGGGATATGGAGTCCCCCGCCCACCGGACTCTATGAGCCTCCATCAGGAGGGGAGCTATCCGCCCCACAACCCTCCGCGTGGTTCGTTCAGGCAGGCAGCACCGCCTTCTGGGAGGAGTGGACCCTTCCACTGTCGCTTCCCGAGTTGAGGGTGGTTTTTTGTTTTTTTTATTTTTAACAACGTCCCGCCTCCTTCCTTCCGCGTCTCCTCGCCCCGGGCTGGGACTCGGGGCATGCGTACCAGCAGAGTGGAAGTGGCTGGGGGCGGGGCAGTAAGGGCGAACTCAAGCCTAGGAAGGTGGGGAGGGATACTTCGGGTACCAAGAAAACTACAGAACCCAGGAGCTCGCGCGCCATCATTGTCGCAGCTGGGAGGCAGCATGCGCGAAAAGTTTCGCGGCATAATTGGCTAGTCCTAATTTTGCGTGCTCGCTCCAGGTGGATTGCGATTGGTTACCTCATCTAAAGGGGCGGTGACAAAGGAAGAGTCAACCCTCTTGACCCCGCCTCTTTCTTGAGAAAAGGTTGTGATTGGCCCAGGTGAGAGGCCGCTGTCGGTTGCTGACTCTTTGCAGTCTAGGAGGGTGGGCCCTGCCTGGACGCGGGAGGCGACTATTCCCTGCCCCTCTGAGCTGGGGCAGTTGTAAATCCTGGTGCACCTCAGTCTCAGTTCGCCCTCAGCCTTTGGCCTAATCCTCTGGCGCTCGGGCCTTCGTCTTATAGAACCTGCTTCTTTTTCCTGTGTTGTCCTTCACCACCCTTCTCATTAATTCTGCAGGCTGTCGATTTCCGCTTATTTTCTAAAGCCTTTTTAAAATGGACCTACACCTTTTCCCCTTACACCACGAGATACCTCCGGGGCCTGAGAATCAAGCTATAAGGGACAAGATAAGAAGGACTAAGGCACATAGTGGTCTTAATACCCTCTGCCGTGTGTCCCGGGTCTCAGCTCAAGAGAGGGCAAGAGAGAATTCTGGCCTCTTAAGATTAATCGACTAATCTGTGCGGAACAGAACCCGTATTTTTGGGTCCCAGAGTTCCATTTTCTCCTCGCCAAAGTCTCAGCCACTAGCGTGAAAGATGTAGGGAAATTTTTGTGACCTTGGAGAGAAAGAAATAACGAAAAATGTCTGACTCTAATGAGGCTTCTGGGAATGGGTCAGAGACGAGATGGGCTTGCTCCGTGTGGGGCTAGAGGTCCGATGGAATCTTGGAATAAAAACGAGGGGTCATCCAGGAACACTGGAAAGGGACGGGGCGTTGAGCTGAGTGGATTCCAATTGGTGGACCCGGAGTGGTGGCAATTAGGGAAAAGAAGACAGGCAAGATCGTTTGACAGGGGGAGCGATGCAAGAGCGCTGAGCGGAGGAGGGGGTTCCCATCTGAGGGGTTGCTGTTTCAAGGTATAGGAGGGAGCTTATAAGACCGGTCATAGGGCTTAAGGTCGGGGGTGGGATCGCTCCAGGTCACCGCCAGCAGGGAGGTGCGAGGACCAGACGGGCCAGGGACTAGCCTGGAGCGTGCCGGATGGCAGCAACGGGCTCCTTTAAGAGGCCGTGGCTCCAGCGCAGCATCCCCCGCTCAGGGCGTGTCCGTCCCGGGGGGCCTGGGGCGGGGGCCTCGGAAGGAGCGGGAGTTCAAGCCGTGTGAGGACTGGGTTTGGGGTCGGGGGGTGGGGGGAGAAAGCTGGAACTGACACACCCGTGCACCCGGACACCTCACGAGCATCGCCTGTGACGGCGCCCCTGGTCCGGTCGAGGGCAGTGGGGGGAGGCGGGAAGGAGGAGGAGAAGGAGGAGGAGGCGGGAGCAGCATCCGGAGCCGAGCTGCAGCAGCGCCGCCTTTTGTGCTGCGGCCGCGGAGCCCCCGAGGTGAGAGCCGGGCCGAGTTGTGGAGGGTGGGGGGCAGGGATGGGTCTGGGTCCTGGGATCCAGGTCCCAGGGAGGGTCGGGACGCAAGATGTGGCGGGGTGTGGGGAGGGTGGCGCGGGGATGCTGAGACGGGATGGAGGAACTGGGGACCTGGACCCGCCGCCTGTGGGGATGGGAAGGAGGGGAGCCGAGCCGAGGGACGCCGCGGCCCAGCTTGGAGGCGAAGGGCCTCCAAAGCTGGAAAGGAATGTATGGGGTGGGGGTAGGGGGATGACTGGGGGACAGACTTAAAGGACAGCGGGCAAGAGAACATCTTCCTCTCCTCCCACTCACCCTCAGGAAGAGGGAAAGGGAAGGAGGAGGAGGAAGAGTTTCGGCCCCACAGGGAAGGAGAGGAAGGACAAGGCCTCATAGGCCCCTCACTCCCCCTCCCCACCCCTTGCGCGCACAGGCACACTTTGCAGGCTGGACCTGAGGATTATAGGCAGACAGCACCTGTTCCTGGATGCCCAGGTGATGGTCATCTTCCCCTCCCCCATCCATATATGGCTTTCTCCCTTCTCCATCTCTCCATCTGCTCTGGCTCCTCTAACCCATTTCCCCAGCCCAGGCCTTTCATGAACCTCCTCCCTTTTCCCTACACACTCTTTAAACTCCTTGGCCTAAAAATAAGCAAGAATCCTTTCCACAGAGTTAAAACTCCTCTAACCATGGCCTTGGCTAAGGGGTCAGAGTGTGCATGACAATGGAAGGAAATAGTGGGGTGTCCCTTAGAACTGAAGGAAAAGTCCCACCGTTAGCTCCGTCTTGGGAGGAGAGTGGGTCAGGGCCTTAGGAAGGGGTGCACACGAGGTCTCTCCTGCACTCAGGGTCCTCTCAAGCCACAGTCAGTGCCTCCCTCTAAACACCATTTCCCTTCCAGCTCACAGAATGGACACCATGGCTTTGAGAGCTCTGCTTTTTCAGCCAGAGGGTCATACCTAGGGAAGGCAAGTAGCAGGGATTCAGGAAGGAAAGGACTTGAGTAAAAGCCCTGGGTCTTCCTGTCCAGACACTGAAGTTTCTCTGAAGCTTTAGGGCCTGCTCTGTCCTATCTCACACTTAAAAGTGGAAAAAAATTCTGCCCTCTCCAGCCGGGCAGCCCATCCACTCACTCACTATAGGGACTACGGGATGCTGGGAAGACCAATGGTGTGAGACACTAACTCCAGCACTTGTGAAAACAAGCAACTAAATATCCACCCTGTAATTCAACCCAGTTACGGGCAGGAGAGTCAAGAAGTTTACATAAAAAAGTGGCTCAGGACTTCTTGGGTGTCCTTCCAGCTAAGGAAGTCAGAACCCGTCTAAAATCCAACTGCTGTTTGTAGGCTCCTCCCCGAGAGGTGATGATGTGTTACTCTGGCTTTGCCAGGAAGAGGACCCTAAATTCTAGTACCCACTACATGGACTCGCCCTGTGACTTAGCACAGGCAGTCCCACCTTGCCCTGCTGGGCTGGGAGAAAGAAAGGATTAGGGAATCAACCCTTTCAGGAGTCCCTGTTGGGGCAGAACAGAGGATAGTGTGGAAATGACACCAGCAGGGGACACAGGAGCTTCACGATGGCTGGCCACAGACACTGGTCTGTCTGCTTCATTTGCTCCCAGAAGAACTAGGGGCAGCTGTGTGTTGGGGAAAGGTGATGAGGAGGCAGGGGCGCTTACTCCAGAGTAGACTAAGGATCTTTCTCTGGTTCCTTCTCTCCTTACTCCCTTTTCTATCCCCTGTGTTTACCCAACTCTCTCTCCATTTGTACCTTCCCCGCTGCCTCTTGCTATGAGGAGGCAGACAGGGGAAAGAAGGGAAGGGACACTGTTTATAAAAACCTACTGCTGCTTCTTAGGTCCTTTCCATATGCTAATGTTTATAGGGAGCTTCCTGTATGCCAGGTAACAGGCCCACAAACTTTATTTGGATTATCTCAATACCACTCATAACAATACTGAGAGGTAGTGTGATCATCATCTCTATTTTAGGGATGAGGAAACTGAAACTTAAAGAAGTTAAGTAATCTGTTCAAAATCAAAAAATCAGTGGCCAAAGAGTTTAGGATTTGAATCCAGGTGTGTCTGACCCAGAGCCTGTGTTCTCACCCTCGTAATAGCTTGCATTGCCACCGTGTGAATTAGTGAGTCCCCATTTAGAGATGAAGAAACTGAGGTTTGTTAAGTCTCAGGCAGGGACTCTGCAGGTGGTCCAGTGGTCAAGACTCCATGCTCCCAATACAGGAGGCACAAGTTCAATCCCTGGTCAGGAAACTAAGATCCCACATGCCTCATGTCACGCGGCCAAAAAAAAGTCTCGTAGTCCAGGTCACCCAGCTGGAGACTGCGGTCAAGAGCAGAGACAGGCCCTCAACCAGGCCACTCTGCTTCTCAGGTCATCCATGCTCCCTCCCTATCTTACTGTCCAAGGCTGGGTGACAGAAATCAATAAAAGGCATTCTGTAATTTTCATTTCTTCTTTTTCAACTTAAAATAGGTTTTTAAATTTCTTAATAAAAATACCCACAATTCCATCTACTTAGCAATGGTTATACATTGGTATCTGTCCTTCCATATCTTTTTCAATAGCACCCGGCTCAGGAACAATTTGTTAAAAATACACAGAACTTCTTCCAGGCCCACCTGAAGTCCTGAGTAGCAGGGACCCCTATGAGCCACCATACCTTGCTATTTGCCTCCCCTTCCCCTCACATCTTAACGGTAGGGCTGAGGGGTGATCCTGGGCCACGAGAACCATGGGGTGACGACAGGGTGCAGAGAAGGAGGCCTTCCCCCTCAGTTCAGAGGAGGTGGGATATAAGGATTTGCAGAGGAAGGACGGGGGGCCTCTAAGCACACCACTGCCATTGGGACCTGAAAACAAGTTGTGTCCTGGGGAAATAGGTTGGAGACCCAAGTCTCCCTTCTGACCAGAGAGAAGAGACGGCCTCTCCAGACTCCAGAATCTACAAAGACCTGGTGTCCAGCCAACCAGAAAGACAAAGCCAGGAGCCCGGCACTGTGCTCATGGCATTCCCTACATCATCTTACTTAGCCCTCACTACCCCATAAGGTAGGGGTGGGAATCTCAGAGGGATTATGGTCCTTAAACTAATTCGTGGCAAAACCAAGGTTCTAGTTCTGATCTCTCCAAATCCAAAGCTGGTTCCTTTTTTCCTAAGCAGTACTGCCCCCTCCCAGCCCTTTCAGTACCCACTCTACTGGAAGAAGTGGTGCTGGCTAGAGGTTTAGGGGCTGGACCTGTGTGAGGCTGGGGGCCTGGAGTTAGGGGTGATCTCCAGTTTTACCCTGGCTCTCAGGGGAAAGCATTCCCCCCTCAGGAGGACATAACAGACAAGCTACAGTTCTTTCCAGCTGAGAATAACCCTGGGGCCAGGACCCTTGGCCAGGAGGGGTTAGAGTCCTTTATTCTCTCAGGATCTCAAATCCTGCACTGAGATCATTCCCAGTCCCATGTCTTGGGGCTCCTTTCCCTGGGAAGACATTCCTTACACCCCCACTCAAGAGAGATGGGGAATCTTCCTCCCTTTCCTGAGTGCAAAACAGAGTCCAAGACAGTGGCGAGGGCTCATTATGGGAGCCCAAGACTTAGACAGATGGCCTGGCCTCTCAACTGAACCCCCAAGACAGCCAGACAAGCAGCCTGGCGTTGACATTCTGCTGTTAAACAGGAGGGAGAGAGAAAGGACTTAAAGGCTTACCTTGCCACAGGCCTCCAGCCTTTTAGGCAGGAGAACCAAGGTTGGGGGGGGGGGCGGGTACTTCCTGCCCCCACAGTACCATCAGCAAACAGAGAATCTGGTACCTGAAACTGATCTGGCCCCCCCCCCCGGGTGCTCACAGAGCCTCTTTTGCATAATTTACGGGCCACTCTGCCCCATACCCAATCTGAAGCAGAATTCTGCACTGTGAGCATTTGATAAACATGGGTGACAGAATGACTGACAGGTCCACCCGCTCCCATCACATCCCAGCCCTTCCCCCACACTCTGCATAATTGATGGCCAGGGAGACAGCTCCCCTCCCCCCGGGTGACCGGGTGTCTGGGCCAGGGGCTCCTAGCCGTGATATCCCCCTCCAAAGCCTCGGCGCCAGGGCCCAGCTGGGGGGCAGTGGGACACAGCTGGCAGGTCAGAGATAAAGGACACAGAGAGGGTGTGCACGGGGAGAGAGGAATCTCTCCTTCACTAGAATTCCCTGGGGCCTCAGCTCTGCCACCTCCACTCCCCTCAGCACACACACGCACGTGCACACCACACTCACTCCTTCAGGTCAATCTGGAAGAGCTGTCATTAGCCTGAGAACCTGGAAAGGGTGGGTTGAGCCTGGCTGGGTTCTCTCCCTTTTCTTTGGTCCCATCCACTACTTCTTCAGCTTCTTCCGCTGCCCGAAAAGACAAACAGGTGAAATGGCTTCTCTCGCTCCCCAGCTGCCGGCCCTGGATACAGGAGGGGCCCCTGGGGAGACCTGGGCAGCTGGAGGGAAGATTGGCTTCAAGTGTCATGGATCGTGTCACCCTCTCTATGCCTAAGCCTCCTGGTTGCCAAACACCAGATGAAGGCTGAAAAATTCCTTTACAAAGCCAGGTGTTGTACCTACTCAGAACTCAGCTTCTAAATAGGAAAGGAATCAGGGAGGGCACAGATCTCCTGTTTTTCAATCCCCTTTCATTCAGCTCCTTTTTCCGTGTCCTTTGCTTCCCAAATCAGTTTTTCAGTCCATCCTTCTTAGGACTGCCTCTCCCAGTGTTTCACGCTCTTCTGTTTCTCAGCTAGACAGGTCCTCCTTTTCTGGTCTGCCTTTCGCCCTTTCTCCTGTCCAGTCTCCCAGTTTTCCCATTTCCTGCTTTCTCTATGGCACCGCACCCCCAATGCCGACCCAAGTCCGCTCTCTTCACCACCACAGCTCTCCCTCCGCTGCACTCGGGGACGGGGATGAACATGGGGAAGACGGGACGCAGACGCGGTGGGTGGCTGGGGTCAGTGGTCCCTGCCTGCGAGCCCGCAACCAGCACGTGGGCCAGCCCAGGTCAGGGGCGGGGCCCTGGCGCGGCCCCACCCCCGCGGTCGCCGCTCACGTGACTCCGGGCTAATCTTGTCCCGGTGACTTCACGCGCCGCCTCGGGTCCAGTCGTCATGGTTACGCCGCAGCGCCCAGCGCTTCCCCCAACCCGCTGCGTCCCCTCCCGGACCCCCTCCTCTCACGGCCGGGCCCCCGCCCCGCCCCCAGCTCCGCTCCACGTGACGGCCAGGAAGGAGGTCGGGAAGGGGAGGGGGCGCTGGGGCCGTAACCCCTTCGTCTCCGCTGCGAACCGCCCTCACTCTGGCTTCTAGCTGTCTGAGCGCCCCAGTCCCGCCAGCCCTCCCCGCAGACCCACCCGGGCGGAGTGCCGGGAGCCCCAGCCTTCGTTCTCAGCGGCCCCAAAGGGGCGGTCGGCTTGAGGGGGCACAGGCAAAAGCCCTCGGGTCCTCCAGCGGACGTTCTCCAGCGAATTGGCCTGTCGTTTGTCTTACTATGTGCATCTCACTCCTTGAAGCCCCCGTTATCTCGCAGGATATTTTGGGGGTCCGGAGGCTGGGATTTCATCTTTCTGAGCCTCGGTTTTCTCAAGAGTGTAAAGAGACCTATAATAATACCTCCTTCCCTGGAGAGTTCTGAGGAGTGAGGGAGCTAATGCTTGCGTAGAGTACATGTGGTCCTTAGGACGATCCTCGGATGCAAAGAACAGTGGTTGCACCTAACTGGGCACCTTCATGCGCTCTGGATGCTGTTGGAAGCCCTGGGATCCCGTGTGGCGTCGTCACTCTCAGGAGTACAGGCTCTCAAAGGACGCCCGACCGTACTGTGCCTCCAGCATGATGGGAGCCATCATGCAGGAAGCACAGCTCAGACGGGACATTAACTCAGAGCATGGGGAGGGGGGGGCACTTCCAGGATGAAGTGAAACTTGGAGGACAACAGATGGTGTGTGAGAAGCGCCTTCCAGACTGAGAACGACTGGGCACTGAGCTGGAGCCTCATCCTAGCTGAAGTACTTAGGACAGGTTATTTAAGCCCTGTAATACCTCTGTTAAATGAGAGTAACTTAGACGCCTAACTTAAGAGATTTTAGGATTAAATAAGCTAATGGACCTATAACAGAGGCTAATATGGGCGGCGGCTTTCCATAAGTGTGAGCCATTCTCATTAGGTGCCCTGGCCCAAACACCTGATGAAGCTTGGGAACAGGCTCAGTTCAGTAGGGCCTGGGTACAAACAGCAATGGAAGATGAGGCTGGGGAGGGGCCAAGAGCATGGAGGTGAGGCTACAGGACCAAGGAGGGGCTACTAGAGGGTTTGAAGAAAAGGGGAGCTCCAAAAGGCCAATTTGTGCTTTAGAAAGATCCTTCTAAAGGGTGGGTGGAGAATGGGGTGGAGGGGGATCTTGGAAGAACTTGGAGACCATTCAAGGGGCAGTTGTCCTAGGTCACGTGACAGCTACTGAGGCCTGGATTAAGGCAGTAGTGTGGAATAGAGGAGAAACTAGTAAGGCATTGGTTCTGGTCTTTACTGATGTGCCAGGCGTAAGTATCACCTCAGGTGCTTGTTAAACACTTAGGTATTTGAGAGGCCTGGAAATTGTTAAAAGAGCTGAGCCCATCAGAGGTGCCAGGCCTCTCTGTGCATACATCCCCACCCAGGGAGTCCTTTTTATTGTAGATTCCTGCCACCCCTCTCCAGTAGTGACTCAGAAGCTCCGGTGCAAGGGGTCAAGGAGGGACCCTACTATACTGAGTAGTGTTAGAGAGGCATTTTGGCCTCCGAAATCCCTACCTCTCAGAATCTGGTAACTGGTAAGATGTGGTGGGAGATGGGAGATGAGATGACTTCTGTCAGGCTGAAAAATCTGCTGTGCCTGAACGATAGCTAGTCTGTCCTTTTGTGCAGTTGGAGAAATCAAGGCTCAGATACAGCTTGGCTGAGGTCAGCTATCAATTGGGACAAATCTCCACTGATTGGAAAGCTAGGTAGTAGGAGACAGAGTAATGAAGAGGAAAGGAGATAGGCCCTTCTCTAAGTGAGCCCTGAGGGAGCAGCTGGACTAATGGGAGGGATAAGGTGGGTGGATGGTGGAGAGGGGGGACCCAGCGAGCAGGCTACACAGCCTGCCCTGACAGCTTCTGCCTCCTCCTTGGACAGTTCTACCTTTTTCCCTCTGTGTCTGTGCTGGGCACAGAGCTGATCAGCTGTCGCTTGGATCAGCCCAGGTGTGTAGCTGTGAGCACCTGAGAGACCCAGATGTGAGCCTTGAGTGTGCCTTAGGATAAGACTCTCAGCAGGATCACGTATCAAGTACATGAGTGTGAGGCCCCGGTGTATCACATGCACGCAGGAGGGGTGGAAATGTCATTGAGAGTGCCTGAGGGCAGAGTCTGAGCAGTGTCATCTGTCTTTGCTTCAGTGCGAGGGAGGCCTGCATGTTACTGTTAACATGTGTAAGATTGAGACTCAAAGTAAAAGTTGTGTATCTGAAAGACCCTAATACAACACTCGTGTGCATGTGAGCCTCAAGTGAAAGAAACATGTTTTCCAGAGGTGAATTACAGCACTCTTACAGGGAGAAGGGATCTAGTCTGTTACCATACTTGAGATTGGGATATACTTCCCCAGTATCTACCTGAGCAGGGCTGTTAGCTGTATCCACCTGAGAGTGATACTTAGGTATGTTGCCTATATACCTGAGTAAGGAAGACTCCGGGAGTTGGTGATGGACAGGGAGGCCTGGCGTGTTGTGATCCATGGGGTCGCAAAGAGTCGGACACGACTGAGCGACTGAACTGAACCGAACTGAAGGAAGACTTATGTTACTAATAGATGCTAGAGAGGAAGCCTGTGTATCAGGTTCCCCAAGATGGGTCCCAGCTGAAACTTGGAGGAAGGTGGGTACCTGAAGCTAAAATACGTGTTACTTCTAAGAGTGTTCTTGTGTGCCCAGCTCCCCAACTTGTGCCTCTGCCTCTATGTACCTGAGCTGGGCACCTGTGGCTTTGACAGCTCCTCCCTCTTTTTCCACAGGGCCCACCGCTTACCACCACACTGGGGCCCAGAGGCCATGGCCTGCCTCCATGAGACCCGCACACCCTCCCCTTCCTTTGGGGGTTTCGTGTCCACCCTAAGCGAGGCATCCATGCGCAAGCTGGACCCAGACACTTCCGACTGCACCCCCGAGAAGGACCTGACGCCTACCCAGTGTGTACTCCGAGACGTAGTGCCGCTCGGGGGTCAGGGCGGGGGCGGGCCCAGCCCCTCCCCAGGTGGAGAGCCGCCCCCTGAGCCTTTTGCCAACAGTGTCCTGCAGCTCCACGAGCAGGATGCAGGGGGCCCAGGGGGAGCCACTGGGTCCCCTGAGAGTCGGGCGTCCAGGGTCCGAGCGGATGAGGTACGGCTCCAGTGCCAGAGCGGCAGCGGCTTCCTGGAGGGCCTCTTCGGCTGCCTGCGCCCTGTCTGGACCATGATCGGCAAAGCCTACTCCACGGAGCACAAGCAGCAGCAGGAAGGTAGGCTGTGTCCATAAGGGGGCCCTTTCCCGTCTCCCTGAGCCCGAGATGTGTTTGGACAGCCGCACCAAAGTCGCCTGATGACCCTTTCACCCCCCAGAGCCCAGCCCCCGCCCCTTATTTGTCCATCAGCCGCTGAGTCCCCAGCTTTATTTTAGGCCACCTCTTCATTTCCTCCTGTCCCCTCAAATCTAACCTTCTTGGCCTATTTTAGCTGCTTTTCTACCTCACCCTCTTTGAGTCATTTCAGCCAACCCCAGGCTTTCCCCTGTGCCTGACCACCCCAAGGCCCTGAGTGTGGCTCTCTGAGCCTATGGCACTGTGCCTCCTGTCCACAGACCTTTGGGAGGTCCCCTTTGAGGAAATCCTGGACCTGCAGTGGGTGGGCTCAGGGGCCCAGGGCGCCGTCTTCCTGGGGCGCTTCCATGGGGAGGAGGTGGCTGTGAAGAAGGTGCGGGACCTGAAAGAAACTGACATCAAGCACCTGCGAAAGCTGAAGCACCCAAACATCATCACCTTCAAGTAAGGTCCAGGGCAGGGGCCGTGGTACTCTCCCCTCAGCGCACTCTTCTGAGGGCAGAGACCTACTTGGGTAGCAAGGGATCTTCCTGAAGTGGGTATCAAAATGGCACAGTTGGGAAGGGGGTACCAGGTGTGAATCACGGGGCTGTTGGGATGGCTGAGGCCTTCATCCCACTGTGTTCGGCCCCCAGGGGTGTGTGCACCCAGGCTCCCTGCTACTGCATCCTCATGGAGTTCTGCGCCCAGGGCCAGCTGTACGAGGTGCTGCGGGCTGGCCGCCCCGTCACGCCCTCCTTGCTGGTTGACTGGTCCATGGGCATCGCCGGTGGCATGAACTACTTGCACCTGCACAAGATTATCCATCGGGACCTCAAGTCCCCCAAGTGAGTAAGCGAGCGAGCAGGAAGACGCGCCTGTGCAGTCTCCCGTAGGTGTCCCCACCCAGGGCAGTGTGGCCATCTCCCTGCTTTCAGACCCTGTCCTAAAGTCCACATGGCCATGTCAGAAACCCTTCCCAAGTGACAGCCCTATCTTGAGAGGGCTGTGGTAAGCCCTCCATTTCCGGGTGTCCCAAACGACTTCAAACAGTAAGAGTTGCTGCAGCTAGAGGAGGCGCGTGGAGGGGCGCGGACCCCAGCTGACTACACTCTTTACCAGCATGCTAATCACCTACGACGATGTGGTGAAGATCTCCGATTTTGGCACTTCCAAGGAGCTGAGTGACAAGAGCACCAAGATGTCCTTTGCAGGGACAGTAGCCTGGATGGCCCCTGAAGTGATCCGCAACGAACCTGTGTCTGAGAAGGTTGACATCTGGTGAGGGCCAGGTTGAGGACCGAGGGTGGCAGGTGGCCAGCGGTGGGTGGGGAGAGGGTTGTTCCAGGGCCTGAGTGCAAGTGAGATGAGCCTGCAGTGAGCAGGGCCTCTGGAGGAGGGCCTCCTCCAAAGTGCTGTCCCCTCTCATCCCTAGGTCCTTTGGCGTGGTGCTGTGGGAGCTGCTGACTGGTGAGATCCCCTACAAAGACGTAGATTCCTCAGCCATCATCTGGGGTGTGGGAAGCAACAGTCTCCATCTACCTGTGCCCTCCAGCTGCCCAGACGGCTTCAAAATCCTGCTTCGCCAGTGCTGGTAAGGACCACCTGGGAAGCAAGGGAGTATGGATGATGGTTAGCCAGCACCCAGGATCCGGGCATCCAGGCCCAGAATCCTCAACAGGGAAAGGGGAACCGGGCTCCCAGATACGGCTCTCCAAGACCCTAGGATTCAGAGTATGGATCAGGGGCGCTAGGATAAAGAACTGAGAGGAGCTGGGGAGACCAGTAGTCTGCAGGGGTGTGTGTGACCTGTTTCCTTATCTGCAAAATAGGGACAGCAGCATCTGATAGAGAGGGTGCTTATGAAGCGCCAGTGCAGGCCCAGCACAGCCGCCGAGCACGGCTGGCTGGACCTCAAGTAGACTGCCTCAGGACACTCCCTGGAAGGCCAGGGCCCTGCATCCTTGTTTGGAACCTAGACCGTGGAGGAAGGTGGGAGATTTCTAATTTTTCACTAAGCCATTTCCCAAAGTGTTTTTTTAATGGAGTTACTCAAAAAGGTTTGTTTTGGCAAACAAGTTGCAAGGTAGGATTAAATAGGTTTCCTTACTGCAGGACTTTGAGGTACTACAGACAGCTTGTAACATGTCCTGGCTAGTTGACCAGGGAATCCTTTTGTCACAGCAAACATTCTAGGGTTGGATTCTCCAGGACCAGGACACACTTCGGGAAAGGGTGCTCTAATTCCTTTCTGAAATGCCTCTCTCCCCCACAAACTTTATTCCATCTAGGAACAGCAAACCACGAAACCGCCCATCATTCCGACAGATCCTGCTGCATCTGGACATTGCCTCAGCCGACGTACTCTCCACACCCCAGGAGACTTACTTTAAGTCCCAGGTGTGCTGTGGAGAGGAAGATGAATGCCCCGGCTCCCTCTCTTTGCAGAGATAATGATACCCTTTGAGGGGAGGCTGGGAAGAAGGGTGGCTGGGGATGGGTAGATCAGCTCTTGAAGGGCTGGGACCTGTCTTGGTTGATCCCGTGCCCCAATCCTTTTTGCTCCCACACCACAGTCTGCAGCAGCGCAGGCACCTACAGGTGTGACAGGTAAAGGGATGTCCCTCACTGCGAAATGTCTCTCCACCCCCAGGCAGAGTGGCGTGAAGAGGTAAAGCTGCATTTTGAAAAAATTAAGTCAGAAGGGACCTGTCTGCACCGCCTAGAAGAGGAGCTGGTGATGCGGAGGAGGGAGGAGCTCAGGTGCGTGCCGTGTTTGGCAAGGTGACCTCACCAACTGCAGGGCCGGTAGAGTGGTTCCCAGAGACTGGGATAAATGATGGCAGCAGGTGAAGCCAGCTCACCTCTCAACACTTCTACCCATTTCAGACATGCCCTGGACATTAGGGAGCACTATGAGCGGAAACTGGAGAGAGCCAATAACCTGTACATGGAACTTAATGCCCTTATGTTGCAGCTGGAGCTGAAGGAACGGGAGCTACTCAGGTAACCACACACGCCCTCACCTCAAGCACCAATTCCCATCTTCTAAAGCTGTACCTGACTCCGAGTCTACTGAGCCTTGGCCCAGCTCCCTGGTCACATGCCTAAGGCGTTTTGTCTTTAGGAGGGAGCAAGCTTTAGAGCGGCGGTGTCCAGGTCTGCTGAAGTCACACCCTTCCCGGGGCCTGCTGCACGGGAACACAATGGAGAAACTAATCAAGAAGAGGAATGTCCCACAGAAACTGTCGCCCCACAGCAAAAGGTAGGACCAACCAGAGTTGACAAGTGCCACAGTTCCAGAATGGCAAGGGGGTGCTGGAGAGACAGGTGTAGGGCTCAAGAATGCCAGGACAGACGATACTTAGGTGGGAGAGAGGTACCTTTTACTGCCTAAGTAATGTGTTAAATCTCCAACTTGCACTTTCCCTCTCCCACCAGGCCAGATATCCTCAAGACTGAGTCTTTGCTACCCAAACTAGATGCAGCCCTGAGTGGGGTGGGGCTTCCTGGGTGTGCTAAGGGCCCCCCCTCACCAGGACGGAGTCGCCGTGGCAAGACTCGTCACCGCAAGGCCAGCGCCAAGGGCAGCTGTGGGGACCTGCCTGGGCTTCGTGCAGCCGTGCCACCCCATGAACCTGGGGGACCAGGAAGCCCCGTGGGGCTAGGCGGGGGACCCTCAGCCTGGGAAGCCTGCCCTCCAGCCCTCCGCGGGCTCCACCATGATCTCCTGCTCCGAAAGATGTCTTCATCATCGCCAGATCTGCTGTCAGCAGCATTGGGAGCCCGGGGCCGGGGGGCTACGGGGGGAGCTGGGGATCCTGGCTCACCACCTCCAGCCCGGGGAGACACGCCCCCAAGCGAGGGCTCAGCACCTGGCTCCACCAGCCCGGATTCACCAGGGGGAGCCAAAGGGGAGCCGCCTCCACCAGTAGGACCTGGTGACAGTGTAGGGCTGCTGGGAACTGGAAGGGAAGGGACGGCGGGACGGGGAGGAAGCCGGGCTGGGTCCCAGCACTTGACCCCAGCCGCACTGCTGTACAGGGCTGCCGTCACCCGAAGTCAGGTAAAGTATGATGCTGCCTGACCTCTTCCCCTTCCCTTCTCCCCAGTGTAGCTCCCACCTTCCGTTCTTTTTCTCAAGCCATTCTAACACTTTATATAACCGTTTCCTTATCCTGAGTTCTTGACCTCTTTCCTCCTCTGACCAGTCCACTCATCTTTCCTGTAGAAACGTGGCATCTCATCAGAGGAAGAGGAAGGAGAGGTGGACAGTGAAGTGGAACTGACCTCAAGCCAGAGGTGAGTGATGGAATTAGGAGGTAATGGCATTCTTCGCTTTCCACTGCAAGGTGTAGTCAAGCTGTGACCCTGGTTGTTCCCACAAACAGGTGGCCTCAGGGCCTGAAAATGCGCCAGTCACTATCTACCTTCAGCTCAGAGAATCCATCAGATGGGGAGGAGGGCACAGCTAGTGAGCCTTCCCCCAGCGGCACACCTGAAGTCGGCAGTACCAACACAGATGAGCGGCCGGATGAACGGTCTGATGACATGTGCTCGCAGGGCTCAGAAATCCCACTGGACCCACCAGCTTCTGAGGTGGTTACTGGCCCAGAACCCAGCTCCTTGCCCGTCCCACACCACGACCTACTCAGAGGGGAGCAGGTACGTCACACCAACCAGGTACCGACCAGGGAGGAGACAGCCTGATCATTTGAGGGCCACTGGGTTGACAGATGCACAGGCCAGAGAGAGAGGTACTTAGCCTCTGTCACTCTGTAGCTGAAGCTGTTCCCTCCCATACTGAAGAGCAGATATTCACCTGATCGACTCTGGGAGGTTTAGAGTACTTAGTAAGGTTGCTTGCATGCTACCTATAAATTGCAACCAGGGGGAAATCCTGACAGTCTGGTGCCTTGGAGAATGGCCTGAACCACTGAAATTTAGAGACAGTAAAATCACTAACTTGTTACTACAAAGATCTCAGTGAAGGATTCTGAAGCAATCTATTTGCCAAGAGACGCCGAGTCTCACCTCACTGTCTTCTGCCTCACAGGGCCCTCCCAACTCTGAGGACTCAGACTGTGACAGCACTGAACTGGACGCCAACAGCGGTGAAGCCTTGCGGCCCCCGCCTCCCTCCCTCCACGAGAGCCACCCTCGTCCCTGTACATAGAGAGATATTTATATAAGTAATATATATGCGCCACATAATCAATACAGACAGGGCTGTCCCAGCCTTAAGTTGGGCTCAAGGGAGACTGACCCCTAACCAAGTCACCTGATAAACTCTAGGGACACTGGCAGCTGTGGGAACGAAGGATAAATACTGCCCTAGAGATATGGTTAAGGGCAAACTGGCCCCTTCCTGCTTCACCCCCATGAGTTAAACCAGTGGTGAGGCAACATGAAAGCCCAACTTGCCTATGTTCCTTTACTTTTTCTACCCAACCCCTAAGGAGCAGGAAAGGGAGCCATTTAGACTGCACTTTTTTTTGTTTTCTGTTTACTCTGTTTACACATTTTGCACTTGGGAGGAGGGAGGCTAAGGCTGGGTCCTCCCCTCTGAGGTTTCTCAGGTGGCAATGTAATTTCTTTGTCCCTCCATTTCTCTGCCCAAGCCCTGGCTTAAGGGCCTAGGGGAGGCCAGGAGATTGTGAAAGCATGTGATGGCTCAGGCTGAAGAACTGGGGTATTGTTTTAAGTCCCTACTTTTATCTTGGTGCCTGACTGGGGTGGGGACTGTCATATTGTAACCCCTGTGAAAAACCTTGAAATATAACCACTCCATGCAGGCCCAGCTGTTGAGGGTTTTCTTGGTGAATGAATGGGGTAGCTTGCATGGTTAAGTAGGAGCCGTGGGCTTTGGAAATTACCTAAAACGCTGAATGACTTGCTCCTTTCATGCTTTAAGTGATGCTAACCACTTAGAGCACCAACCTAAAACCTGCATAAACAGGTCTATCTTTATAAAGGATTGTACTAGGACAGACCTTAGATAATATCCATCCTTATTAAACAGAGTGATTTCTGGACAAGGGTGTAGGTATTCCCAGGAAGGTGAATCCCAGTGAGACAAATTCTGCTGCTTCTGTGTGTATGCGTGTGCACCCTTCCAGTGGGAAGTGCTTGCTTACATTTTGCAGGCATGTCTTAGAAAACTGTAATCCCCCTTCTTTTGGACCAAGGGCACAGCCAGCTTGCTATAGCTATTATTAAGATCACTCTGCAATGCACGCTCAAGGGCTACAGAAAAAGATGGGAGTGGTAAAACAGAAGAAAACATCTTCACTGGAACAAACGCTTAAAAACCCAAGCAGGGTACTTATCCTTTTGAGGGATAAAAGGTGCAAAAATAACAGCAAGACACCAGAATAAAACCCACATGAAATCACTGTGGCATCCAGTTTCTATTCACAAAGAAAAAGCTCCAGTCCATCTTTTAATTTTTTTGAAAAATTCCTGACATTACAGAACTAAACTGAAATGTATTAATATTCCACTCTTACATTTCCATGACAAACAAAAAAAATTCATGAGCCAAAAAAAAAAAAAAAAAAAAAAAAAAAACAGGGAGAAGCTTATAAAACTAAATATGGATCTCAGCATTAACAGCTGAACAGAGAAAGGAATTAAAACGCTTTAATTAAAAAATCACGAGTGGATGATAAAAGTGTGTAGAAACTGAAAATTTACAAACTATTTAAAACCTGGAATCGCTGACTGTTCAGAAACTACACAGATGGATCATGGGTGGTGGTGAACAGCAGAAAGGATTATGGATGAATCTGCATTGTTCTAGCTGCTCCCCATGCCACCCGTCTCCGAGGAAAGCCTGTAACACACACACAAAAAAAAAAACTCGAAGTTAGTTTCCTGAGTGCCCGGCAGTACCTCACCTCCAAAACTTTTAGTCTGGTTGATAAGATGTGAAGGAGTACATAAATCTGTTTCTGCATCAAGGGAGGCATTGATTTTAAGATTTCTTGGGTTAACCAGTACCGTGGTCCTATATAAGCCCTGCAATCCAAGCTTCCTAGGGCAAATTACCTCAGAACCATAGTTCTCTCTCAAACTATGCTCTTCTTAGTATCTCTGTGGGATACATTAAGCATTCTCTCAAAAATACACCACACACACAAAAGCCTCCTCTTAGGACTTTACTGCCCAGCTTTATTTTGGCTTCTTCTAAGCTGATAGAACAGTCCTGGGTTTCTCTATCAATGTAAAGACTATTACTATTAAGAGATACTAGTGTTTTATAACTAAGCCATGTTAAAGAGGGAGCAAATACAGTAAATTTGGATTAAGAATTATACTCAACCTAAAATTTTTAGGTCTAGTTTTCAAGACTTGGAGTGGAAATCAAAACCATTTTCAGCAACTCCCTAGGCTTGCTCTAAGGGCTCCCCAATTTGTGGTCTTATTAGGCCAAACTCTCCATTCAAATACATGTGGCAACAATGCCTGTTTCAAATAGATCATTCGAAGTCCTGGAATCCAGCTTGGGGCTTTGAAGGAAAGGTCTTTTAGGTGTTCAGTGATCAGCTTGCTTCTCTGATACTAAGTAGGCAGCAAGACTTGGCTCCCATTTTGAACAGAGCTAAATGTCTAAGACCCAGTCTCATTTTTACTTTTTTTTTTTGTGGGCGGGTGGCGCACTTCAGGGCTTCCCCAGTGGCTCAGACAGTTAAGGAATCTGCCTGTAATGCAGGAGACCAGGGTTCAATCCCTGGATTGGGAAGATCCCCTGGAGGAAAGGATGGCAAACCACTCCAGTATTCTTCCCTGGAGAATCCCCATGGACAGAGGAGCCTGGCGGGCTACAGCCCATGGACACAGCTGAGCAACTGAGCACCTACTAAGCACAGCACACCCTCACCTTGGGGCGTGTGGAGCTTCTCCATCCCCCTGCAAAGGAAGTGTGCAAGCTGAACCAATGGACTACCAGGGAAGCCTTGCACTTTGTAACTTTATTTTGTAAAGATTTAAATGTAATGGCATTCTTTGTCAAGAGAACATGAATACTTCCCCATTTGAATCTCTTCCAGAATAATGCAAATTGAAAAACTGGCCAGGAGGAAAGCCAGGAAACACAGAGCTCCTTCAATTACAAACTGCATATAGTTTCAAGTCAGAAATGGTATTTTGACCTCAGTATAAAGGAAAACAGTTAATAGGGGACAGATTCTTGCCAACCTCAAAATGGGATGATCTAGGGCAACATAAAAAACAGACCGTTAATCAAAGACTTAAGTAGGAACTGAAGGTTCAGGAAAGGAGCTGCTGCAAACAGATCTAGGACTTAAAAAAATTAGTAAGTTCACACAAGAAGGTGGTGGCACTCTGACACCAAAAAGAACTCAAAAAGGACTGTCCAGAACTTACGCCCTGTATGGGCAGGAATTGGGGGTGGCAGGGACAGAGAACAAAGAAAGGGAAAACCCAACTAAAATATATTAAGGACTCTACAAAAGAAAGACCACATGGGGGAGCTGTAAGCTGCTAAAAAAAATTGAACACCAAGGACCTCTGGATTTTAGTCAGCACTTAGGAAAAAAAAAACCTCTGACTTTCTTCCCAGCAATCCTTTAGGGAGTACTCATTAGGTCAAGAACTAGGTAAAAAATAATAATAAAAAAAAAAAGGTTTCTGGGGAGAGATGGTATCAGCAAGCTATTAAAAAAGCTTATTAAGGGGCACTGCACCACATGATAAAGCATCATCTAACAACCAACAAAACCCCCATCTGGACAATGAAACTCACCCCACTAGTCCTTCATGCAGACTTTTTTACAGCCCCAATCTTAAGGCCAACAATATACTGTAGTTAATATACTACAATATAATTAGGTTTTTTTAAACAATGTAAGCTGAAGGGGGATGTGGGAAAAGGTCACCGGGAAAAAAATGTCTCCACACTGGTTCTCATAAGCCCTAAGAGCACTGTACTTTCATTACCCTGGCAATATATACTCAGGCTAAGTGGAGACTATCAGAGGCCTTCCACCATTTTACTCAGGGCATCTCTACTCTTATGGAGAGAGAACTGTGATCTTGGGATACAAAAAAGAATAAGGCTTGGGAGAATTTAGAACAATCTTAAGTGGATCAATGAGTTAAAGTTGATCTTACAGGTCTTTAATCCTCTAAGTATGACAGGGTTGGTACCGAGGGACAGACAGGTTGGTGGGGATAAAAGGGTAAAGGGTCCTGTTTGAGTAATCAGAGTTGATTTAGGATAAACAGGCAGGATCTTGCCAAATTTGAGGCAATGTCACTGGTTGGTTGGTTGAGATTTAAGTAATACTAGTTCAGAGGAATGCAGACAGAAGCTGGCAAACTTTATTAGACTTTTCCCAACTTGCCTCCCCATTTTGGGTAAAGAAAAACTTCTTTCCTACACAGCAGTCAACTAAGGTTCTTACTGTGGCAACTTTATTACAACTAGAAACACAAATCTGGCCAAGGAGGACAGCTGATAACTTAACCATGAAATAATTAAAAGAAAAAAAAAGTTAACTGAAAATTTTTTATTCATTAACACAGAGCCTAACACATTGTTATATTGCAAGGCAGAATAAAGCTACAAAAAGTAACAGAATGAGAAAGAAGAGCAAGAACTGTGGCTCTAGATAAAGAATTCAACAAGTCAGACTCTGAAACAGGCACTCAGCAGAAATGGCCTAAACCTAAACAGTTTCCCATAGCCCCTACCCCCACCCTGTCACCCCCCCGAAACAGTAAAAAGGAAACGGTCACAAGCTCACAATTGTTTGGTTCTCACCAATATTTAACAAAGGGGAAAAAAAAACAAGAAATACTTGAGGGGGTGCCCCAAGACATATGCCATCAGTAGGGAGAGAATCTCTGTTTCTCGCCTTTCAGTTTGTTAGTTACACATGGCACAGCAGAGGTGGTGGTGGTGGTAGCTGAAGCCCCGGTACCCTTAGCAGCAGACACAACATTTAGAGCCAGGAGAGGGATGGGTTTCATGCCAAGCAGACTGGAGACACAAGGGGCGGTCGGAAGAGGGTTGGGGAGGCTGGAGGGTGCGTCGGAGGTCCCCGCTGTGGCGAGCGAGGGGGTGGTGGTGGAGGAGGAAGAAGAAGAAGAAGGGGTGGAGGGTTGAGAGAGGTTGATGCTGAGGTGATCGGGGATCGTGACGGAGGCTGCCTGGGAGGAGGGTTTAGCGTTTTCTAAACTGTAACAGAGGAAAAAAAGGAACAAAAAAAAAAGGGTGGGTGGAAGGGAAGACCACAAAAGGGAAAAAGTACAGGACAAAATCCGCTTCAGTTATCAGTAAGTGCCTCTGGTTGCCAACTACGAAAACTTCTATCAGCTTGTGACAAGCTTTTATTCTGTGTCCCACCCTCTAAAAATGCATTCTTTGCCAAATTCCATTCCAATGCTATCGAGAACTTCTACGTGAAGAAAAGGCTGACAGACTGAGAAAAGACATCACACACTTTCATGTACCTGACATACTGATGCAACCCAAAAGGCAGAAAAAGATTTCAAGCAGAAAATGAAAGAATACTCATCAATTCCCAAATAAATGTTTCATCCACCAAGCACTTGTGAAGCTTTAGGACACTAACCCCAAGAATTTTTCAAATTGTTTTTTTTTCCCCTGTAATTAATATCAAAATTTGTTTCCATTGCCAGTCAACTAACTAATATTATCAGGATAGAAAGGGACAAGAGCCCAAAGTAGGTCACTCATTTCAAACTCTGTAGCATTTTCAATGAAAAATGCTGAAAACAGAAGCACAGATAAGCCTTATTTCTGGTGATGGGTGAGGAGAAAAGAAGGTTCTTTTGTTTAACTGACCATGCTTCTTACACAGACTTTACAAAACTAGAGAAGAGAAACTTCATGCACTGCTGAAAAATTCAGTTTAATGAACTAAAAACATCACTTCTACTTCTAAAATGAGCTCTAAGTAATAGTGATGACCTGTAGCTCCCAATGCCTCCATGGGCCTATGCCAGAACTGCAGCTATGTGCTGAAGTCTGTTGGACATCCTATGGCATAAGACTAACTCTTCCAAGGCAGGGAGGCTCCTCAAGACTCCCATTTTGTCTACCTAAATCCAAGGACAGTTAAAATCCATAAAAGCTGCCACAATCAGCAGAAACTCTCAAAGTCTATTACTAAAAACAGAGACATCTTTCTTGCCTAATATTCATAATAAAATCAGTCTTCTTTCTGTGTTCAAATTGGGCCAATATGAGTTAGCTGCGTGCATGCATAGTCCTTGATTGTTAATAAATCAAGTTTTTTAAAAGTTTTGTCCCAAATCCACAGCTTGGGCAGTTTCATGTAAAAAGGATGGTCCTGAAAAGAGTGACTAAATCAAGAAATGAAGGTGGAGCCAAGTTTTGCTTCCTTAAGACTTAGCCATCAACCTAGTAGAGGGGTCAGGCAAGCAGGTTACATGGAAACACTATCTGACAATATTCAGTGCACATCTACTCAAGCAGACGCGTCCAGCTTCCAAGAACGTAATTCTTGCCTCTTAACAATACAGCACCACAATCAGAAACAGGGGAACAAACCCTTGCAAACAGCAAGAAGATAGAAAGCAGATCTAGGTATAGAAATCTTTTCTACACAAAGACAAGAAAATACTTCAAGGCATGAAGAGATATGGTAACAGTTGGAACCACTACTGGGAAACTGATAAATTCTTACAGGGGATAAAAGACCATGGAATAAATATATGGTCAGCGTAAGCATGGCAAAAAATAGACCCCATACCATACTTATGAATTCCTTTCTCTGGCACTACATTTAGGAACCCATAAAATCTGTCTATACAACAGAGACCAACTAGTTGTGACAGAGATAAACAACTTAGGTAAAAGTCTACATAAAAGGGAAAACTAAGTCCCTTACGGAATGGGCTGCTTTAAGATGTTAGTAAGCAATTAAGAACACGACTTAAGTACATGTGCTGAGAAAGCAAGAAATACAAAATGCCCTGCAAGATGCCCACTAACTGTAACAGTGCTGCTACAACTGTGTGTGTTAACATTAGCTACCTTTGGATAAGAAAAGTAAAACCTCAGCAGGTCAATACGGGATGAGATGAGATGGTGGGCGGTAAAGAAAATACTAAGCATTTCTAGAAATTTCCAATACCTGTACCTCTCCTTTCACACAAGCTCTAAACAATGGAACACAATGGCACAAATGGATGTGTTCAGAATAAACAGTAATGACTGCTTCGAAGCAACTATCTTGCTGTCATTATCTTTATTTCAATTAAGGGTGCTTGGGAGCCTAAACCCAGTGAAGTATTAGTCTGTATGACACCTACAATGAGACCTACATTTGGTTTTAAGTCAGTATGGGTGCTCCAGCCAGAGCAGTCCTACAAAGGGAAGACATGCTCCATACCTTCCATTCCCCAAACCAACAAAACGTCAAATGCAAACAATCCACTTCCCTTCCCCCAACCCCATGCAAACTCATTACAGTCTGGTTACTTTTCCCCCTATACTAAAGGATGAGAAGTAGAGCTAGATACTTTTTCTTTTGCAATCTCTACCCTTCCCATTTCCATCCCCCAGAGAATCCCATACTTAATATTACAGTGTAACTTTTCCCAACACACACATTACTTGTGTTGGCATCAATAACACAAAAGATAGGGAACCCTTACCTGACATTGATTAGATATTGAGCCAGGCTAATGCTGGCAGCAGATCCAGTGATGGTAACCTGCCTATCAGTAGATCCTTCCACTGGGTTCGCAATTTTGATCTGCGCCCCAGACATCTGACGGATCTCATTGATTTTGGCGCCTTGACGCCCGATTATGCAGCCAATCAACTTAAGGAAGAAAAACAAGGCATACCAAATTAAGAGTTGCATGGCTAGGTCCCAGCATTCCACCCCACCCCTCAGGCTTCTATACCTCAGGCCCACAAACATGGCATTCAACTCTGAACTGAGTGACTCCTAGGACCATTAGCTCATTTCTTCAGAGTACTAATTCCAAAGACAAAGCAGTACAAAGATGATGATAAACCTACTTTACCAGGGCTAAATGTAAAAGTATATTCTGTTTTTGGCAATAAAGATGCCTTAACTCATCCTGCCATGATTATTACTTTACTATAGTGACAAGGATTCTGGCTAATTTCTAACGCTTTTGCCTAGGAAAAAAGTAAACAATTGGTCAACATTTGCACTCTCCAATACTGTAGACACTAATAATGTCATTACTGAACATTGATGTGGCCAGTGAGATTGACAAACTTGAGTTTATCATTTTATTATTCTCAATTCAAACAGCTACATGTGCTTAGTGACTACCATGTTGGACAGCACAGACAACATCCAATGACCACTCCATTAGGGATTACATATGCAGATTCTACAAGAAGCAAAAGCAAATGGGAATTTCTATTTGAGACAAAAAGTTTCCTCTGGCTCAAGATAACTCACACAATAATTTCATCAATCTCCATCAGTTTTTATTTGAGATTTTACAGTCTTAAGAATTTTAGTGCCTGTAACTCCATTTTCTTCCCCAAGGTGTTACGAGTAGCACAACCTCTATTTTTACTTACATCGTTTGGAATGGTGAGTTCATGAGAAGTAGTCTGAGCAGATGCATCCAAACCTGCTAAAAGACAGAAGACAGCAAAGAAGTTCAAGGCACAGCATACAACTCCCACTGATTTGCACATTAACCTAACAGAAGGAAAATGAACTGGAAACCCAGCATTGGCTGTTGGGATTCATCTCTAACTTGGAAACCTCCAAAGAGGAAAGAGGGGGAGAGGGGTGTAGAAATAATGCTGGAAAGGTTCCTCTGTACCAACAAAAGAGGCTGATTTCATGCCATTTCCTGCAAAGCCCAGGCTATTAGGGTTTAAGGGGGTGGAAGCACGGGGCAAGGGGATGTGGTATTCTCAATTCTCAGGACCGAAATCTAACCAAGTCCTTCTGCACTTCTCCCCTTTTCTGGTTGGATTTCCTATTGTTGTATCCCAATTTTATCTCACCTGATGCTATCACCAGCACCACTACCATGCCTATTACTGGGTAACATGGACTTTTGGCACACATGCAGAGTTGCTTTAAATATACCTATACCAGATTAACCAATCCCAACACCCTTACCCTAACCTATACTTAAAGGTCAGTGAGAAAGAAATGGCAGTGAGGTGTGGGAATTTCATTTCTCCAAACTACTCCCTGTCCTTTGCTCAATAATTTGTTCTGGTTTTTGCTTTCCAAAGAAAAAGAAGAAGAAAAAAAAATCCTATCAGCAAACACCCATACCCATCTATATGACACCTGGACTAGACAAGGCCAGCTGGCTAACTCGTAAGTCCAGTCCTGCTCTCAGCTGTGGCTGCTGAAACAACATTTTTAGAAGGGGGTAGGCCAGATCCATCAAGGGACCCTCAGGGGCACCAGGCCCACCCCCGCTTTGCTCTCTCAGCTCCTTTTTGCCATGTGCATGTTCTGCTGGTATGTCATGGGCAGTGAAACAAGACTCCCACCAGTTTATTAATATAACAGTAGAATACTACAGATTTTTTTTTTAATCATTACCCCAATAGCCTTTCACCTCTGGAGAGCTGGATTCAATGCCTGTTAAGATACAAGTGAAAATGAGTTTGGTGGTCTCATCCTAACCCTATCGGACAAGTTATTCCTTATATAGAAAAGCCCAAAAAAACAAAACAAAACAAAAACACACTACACAAATGGATTGTTTCTACCCAGATCTATGAATAGCTGGTGGAGAGAAAGGGGGTGCCGATCAGATCAAAGGGGCAGCAATAAGGATGGGTTAGAAGAAATATCAGCCTACCCTTTGCCTGACAAGCATCCCCAGACCTCACCCCAAACCTTCCAAGGGCCTTTCTTCTCTTTTAGAATAACTCACCCCAAATGAAAACCAAGTTAACAAACATATTACCTCCTTCGGTTTAGCCATAGAAAACAGGCAAGTTTAAGCCAGCAGGACGCTGGGTAATGAAGTTTGTTTTAAACAGATGTCAAATGGAGACCTTGGGGCTGGCCTCTGTCTTGTCCTACACCTTACAAAAATCAACACTGAGGTATCCATACCACTGAATCCGGTGTTGCCATGCGTCATGGGAAAATGAGACTGTTGCATTGCCAACTGGTGCAGCTTGGTCAACTGCAGGAAGGAAACAGAAGAGGTTGACATTAAAAGAGTAACACAGCCAAAGCTCAAGCACATTCAAATTAGAAAATGTAGAGCTCCTGATCCTCAAAGTTGGCTACTACTCAAACTATGACAGAGGCTAAGGAATGGGGCTGGTATCACAATCCTGGGGATGGGCACAAGGTGAGGGTTAGAAATGGAGTATCAGTACAAAGAGAATATATGCGTTTGGGGTGTGTGAAATGCAGCAGCACCGCCTGACAACCACCCCCTTGTGGGCTATTTAATGAAGGTGTTTGCAGCCATTGCAACAGTTGCCCCCAGGGACAAGCACAGACAGGCTAGGTAAACAAACTGTGCAGTGGTGCTAGGGAAAACACACCATGCAGGGTTCCGTCAGTACTGGGAGGAGGGAAGGAAATGAGGGGATAGGGAGACTGCGAGGAGGAGAGATTAAGGCGAAACCAAACTGGGTTTAGCAACCCTGACCCTATGATTTCTCTAGCTATTTTTCTTCATCTATATAAACTGTCCTGGCTGTTGTAAAACCATCTCTCTCCAAGTCTACTTCTCCTCCGGGGGCCTACCACTAACCAAAAGCCAAACTCCCAACTTTTCAAATCTAAAGCTCTCAGCACCTGAAAAGGTTAGTAAGGGCAGAGAGTAAGTGCAGAAGGAAATGCCCTTAAAAGTCTAAATACCAGCACTTTTTAAATTGGAGTTTTTAGTGACAAGGAATCTCACTGAGTTGAATCCAAATTATTTCGCTCCTAACCCTCCCTGTTAAATAAGTCCCTTTCCCACCCCTCCAGATGCTTTTTACATTACCACCTCAGACTGAGTACACAAAAGCGAACCCAACCTCCCACCCCCTCACCCTCCCTCCATAGAAAGGACTTCATGCAAAGATGCACAGTCCACACTGTAAATTTACATTGTGCCCTGGGATAACCAATGACGGTAAACAGTGGAACATTTCTCTTTCAGAGTAATCTGTAACACGGGAGAAAGTAGAATATAATAATCTATTACATTATAATTTCCAGGGATTAAATTTCAAAACAAGGTGCTACTTTTTCCTGATTAAAGATTATTTAAGGGTCAAAATACAGACTTCACCTTGTGAGGGAAACAATACTGCAAATGTTTGAGACCCAGCTCACTTCTGCCTACAGAGAAAGGACTGAGACAATTTTGGATGGGAGAGGGAGCTTTTCAAAACAAGTGAAAACAAAACTTACATCTGGCTGTGGAATGGCATACTGTCCTTGAATGGTATAGGCCTACAAAAGGAGGAAAACAGTTCCTATTAAAAACCAATCACGGACAGCCACCCAGTTGGGGGGTGGGGGGGTGGGGGGAGACAGATTTCAACTAGCCAGGAAGCCAGAGTTGAACCAGAGAATGGGGAGGCCAGGGGTTGAGCAGTAGATGGTATCTCACAAATACAGTCAAACCCGAGTTGGCCTTCTTTATACCCTAAATATGATGGCTTATTTCAGGATGCCTATAAAGGGAGCCATGTTCCCTGCAATCAAAGACAAAATAACACATTTGTTTCTTAACAAAAATGTGGGAGATAGGATTAAACAATGCCTTGATTGCCTGAGCCCCCTTCTTTCTCCCTTTGTACAAGATGGCCTAAGAGGAAAATGATTTTTTTCCTCAACCACCCCAACCCTTCTACCAATCATGGTGACATGTTTTATATCTGCACAGACCCACACGGCATGTTAAAACAAAACACTTCCCTTTTCCTATCTTACTTTTCTCTACATCTGCCTAATGACCTTAAGTGCACTGGAAGCTAGTTGGGTCCCTAGCACTAGGGAGCTGACCGTAGGAACACATATACAAAAAAAAAAAAGAAAAAATCTTATGTTCTAGGTCCTGCTTTCTCCCACCTCCCCTCCATAAAAGGCACTTGCAGCTCCCACTACGCCCTCCTCCCCCCACACCATAACCTCCCAAAAAGGGAGCTGGGTCTTTAGGGCAATGGGGTGGGGGACAAGGAGAATCAGGAAGGGAAGAAAGGAGCAGCTGGTTAACAGGATGTGAAGCTTCTCACATCACAGTGGCCAGTACCCCCAAAAGTGTACCCAGGTGGGGGTGGGAAGGTGAAAATGGGGTAGGAGGAATAGGAGACAGGGAAAAGGGGTTGAACAAAAAAAGAAAAAAAAAAGGGGAAAAAAAAAAAGAGAGTTGGTGTTACCATCTGGTGGGCTACGCAGCCTGTGTGAAATGAGGTGGGGGGGTCAGTCCAGGTCCCCGTGGACAGGTGGTGTCCACAGCACAAAAATCACCAGCGCCACTGGCCCCCCGCGTGTTGGCAGTCTCGGCTGAGGCGGAAGGATTGAGTGAGCCTTGGAGACTGAACATCCCCTCTCACCTCTAGAGGTGGTCCCTCCAGGTCAGGGTTGAGGCACATGGACGGGGTGGTGTGGGGAAAGCTCGCACTGTCGCTGCCTGTGCTGTACCTGTCCTGTGGATAAATAGAGGATTTCAGTCTCCAGGGCTGTCAATCCGGCACCTTGTCACCAGCATGAAATTCACACAAAAAAAGTTGTTTAATTTTTTCTTTTCCTTTAAAAAGGAGCTCACAACACAATTTGAAACGAGCTGCAATCAGTGAATTTAAAAAAAAAGTTACCTATAGTGGCAGATTTCACACTGCACAATTGGACTATTTTCAGTAAGAATGAAGGAGTGGGGCAACAGAGCTGATGCCAGCTCCTGGTCAATGTGGGATTAAACTGCACCCCTATAGAGCCCACTTTGTCACAAAGGAACAAAAGACACAGGTTCACCTGTGGACAATGCATAAACTGGTCCATTTAAAAAGGCCCATGGGAATAATCCAAGACAGGGCCACTCGTGGAAGAAGAAGCTGCAAGCTTTTAGAGTGGTCAACTGAATAAAGGGGAGGGAGGGAAGGAAAGCAAAGAGGTAAGAAGGAGGAAGTGGGAAGAGGAAGGAAGGAAAGGGAAATGAAGGCAGAATTGTAAACAGAGAGGACTGCTGCTGTGCGGTATGGACTCTAGATAATCCCAAGTGACCTGGAAGAATCCAGAAAAGTAGGAACTTGTAGTTCCAGGGGAGAAGGGAAAACACCTGAAGCTAAACCTCCCTGCTACTCTAACTCTGGGCCTTTGTTTATCCGCCTAACTACCCAGACTCACGAAGCACACTTTGACCAAACCAGTTTGTACAATGCTAGTATTAAAAGGTACAAAACTGTGATATGATTAACTTCCTATGAACGCTTCCAGAATTACAAGACAAACTAAGTTCCCCAAAACTTGTTCAGTTTTATGACAATTCAATAGAATGGGAATGAGATGGACTCTAAGAGCTCCCCCAGTTTAAATACAAGATGGAAATAGGTGAGTTATCTGCGTTTGTTAACAGGTCAGCCCCACGTAGGAAAAGGGACACTTGTACTTGTTTAGGCAGCTACCAAAATGAAGGTCACTATTTCAGCCTGAATCCCAATTATTTTAAAACTGACCTACCTATGCCTCAAACACTAACCAAAAAGCATAAAACTAACATGATGCTAATCAGTGCCTTTTGTCATAAAACTCTAACTTCAGAATAAACCATGTACCAAGGATCCAGAGTTTAGGTTGGTGAAGGAGGAGAGGCCAAGGGGTGCTTTGGTGTTCTTACTCTAACACCAAAGGTCACAGCCCAACATGCTCTTCCCGCTCCTAGACACTGAACTCTTACCCCAGCTGATTTCAGTTATGCCATGTGGGTTCAAACCAGTGTTTGAGGTTAAGAGCCCAGGGACAACACACTGGAATTTGGGAGTGAAGGGGAAGGAGTAGGGGAGGTGAGGTGGGGAAAAGGGGAAGTTTGTAGGACACTCAATTTCAGGAGCCCCCAATTTGAGACCACCATCCAAGAATCTATTTCATAGGTCCAACTCCTTATTATGTTTCATTTGGACCTCTAAAGAACACCCCACACATGAAAAAACATGGATGGGGTGGGGGTAGGGAGAGCAGTGACATCAAAGCAATTTTATCTTTTCTTCTAACCCAACCCACCTTAAATTACTAAGCAGATTACCTCTTCCGAGTGCCTACAAAACTCCCAATGCCTGCTAATAATTAAATAAGGTGGCATTCATAGCTGTCTTCAGTACAAAAAATAAAACTGAAAGCAGGTCAAACTATGGCCAGAGTACAGGTTTCAGCAAGCATGCAGAGTGGCCTGGTGTGCTGCTGGCAAAGTTGACATTTCAAATACAATCTTGTTCACCTTAGCCCACCAATAAAAAACTTCTTACCTGACCACCTGCAAAGATGACTGGAGAACTGGACGGCTTGGGCCGGTACGGGATGGTCACGCCCTTCGGGGGGGACTGGGAGAGAGTCAGAGGGGAAAAAAACAAAAAGAGATAAGGTTTCAAAGCTGCTTCAGCTGTGTGGCTTAAGCTCACACAGGTCAGTTAAATTAAAAACTTTATTATTTCCACCCCTTCACCTACCAACTTTGTCTCTGGCTAAATCTAATTTCAAATCATCAGCAGTTATTTGCCTCTAAAACAGTAAGGTGGTCCGTGGACTATATAGTTCACACTAATTCTCACCAAGGCAGATTCCCCTGTAATAATTTAGGCATTATTTCCATGTGTTCAAATTGTTCTAATTAACACAAAAAACCAAAACCTCTAGATGTACCCATGTACCTTTGAGTTGGTAACTACATTTTGACCTGAATAGGAAATAAAATCAAATAGGAAATAAAGCTCTCAAACTTTTAATCTAGGGTAATTCAGGACTTTCCATTAATAGCTCAATGATTCAGTCAATAGTTTGCTAAACTCGACCTAAAAGCTCTACTTTCCTTTCTCACCAATATGGGACCAATTCCCTATGACAATTCTAGAAAGGTTTAATTCTCCTTAATTTTATTATTCTTTTTGTTAATTGAATAACATCCACCAGGACCTCGTAAGTCATTCAGAAACACTACTATGGATATTTTTTGTTATTATCAATCATTTTGAATAATCCTGCCTTATAACATAGAAATTAATTTGAACGTATCCAAGTTGCATGTAGCCAAAATACTGTAACCTGAAAGAAAATTTAACTTAGCTTCTCAAGACCCCAGATACATCTTTTGTCCTCGAATTCCAAGTGGCAAATCTTCCCCCTACCAACCCTGCTAAAATTGCTATAAACCAAATGATCACTGCTGCTTAAGTTTCTATTTTTGCTTGGACTGTAAGAAAAGTCAAAGCTAGGAGAAGGAAAAGATGAACTCAGGGAACCTCTTCCCCACCCCCATGTGAGGCTTCTAACAGCCTCACCTAATTCTAGTCTTACTAAATATAGATCAGTCTGTCTCCCTAAATCACCCTCCCCCCCATTCTCAGCATGAGCCTGAGGGCTTACCTCCAACATAACCACGCAGATCTGTTTCACACACTCAATGATGGATTGCGGAATGCCAGCAATAGTGATGGCCCGCTCAGTTGAGTTGGGGAGCATATCCCCTGCCACTTGGACCTGAGCCCCTGTACTCTTTGGGGTAAAAGGAAATTTTAAAAATCAGAGAAACAGATCATTCATACCATTTACATCTCCCTGCAGAAATTTTAGAGTCTGAAGCTCAGTAAACATTTATCCCATCTCCTATCTAACCCTTTTAATCCTTCCTCCCCTCTCTTTTCTTATTCCAGATAAGACTGTTTAATCACAGTTATAAATAAATTAGCCTCTGAAAGCTGAGAATAAGCCTGAATAACAGCCTAAATTTAACCTGCTCTTAAGAGAAAGGTCCTTCTAGACAGTTTCCTCTCATTTAATGATAGCTCTATGGGTCATCAAACAAAATATTCATAAATATTACCCACCTTTTATTCAGCAAATGTTTATATTAAGCCCATTCTATGTGCCAAGCACAATCCCAGGTACTTGGAATGTATCAATGAGCAAAATAAAAATCCCTGCTCACATAGTATGTGTAATAGGCTCCCAGGTAAGTCCAATTCAAATAGGAGCTGTTCAAATTTCATCCCAACATCCAATTCAGTAACTCCCAGATATAAATAAAAGCTCCCATAATTCACCATTAACTTTCATAATTTTGAAGGGAGAATTACAACTACATCCCAATATACCTTCATTTCCTCCATGCTATTTAAGAATTTGGCCAAGAAAAACACTTGATATTATTACATATCAAATTATAAGTTCTTTAGACATAAAAAAGGATTATGTAGCCTCATGGAAAAGTCACCAACAGGTCCCACGCAATAGCTAGAAATTCTGGTTAACTTTTCTGATTTACTGTTGTTGACATATATGAAATCTAAGAAAAATATGCATATCAACCAAATTATAGTCTTCTAGGACTATTACTTTAATAAAAATCTTCATCTCAATAAATGCTAACTTTTCCTAGATAATAAAAGCTAGTAGAGGAAGCTCATTTAGAATTTACACTTCAAAAAGAGAAAGAGCACAAATTAACCAACCTCTCGTATTTCCTTGATCTTGCAACCACCTTTCCCAATGAGAGAGCCACACTGGCTAGCAGGGACCACCAGCCTCAGGGTGACTGGGGGTCTACTGGCAGCTGTGCTATTGGTCATAGAGCTGCTGATGTCCTACAAAAAGCAATTGGTCAAAACACCACAAGAATATACAAGTTTAAAGAGATCCCTGGGAACCCCTAACTGGCATAAAAGAACCTTATGAGGGACATATTATGTCATGATCTCCAACAACATTTAAACATTGCCCCTGCCCCAAACAGTAACAACTTATTACTAAAAAAATAAAATGGCCTACAAATATCCTCAGATTTAGCCTTAAATATATGTTCCTTCATGCCAAAAGCAGTGTTCTTAGTAGAGAGAAAACTTATTTTGTTAAGTAAAATAAGAAGTTTTCTCAGCAAAATAAAACCATACTGGTGAAGTCAACATTAAACTTGAAGAGAAAAGATGAGACAATGCAACCCAAATTCAAGCGACCAATTTTGTCCTCTTAAACTATGTAGAGATTAAAAATAGTGTACTTTTATTTATCCTTTTTTCTTGGTATGAAATTGAAGCTGAGTACTTACCCCAATCACATCTGAAAAGTTGTAGATTTTAAACTAAAAGACTGTATTGGCTTCAAAGCCCATAGTATCTCCCATAACAATATGCTGCATCTTGTCTATAAACTAATTAAATTTAGCCTTCTGAGGATTTAGCCTAATCTCTATGTATATAGTATGTATGTATTTAGATAGACCTGGGAATTTCTCAGACATAAGCCCCTTAAGTCAAGACCATGTTTCTTATTTGTTAAAGTATGAATAGATTTTCTGAATTTTTTTAAAGCTACAAGCTCTGGGTTAGCAAGGTCTTACAGGTCAAAAAGATAACATTTCTGATCTTGGCAAGAGTAAGATTTCAGGCACCATTAAGGCATTAGCAACAGCCCAGAAGCCCTACTCTGCCTGCAGTATCAATTCCATTATTAGCAGCATTACTACAGAAGCTGGGACACTGAAAACTGGATGAACCGAGGGCAATGATGGTTCAGCACTGTAAGGCTGAGCAAGTTTAACAAACAGAAAAAAATCCCCACTACTGACATTTTGCTTCTGGTAACTATTCCCTCCCCTCCAAGTATAGCTCTGACAGTTTCCAGGCTTTTTTTTTTAAATGTGTAACTGCCTACCTGTATTTATAGAGTATTAGTGTTTAGCAGGGCTCCTAACAAATCCCTATTAATTTAGTTCACTCAACTAAAAGTCAGGGGACAGAATTATGAACACAATGGTGGCATACCTTCAAATTGTTGGTAAAGAAGTAAAAGATGCTGTTTTTTTACATTTTTTTAGAGTCCCTAATAACAAACTATTTGGGGTTTTTTTGGTTGTTGTTTTTTAAATTCAAGCACAGTCAATGTACACTCTGGTTTCAGGTGTACACGTATTGTCTGACATTTAAATTCATTAAAAAAATCACCAAAGTAAGTCTAGTAACCGTTTGTTACCAAAGTTATTACAGTATTACTGACTACATTCCTTATACTGTATATATAAACCCCCAACGACTCATAATTGGGAAAATATGGAATGCGTCACAAATTTGTGTATTATCCTTGCACAGGGGCCACATCAATCTCTTCTGTATCATTCCAATTGTAGCATATGTGCTGCCAAAGTGAGCACTCTAACTATAGCTGGAAGTTAGGGGTGCTGACCCCCCACCCCAGTCAAAAGTCTAAGTATAACTTATCCATAGTTCCACATTCACGGATTCAACCAATCGCTGACTGTGTAATTCCACAGTACATATTTTATACTACTGTAATACATTATTTATTGAAACAATCAAACTACAAGCAGACCAGCATAGTTCAAACTCATGTTCTTCTATGGTCAATGGTATTTTTCTAACCAACTCAAGTGACTTTTTAACTATAAATGGTCCGATTTTGGGGATGCTGAATGGGAGTAAAGAACCCATTTACAGAGCTTTATGACCTAGTCTGTTCTTCAATTTTAAAAGCTCTTGGAAATCACTAAGCTATCAAGAAGCAATAAAAAATAAAGAATGAGGGGCAGGGAACAACAAACCTCTTCCAGTTTATCAATGATCATAGCAAAGGCTTTGAAGATGGCATTAGTGGGTCCAGCCAAAGTGATAATCCTTTCAGGACAATTCCCTTCTGAGATGTTTATACGTGCACCACTCTGGATAGAAACAAAGCCAAAAAGTTAATAGACAAAAAAGATCTAAGCACAGACACACATACAAATACATAAATAATCCCTCTTAAACAAGACGGGCAAGAAGCTGCCTATGTACATGATCCTGATAAAAGGCACCATCAACATCATTTAAAATACAGCTCCATATTTATCCTCCAACAAACTACAGAAGCTGCTTTAAGTCTTGAATGCAGACTTCCTAAAACTACATTTCCCAGCATACTATTTGTCATACAAATAACCCAAGCCAGAAAAATAACCAGCTTCTCCTATTAAGATCTTCCCTTTTCTGGGACACTTCCCTGGTGGTTCAGTGGTTAAGACTCCATGCTTCCACTGCCCAGGTTGGGGAACTAAGATCCCACATTCCCACAGTGCAGCCAAACTATTAAAAAAAAAAAAAAAGTCTCCCTACCAATCTCTCATTAAACAGAAACTTTGCTTTTGTTTTAGAAGTTTCTAACTTTCCAAGTTAACAGTCCCTATCCCTCCATCCCCAATAACTCACCTCCTCGCGCATCTTCTTAACTGATTCTCCTTTCTGAAAGAGGAAAAGTAAAAAATGAGTTCCAATTATTACTTAAACCCAGGCTGACTAAATAGTAATTAGAGTTCAACTGATGCCTTACCTTTCCGATGATACTGCCAACTTCCTACAATGGAGAATACTTGTGTCAAATATGAGGAAACTTGAAGCAATGGTTATCACAAAAAGTAATTTTTAAAACAATCCAAAGCAATGGAAAAACTAGGATTCACTGGGAAGGGGAATGGAAAGGCTTATTATTTTCTTTGCTCAAAACATAAGGGAAGCTATCAAAGAATTGTCAAGAAATAGTGGAGTAATAAAGTGCTGTCTTTAATATAAATCATTTTTTAAAATATCAAGTACCAGTTCACCTTAAAGTTACCCAAAATTGTTTGGGCAGTGGAAATCTACCTATCACAAGCTATAACAACATCCATGAGAAAAATCTTATCATCTAGATAGTTTTGGCTCTAGCCTCTGGTTAAGCCTTTCGTGCTCAGTGGAGCTTCCTAGTAAAGTCTGTCCATTTTCCCACTACACTCTCATCTAGTCCACTAGAGAAGGAGTGCTAAAGCCAGACTTCCCACAGAGCTAATCTGATGAGCTCCAAGATCCATGCCCTCTCTTCCTGGCCCCTCCTCTAGCAGTTACTATGACCCAATTTCCCAAGCTGTTGCATACCTTTCCATGCATAAGTAGCCGGATGGTGAGAGTGACATTTAATCCACCTTCAATCACTCCGGTGTCCATGTCGAGCAGTGTTCTGAGGAGCTGGACTTTGAGTGGTCAAGTCTTTGGTCACTGGTGGGGGTGAAAGCCAAAAACTGAAATGCAAACATGACCAAAATCAGAGTAGGAAAACAATAGAAATATTTCCCAATGTTACTTTAGTCATTATCAATGTTTTCTAGCTGACTCTTCCTTAAATGACAGTGTATCAGTCGGCAGGCTTGTATACATCCAGCACAACTGCAGTAACAGCTCAGATTCTGTTACAAAGTATATAAAGCAACTTTCCAGTCTACTCTCATTAATGATAGGGTTTCCGCTGACTGTCAGGATGTGAAAGATTCCTTCAACTGGCAATGGTTCTAAGGGAACTGCTGAACGTGCACCAGTTGTCCTTCAGCAGAATAAGCTTCAAAAGAATACAGAAACACCTGGAAATTATGAGGGCAAACCTCAAGCTAACTATACACTGAGGGCTATGACTTTGGCTTCCCTGTTATGAAGCCATTCAGGTTGAAAGCTACAAAGGACACATGTAAATGTTTTTATTGGCAGCAATTTCTAGGTTAAAAAAATTAAGATGTATCTTCACCTTAAAATTCTGAATGTGAATACATGTCACCAAATAATTTTTAAAAGATTTAAATCAACAACCTCACTGAAAAAGGCATTATCTGAAATGCCTTCTATGCAGGCTGGGTTCCACATTCCCCTTTGGGAAATGACTCAATACATTAAGTGCAGCCTGAGTCCTCTTTTCCCAACCAAACTTGATAGTCACTCAAGATCTGAATTTACCTGTTTCCTTATTAACCTGTTACTACTCAAGTCTTTATTCAAATTATTTAATCTTAAATTTTCTTCCAAAGGAAACAATCAAAATGATAGCTGGTATCTCTAAAAATTTATTGTGTGGTTGTTTTAAGCAAGAGCAGTAATGAGACTTTCCTACTGAGGCCCTTTCCCCATGTAAGCACTAAAGCAATGTTACTAACATTTCTGCTTTAACTGATAAAGAATGTTTTTGAATATACGTCAGCCTACAATGCTTCCTTAGGACCTAACAGTGTTAGTTTTGAAAAGGACCTCCCCAAAGTGGTGAAATGTCTCCAGTGACATTTTTAGTATCCACCTCTTGTTCAAAACAACATCAATGTCTCTCCTACAGCCAGTCTTCCTCCTTCACCAAACCAGCCACCTTTTCAACTTTGCTCTAACACAAAGCCATATCCTAAACATCCTAAAAGTGTTAAGTAGCTGCCAGACCATCCTGTATATAGCAAGCTGCCCCATGGCTACCTCAAGTGTGTGATTACTTAAAAGAAGGGCTTTGCATCCCCAAAGAACCTCATTCCCCCATTTTCAGAATACAATTGCTGAAAAAAATCCCAGAATTCAACACTTTTCACTCAAGGAAAAACAACTGTACTGGGGGTAGGGAGAAAATAGTTGGGTCTGTAAGGACGACTTTAATAAGACATGGAAAAAACGTGGCAGTTTAATCCCTTATCCTCACTCACAGAATAAGAAGCACTTTACAAATACCATGACAAAAGCAAATTCGAAAGGGCAAGAAAATTGGAAACCTATTTGCAGCCATTTCTTGAGGTATGGCACAAAGGTGCATTTCCAACACCAAACCACTCAAGAAATCCCTGTCATGTTTCTCTCCTGATTAGGAGAATGTAAGTGTACCCAATCCCAGGAATCCAGCTGTTAATCCTGCATCCATTACCCCTTCTCCTATAAATAGCTCGGTCTGGGTCTATAGCGGCAGGCATTTTGTAATTTCAAAATTCGTTACCCAGAGAAAACGTCCTGAATAACTCGGTAACTGGGAGCCCGTCTACCCTTTCTTTAACTCCACAGCCCCCCTCCCCTTGGCCATCCAAGCATTTTCCACTCAAAAAATGTACCCCCCCATCCCTCCACTAGAAAAAGAGAAGGAAAAAATAAACGGTTCGGTCGGGGGGGGGCGCTGCGATCCAGGGGGAGGGGCCAGACTAGTAGCGCCTCCTCGAGTGGCTGCGCCAGCGCCTGACCCCCGCGGGGAGCCGCGCTCACCCGCCCGGCCAGCAAGCCGGCCATCGCCTCCCCAACCCCCCTCAACCAACAAATCCACCGCCGCCCCCCCCTACCGCGCGCGCGCCCTCCTTGACTCCTGCGCAGCCGCCACCGGGAAAAGGCGGGGGGAAGGGGAGGAGGCCTTGCGCGAGGCCTACTAGGCCTCGTCGGAGCCAGGGCCTCGCGTGAATGGCCGGCCAAGCAGAGGGAGGGAGCAGGCGCTCACGCGGGACTACGCGAGGCCGGGGCTCGTGACGAGGACCGGAGCCCGCTAAGAAAGATGGCAAGAGTAGAAATAGAGCCATAGCCGCGGGCGGAGGGAAAAATTTGAAGCTTACCTGCAGGCGCGAGGCGACTGAGGGGAAAAGGGGAGCGGGCGGGAAGGGGAAGGGCGGGAGGCCGGGGGCGGAACAATAGGGGCGGGCGGGAAGGCGAGGGGGGCCCCGCGGGCGGGCGGAGGAGGAAGGGGGGGGTGGAGGAGGAGGAGGAGGAAGGGGGAAAGAGACCCCGGGGCGGGTGGAGGGCGGCGGAGGGCGGGCGGGCGGGCGGAGGGCGGGCGGGCGGGAGAGGGCGCAGGCTGCGGCTGCTCCGGCTGCTGCCTCTGCTGGTCTGGGAGGGGGACGGGGCGGAGCGGCCCGCTTTCAACCCCGCGCACCCTCCGACCCCGGAAGCGCTAACCGCCCCGGGGGCCGGCGAGGCGACTGCGTCGTCCAAACCTTCCCCACGCAATGCGGACGGCCTCCCAACAGCCTAGAGCGGCTCCGTGGACAGCGTTGGCACCAGCGAGAGAACAACCGGTAGCAAATGGCGAAGAGCGTGATAGAGCGGCAGCGTGGGGGCAGGGAGGAAACTAGTGTCCCCTAGCGGGCTGGTTCGAAAGCCCAGACGTTTAAGTGCGGAGAGAGTTGGCAATCGCCATGGATAAACCAGACAGGAAAACGGGATGTGTGAGGAGAGACTACTGGGACAAACCCCTAGTTTATAGTAATACAAATAGGAAAAAAAGCTAACTTGCCACCTTGGAGGTCACTTTTACACCAACTCTTTACTCTGAAAATTGGTAATTAAAATGAAAGAAGCACTTTTTCTTTTAGGAAGAACTGTAGTTCATCTTTAGTCAACAAGGGAAAACTTTTTTTCAGGAATTCCATATAATGAATGTAGAGAAATTTAAAAATTAGAAAATCATTCATTCTCCAACCCAAAATGAAATAATTGACTTAAGCAAGTGTCATCAAATCATCAAAGCTTTAAGGGAAAATTTGTTAGGGAAAAGGATGCTAACCTGGTGACAAATATCACCACATGATTATTTGCAAAAAAATAAAAAGGAACCCAAAAGTTTTAAATGGAAAGATCAGATAGGTCACCACCTTATCCAAGTGATCAAACCTTGTATCACTAATAGCACAACTCTGACATAGTCCTTGATGAGATGCAGTAAGTAAATAGCATCATCTATTAAGTATTCTTCTCAAGTGCTTAATCTTAATCGAATTAAACCTTCAGACCCAACTTGCAATTTACAGGAAATTTACAAGGGATCAAGGAAAAAGTTAAACATCATAATCAGCAAATCCAGAATCCAAGACATTCAACAAGACAACTAGCCTGTTCTCATCAAAATGAAAATGTAATAGAACAGAGGGGGGAGGAAAGAGACGATAAATTCAAAAGACAATAATAATCAAATATAACGTGTGGATCTTGTTTGGATTCTGGTTTGTTTTTTTTATAGCTATATAAGACATTTTGGAGACAGCGGAGGAAATTCAGACATGAATATTAGCTAATATAAGGAGGTATTGTTAATTTTCTTAAGTGTGGTAATGGAATTATGACTAGCCAGGAGAAATGCTGTTCTAAGAGGTACATAATGAACTATTTAAAGTGAAGGGTCGTGATGCATGGGAACACTCAAATATTTCACGATTAAATCAATAAAGCAAATTTGGTAAAAATGTTGACAGTTGTTGAGTATAGATGGTAGGTTTATAGGTGATCATTGTACTGTTCTTCAGACTTTTAAAAAATAATTTTCAGGGAATCCCCTTTCGCTCCAGTGTCTAGGACTCTGTACCTTCACTGCTATGGCCCAGGTTCAATCCCTGGTCGAGGAACTAAGATCCTACAAGTTGTGTGGCATGCCCAAAAATAACAATAATAATTTTCATAATAAAAATTGGAAAAAATATGATGTGGAATGGAACAAGATTGGCAAAGTGTGGGACTTCCCTGGTGGTCCGGTCCAGTGACTAAGACTCCATGCTCCCAGGGGGCCCAGGTTTCATCCCTAGTCAGGAAACTAGATCCCACATGCCACAAAGAAGATCCTGTGTGTGGCAACAAAGAACCCATGTGCCACCAACTACAACCCAGCACAGCCAAATAAATGAATAAATAAAGCGAGGCACTGCTGGGTCGTATTTTTTAAATGCTTAAAAAAAAAAGTCTCTGTGCTTCCACTGCAGGGGTTTCAGGATTGATTCCTGGTTAGGGTGTGTGAAACACACACATACACACACACACAAACCAACCAAACAAAAAAAGATGAACAAACTGTTAATAATTACTGGAGCTAGGTTATGGGAAATCTGCTTTCCCTACTCTTGTACATATCTGTAAGTTTCCACATTAAAACCTTTGTTCAAAAAATAGAGAACTCTGAAAGAGAACAAAACAAAATTTTAAAAAAGGCTATTGAAAGAGATAGCTACTATGGGGTTATTGTTTATCCACGTTCAAGTTCTTTGGGTGTCAGTTCTGGCCTTTATATTCATCAGGTTTTATTGGACAACTTCAATTCAGTGGAGTTATCTGAAGAGAGATAGCTTTCTGAAGTGGAAAAGAAAGCTTGGGGACTCCAACGTTTTTCCTGCCACCTTCCAAATGATAGGTGGGCATTAGGAATAGTGTGAGAAATAAAAAGAAGTCTGTCATTTAACAAAAGCAAAGAGCAGAGCAAATATTGAAAGAGAGTAAAGGAAGTAGGAAAATGTTAGGACACCCAGAGAAAAGCAAACCAAAGAGCAGTCTTACAATGAGGCCTGGGTTGCTCAGTCGCTTCATGCCTGATTCTTTGTGATCCCATGGACTGTAGCCCACCAGGCATCTCTGTCCATAGGATTCTCCAAGCAAGAATACTGAAGTGGATTGCCATGCCCTTCTCCAGGGGATGTTCCTGACCTAGGGATCAAACCCACGTCTATTGTTGCTTTGCAGGCAGATTCTTTACCCACTGAACCACCTGGGAAGCCCCAGTGAGGGCCTGGGCTGAAGGTCAAATTAACCTCAAGATTTTGCAGTTGGGTCATTTACACCCCAGGGACTCTAAGAGCTGGAGTAGAAGTGAGTGGCAAAAAAATAAAGTGAGTGGCTATCTGTGAAGTCATCTCTAATAATGGTAGACAAAACAAAGATCAAATTAAAAGTTGATAAAATAACACGACTTAGTGACTGAACAACAAAGTAACACAACATAACTCTATTAACAATAACCTGGCTTCTGGTGGGGCCAGCCAACAGTTGCAGCCAGCTTTGAAAGAGATGCAGCCAATAACAACATTCAATGGTTTTATGAATTAATAAATTCTTCTCAGAAGGAGAACCAAACTAGTCAAGAGAGTGAACTTGTCTATGACTACAAAACACCCTGATACAGGGAAATGATTCCGGAAAGACAGCAAACTGATGCTTCGCCCCATGACTTACAGTCCTCAAAGTTGAAGTGTCAATTTGCATTTCAGATTTAATGGGTTTCCTATCCTTTCCCATTTTCAATTAATTGTGTGGAACTCTTACTATACTTAGTTTCTAGTAAGGACAGAATGGTAGAACTCCAGATCCTCTCATGGACATAGGGCATAAAATAAAAACATTTGACAACCACTATCTTTGGAGTCTTACACTAATGCACAAAACAGGGCGTGCCAACCCAATGCTCCGGAGAGCCAGGCAACTAATGTAACTTGCCTGAAGAAAGGCAACAGGAGGCTGAAAGGACGATTAAGACTGGAGAGCATGCATGCCTGCCTGCTGAGTCGCTTCAGTCGTGTCCGACTCTTTGCGACCCTATGGACTGTAGCCCACCAGGCTCCTCCGTCCATGGGATTCTCCAGGCAAGAATACTGGAGTGGGTTGCCCTGACCTCCTCCAGGGGATTGAACCCAAGCCTCTTATATCTCCTGCATTGGCAGGCGGGTTCTTTACCACTTGTGCCACCAGGGAAGCCCCTGGAGAGTATAGAATCCATCTATAAGGAAGGGTCAGTAGTGGTTCAGAAATTTCTGTCTTCAGAAACGTGAAATCCAAACCTTTATTGAAAAGGTCTGATAATTAACATAGTCCCTCAAAAAAAAAAAAAAGTCCATAGCCAGAAATAGCCATGAGCAACCAATGTTCCAACCTCTGGCAAAGATATACATACCAAAATTTCCCACAGCAGTTAAGTGTATAGCAAAGATGGAAACATTTTTAAATTCCAGCAAAAAAAAAAAAAAAAAATTGAATAAAATGCTATTAAAAACAATGTTACCAAAAAAAAAAATGTTACACACACACACTGATATGGAATCAACTCCAATAGATAATTAAATGGGAAAATGTTAGATCCAAAAGAGGGCTCTCATTTGATATAAAGTGGGCTAGAAGCAATAGGAACCATGTAAGGTAGAAACAGAGAGGATGTTTACTTATGTGCAGAACAGCTCTGAAAGTTCACAAAATAATTTAGTAGTCATAGTTGCCTTTGGGGAGTAAACTAGATGTCTGCTATGAGGAGAACCTTACTTTTCTGCTGAACATCCTATTAGAAACGTTACATTCCGCACCCCCGCCCCCCAGGTACATGTATTACTTTTAGCTTTCAAAAAGTTAATGGACTTTTGAAGATACAAGGATAGCAAAATAGCAAGGTGCTGTTAGAAAAATAAAAGGCAGGAAGGGGAAATGGGCTGTTTATGATTAAAACTGGGCAAGCAGGTGGGTGAATTTTCTCCCTAACTTGTTTCTCTTTGTGTTCTCCCCCGTGAGCCATTTCTCATTGTCTCTCCTTAATTTGTGGTTTATTTTTCAACACTGTTTTTCTTTCACCTCACAATCCCCTTATGCCCACCTTTCCCTTCTCCTCCTGGAAAAGGAAGAGCTAATAAATAAATGAAAACAGTGTTACAGAGGAAGAAAATTTAGAATGGGGCCTTAGAATGGCCCCAAAATTAGGACACTGGAAAACAGGTCTTGGTGCTCAGTTGCTCAGTCCTGTCTGACTCTTTGTGACCCATGGACTGTAGCCCGCCAGGCTCCTCTGTCCATGGAATTTTCCAGGCAAGAATACTAGAGTGGGTTGCCATTTCCTTCTCCAGCTTGGTCTTGGATTTCCTAATAAAATTAGAAGCTAGATCTAATATATTTAAGCATGTACTTCATATATCTCACCCCCAGGACAAGTCATAGATGAAACCCAGTCAACTGAAAACACAACTTCCCTGTTCAAGTCCCACACTTAAATCCCTAAAACCCTGTGGGTTCCACCTAAGAAACATCGCTCAGGTCCACTCCTTCTGCTATCAGGCTCTGGTATCTCCGGCTCAGGAATTCCTGAACGTCCATCCTTCACCTTTTTACAAATCTTTGCCTCTACAAAACTGCTTCTTCTGCTGGAAACCCACTGGGTTACAAGCACAGACACAGGACCCACACTGCCCAAGTTCAAATCCTGACTGAAGTTTTCTTCTTCCTCAAAATGGGAAGAGTAGTACCTACCTCATAGAGCTGCCATGAAGATGAACACAAGTTATAAATGCAAAGCGCTTAGTGCCTGGGGCATAATGAATGCTGGGTGTTAGCTTTTGTAATTTATAACAGGGAAACCCCTATGCATCCTGAGGCCCAGCAAGGACCTCACTCATTTCCCAGTGGCATTGTCACTCCTCCTTTGCTCCCCAACTGCTTGATCCCTGCCTCATTCACTTCTACAATACTATAATAACCCATTCATATATTCACATGACTATCTGCTTCATTAGCTCTCAAAGGCCATGAAGGGCAGAGACTGTGTTATTCTAAATCTTTGTACCTTCAGCACCAGAACACAGTATTTCCTCAATAAACACTTTCTAGGGAACTAATCTGGAGAAGGAAATGGCAACCCACTCCAGTGTTCTTGCCTGGAGAATCCCATGGACAGAGAAGCCTGGTAGGCTGCAGTCCATGGGGTCACACAGAGTTGGACATGACTGAAGCGACTTGGCAGCAGGGAACTAATCTAGCCCCACTGGGATGGATACCTGTGATTCCCAAACATGCTGTGGAGCTTTAGACCCTGTTCCCTAAGCACACGCCTTTCCCAGCTCCTCTCCACCATCCACTTGATAAATCTATCCTTTTTTTTAGGGCAGAACTAGTAGAAGGTGCTAACCAAGGTAATGGTACAGGTGAACAGAGACCAGGAGAAACAGCTTTATTTGGACTGAGAGTTGGAGAGTGGGAGGAGGGCCTGAGACAGCATACTGAGTGAGAGAAGAGAGATTAGTTTTCAAAATGGCAGTCAGGGCTCATCCACCAAATAGACTCGACCTGCCATCAGCCTTGCAGTGAGCGCCACCAATAAGAGGCCTGCTGGGAAATGTTTATTTGCCACTGAATCACCCAAGCATGCTACAATTCTAAGAAAGGTACAGGTCGTTTTTCCTTTCCATAACTCAATGTCCACAGCATCTCCTCAATCATAAGTATTACAAAAGAAAGTAAAAAAAACAAAAATCACATTTTACAGATCTTAGACTTGTCTTTAGTATTTTAGCTCAAATCTTACCATCTTCAAAAAACAGTTCTATCAAACCCATCAGCTAAAAGTTCTATCCAAGCAGTGAGAAGACGGCCTTTGTTAGCCCATGGCAATTCTTTTCCAATTTGTCCTAGCTAGTTAATGCTGAACAGCAGAATGAGGCTTAGATTGCAGGGGTTGGGGGAAGGGGTAGCAAGAGTTAACTTCCCCCAGTACAAGATGGCATCTGAAGCTTGATGGGAGAGCTGAACTGGAGAGACTTGAGGGAAGGGTCCAGGCCCTGTTTTCAGTCAGAGTCACTGCTGGAAGAGGAAGAGGAGGAAGAATGCTGCAAGGGGAAAGGGGAAAGGATACATCAGATCCAAATGACTTTTGTTACTTTGTGGGACATTCTTTGGTGCCCTATACCTCCACCCCAGTGCCCTCTGCTTTCTAAGAAGGTCAGGAGTCTTCAACTCGACTGTCCCTTAAACAGCAAAAGCAAGGATTTCCTTCAGCAGTGAGCATACAGGAATGGATGAAACCATCCTAAATCATTGCACAGAATTTAACATGCTGCATTTGGAGAAAGTTTCCAATTTTCTTTACCTGAGCCAATGCCTAGGCAAGGAATAAATTATAGGCACTAGAGTAGAATTATACAAGGAAACAGCTGGTCCCTTATAGTATTTATTAGCTGCATGGACATTCCTAATGGCTATGAGACTAAGAAAAGTGAGTAGAACCAGTAGCTGTGTGTGCATCTATCTCTACTTTTTCCTAAGTCCCAACTGGGAGAAAGTGAGGAAAGTGGGAGAGGAGGCTGGGAGAGTCCTAGTCAAGGTTCTTTACATGTATACTCCCATCAAAACTGTCATCAAAAACATTTTTGAGTGTCTCCATTCAAGCTCACCTTTCCTCCTCCTCAGACTTCTACCAAAGATGAAGAACTAGAGTTAGCATCCAAAGCCATAAGGCAAATAAATATTGGGCAGAAAAATGTAAATTAAGGCCTCCTCAAGATCAGGGTTGGTTCACTCCTTCCAGAGTTGTCCTGAGAGCTACTTTTACTCTTGCTAATGAACAATCCTCTGGAGTAAAGATATTTAGCCTTGGGGCTGAGCATGAAACTCAGGTTTTATTAGAAGCTGAGAGTCACTGACTGCTCTCGTCCTCAGTTTCCCTACTGAACAGTAGGACAATGGGGCCCATGTAACTAACACAACACCCTGAGAACACTGAAGGAGAGAAAGAAACTCCAGGACCTAGGGCCAGATTATTACAAGTTAATCATTATATAAGACATTGCTTTGTCAAAGGACTGACTCTATTACTTGATGTTTGACCACCTCAGTGGGTGTGTCCAACTTGCTAAAACAAGCATGGGGTGCGGGTGGGGTGGGGAGTTCTAGGAAGAGAAAGGCAAACTAGAAAGACTTTTGATGCTGACATCCATTCTGTAGCTCAGCCTAGCACCTCCCAGATAGAAGGCCTAATAAGCCTAATAAAATTTTTTAGGCTTATCAGATTCTTCCCAGTGGGAATCCTTTACACAGTCACTGTCCCACATCCTCAGACTTCAAACCCCCCATTCCTTGCCCTCCCCTGCCTCCTTAGTCCCTTGGAAGGGGCACCCCTTCCCAGCCAGGCTCCAGGGGCACTTACCTTGCCATGCTTATGGTGTTTCTGCTTCTTTTTATGAGCTTTCTTCATTTTCTTGTGCACCTTCTTGTCAATCACTATTCCTGGTCCCACTATACCAGGAACCAATGGATTCACAGGACACATGCCAGGGCCAGGTGGTGGGTATGGAGGTGGGTAGGGACCTGAGGGCTGGCATCCTGGATATCCTGGCTGTGGCACAGGATGACAGGGCCCACCAGGGGGAAAGGCTGGATTCCCCTGGGGTGCTCCTGGGGGAGTGGGAAAGGGGCCTGGAGGAAAGGGAGGGTTGGCAGGTGGTGGATGGGCAGGATTGCAAGCTCCAGGATACCCAGTGTTAGGGGGGTGTGGATATGGTCCTGGCTGCCCTGGTGGAAGAAACAAAGAATAAATTAGGATTACAACTGCCCAGAGCCTCTGACAACAAACAACAACAAAAAGAATCACTCGATAGTTAAGGGCAAATGGGAAGGTGAGGAAAGAGAATGAAGGGAAGGGGAGGCAAACTTAACAGTAGAGAGAGAAAAGGGAAGGGCCCTGTCAGGGCGGGGGAGAAATGGAGACAGTGAACTCTAGGGAAAGACGAGAGGATGGGTCAGCAACTAAGGACTTTGCTTTTGCGGGTTAGTGGAGAGGAGGAGGAGAAACTGACGCAGAAACCCCCTGTTGTGGCCCATCTGAAAAGGGGTTGGGGCGAGAGAAGCGATCCCCCAAACACCTACCGGCATTGGGATTCCACATGTTCAGATGTTTCTTTCAGCCTGAGGAGAAAGAAATGAAGGCAAACAGCTGATGGCCCACAAGTAGGTGGGGGTTTTAGAGACCAAGCCCCAGGCCCAACTCCAACGACTCCGGCTCCACTCTATGCAGTCCCTTAGAGAACTTCCACGACCTCCACGGAAGAAATGTTTCTTTCCACACATTCTTTCGCCTGCCAATACCTAATTCTATCCCTAGTTCCCTAGCCACAGGAACCTAGCTCCCAGAGCCCCTCCACCTTCCACTAGTTCTGGCCGCGGCAGGAGGCTTCTAACTCCTCTCTCCTGTCGGGAGAGAGGCTGAGTCCGCCAATCTCCCTAAACCTAAACTCCCTATAAACTCATCTGCCTTTCCATGACCGAGTCCGGAAGACTTTAACCACCCAGAGGCTGCGGAAAGACCTTAAACACTTTACCGCTCCCGGCGGAGAGAGACGGGGGACAAGACCCCCACCCCAGGCTAAGAGAAGGACCTGACTTGAGGCGAAAGGAGGTAGGAGAATCAGGAAAGATCCTCAAATGCTTACATAGTAGACGCACCCCCTCCCCCCCGCCATTCAAAAGGGCAAATAAAGATCCTGACTCCCAGCTGCGAAGGGGCTCCTCACCCAGGAATGGAGAAAGGAGGAGACTGGGGTATCTAGCTGTCCGGTCACCCTTAGACCACTGCCTGGGCGGACTTGTCCTTCTTAGCCTCCACTCACTTCCTGGTAACCCTCCCAACCATAGGCTTCAGCATCCGCCCCTGCTACCGTCTAATTGGTAATATGTGTTCATTCTGCGTTAGGATTGGAGAACTTACTCGTCAATCACTCCATTCCCTCTCTAGGCTAGAAGGCAACGGTGGCAGTAGGGGCGGAGCCAAGGGCTTCAGGGAGAGGCGGGTGCAAAAGGGCAGCCGGAAATCCCCGTGGGCGGGGCTCAGAGAAACAAGCTAGGAGAGGGCTGGGCAGTTTCAGGGCGAGGTCCCCAAGTGCCTAGAGGAAATTCGACCCTTGACTTCTGAGCTGTTCGTCTAGTGGGTGCCACACCCTTCCAATATGAATTTACGTTCAAGTTATGAACTTTCGAAGATGTGAATGTGCGTATGTTCACGTGTCCAATTAGGTAAGTTGGTTCACTTGTCTGGCGTACATTGTCACGTGCAGCTTGCCCTCTGTCTCTAATTGCTGACGAATCCCTCCGCTCTACCCTCGGCCACCTCTTCTCCCTCCTCCAGTCAGTAATTTTTCTTCCCTGTTCTCTTGATGCCAGCTCCTGTATGTCAGCTGCTGTACTATTGTATGCCAGCTACTACCACTACTGTATGCCAGCTGTACTGTACTACTATAATTTTCAAGGTACTTTAAATTTATTTTCCTTATTTTTTGTATGTATTATTTGTGTGAAAGTATTATAAACCTATTACAGTACAGAGACATCACTCTGCTGACTAAGGTCCCATATGGTCAAAGCTATGGTTTTTCCAATAGTCATGTATGGATGTGAGAGTTGGACCATAAAGAAGGCTGAAGAATTGATGTTTTCCAGTTGTGGTCCTAGAGAAGACTCTTGAGAGTCCCTTGGACTGCAAAGAGATCAAACCAGTCAATCCTAAAGGAAATCAACCTTGAATACTCATTGAAAGGACTGATGCTGAAGCTGAAATACTGTGGCCACCTGATGGGAAGAGCCGACGCATTGAAAGACACCCTGATGCTGGGAAGGATGGAAGGCAGGAGAAGGGGACGACAGAGGACAAGATGTTGGATGGCATCACCGACTCAATGGACATGAGTTTGAGCAAACTCCAGGAGATAGTGAAGGACAGGGAAGCCTGGTGTGCTGCAGTCTGTGGGGTCACAAAGAGTGGGATGTGACTTAGCAACCGAAGAACAACTATAAAGCCTATTGTGTTAGCCTATATAGCCAAAATTAGTTAGGTAACCAGGCTAACTTTGTTGAACTTACAAACAAATTGGACTTAAGAACACACTCTTGGAATGGAACTCATTCTTCCATAGGGACTTACTGTACTGTGATGTGTTGTACAGATACACATACATACGCAGAGGGCTTAAGGAATGGCAGGGAGATGCTCTCACCCATAGCCTCAATATTTGCCACTGCCCTCTTAGCCCCCATAGAAAGCAAAGAAACATTCTTGGGGGAAATATAGATGTCTAATCTCTCCTAGAATTCCCTATCTCAATTTCATATATCTTGGCAACCCACTCCAGTATTCTTGCCTGGAAAAGTCCATGGACTGAGGAACCTGGCGGGCTGCAGTCCATGGGGTTACATGACTGAGCATGCATGCATGAGGGTGGAGGGAGATGGGTTGCTGGCAATAAACTGGTAGAACTTAAAAAAAAATTTTTTTTTAATTTCATATATCTGCCATCTGGCAAATTGCATAAACCAGAAACCAAGAAAGTCATCCTTAATGGATCTCTCCACATTCCTCCCATCCCCCTCCAACATCAGGAAGGGTCTGTTTTGTTTCCCAAATAAATCTGGAATCTCTATACTTCTCTCCATCTTCTCTGCTCCTAGCCTACCATCATCTCTTAACTGGACTGCTGCAATGGCCTCAATTTTTTTTTTTTTTTTTTTAGTAACCCACTTAACAAGCTTGATTTAATAAACATGTAGAACCATTCACCCAAAGTAAAAACTACTTATCCCTTTTAAGCGTACATAAAACATTTATAAAAATCGGTCTCAACGAATGTAATTCAAACTTGAGAATTGTGTAATACATACTGTATTCTTTGACCACAGTGTAAAATATAAATACAAATGAAACTGAGCAGGGCCCTGTGGGGCCTTCACGTGTACCCGTGAAGGCCCCACAAGCCTTTTCCTGGTCCCCTTTTCTTGTTTGTAGGAAAACGGATTTAACTTCCTAGCATGCATGCTAAATCACTTCTGTCAAGATCATATGGACTGTAGCCCTCCAGGCTCCTCTGTTCATGGGTTCCCCAGGCAAGAATATTGGAATGGGTTGCTGTGCCCCGCTCCAGGGAATCTTCCCAACCCAGGGATCGAACCTACATCTCTTATGTCTCCTGCACTGGCGGGTGGGTTCTTTACCGCTAGTGCCACCTGGGAAGCCCTCAGCTTCCTAGACTGTCCCAGAATTCCAAAGGGCAGATTCAAATAGTTGCTAATCTGGGAAGATAGAGAATGCAAAAAAAAAGGAGGAACTGTTAAAAAACAATAGTGCAGTCATAAAGCAGAGCCCTGGTTTCTCCTCAAGGGAAATATATAACAATTTATTTTTTAGTTTTTCTGTGGGAAATAAGACCCCCAACCAGGTAAAGAATGGTAGCTTTCTTCTGAGCACAACATTCATGTAATACCATCCTGTTACCTCACCACCAACCAATCAGAAGAAAGTCATGTGCCTTGCAGGCTTAGCCCCCAATTTTGCTTATAAAAACTCCTCTCCAAAAACTATCACAAAAGTTTGGGTTTTTTGAACACTAACCACCAATTCTCCTTGCTCAATTCAGCAACATACCTTTCTCTGTTCCAAACTCCAATGTTCTGGTTTGTTTGGCCTTCACTGTGTGTTGGACACATGAGCTTGTGTGCATTCAACAAAACAAACATATATTTGGAAGTTAAAAAGGCAAAAGTCTTCCAAATAACTCTGAGTCAAAGAATAAAATAGTATGGAAATGAAATACTTTAAACCAAACCATAATGAAATATTACATCCCCAATTTGTAAGGTACAAAAATATGAAGATATATCTTATGCTGAGTTTATCGTCTTGAACAAAAATTGATAGATTTTAATTTTTTAATTAAAAGTTTTTGCTATGAGCCTATTATACAGAGTGAAGTAAGCCAGAAAGAAAAACACCAATACAGTATACTAACGCATATATATGGAATTTAGAAAGATGGTAACAATAACCCTGTGTACGAGACAGCAAAAGAGACACTGATGTATAGAACAGTCTTATGGACTCTGTGGGAGAGGGAGAGGGTGGGAAGATTTGGGAGAATGGCATTGAAACATGTAAAATATCATGTATGAAATGAGTTGCCAGTCCAGGTTCGAAGCACGATACTGGATGATTGGGGCTGGTGCACTGGGACGACCCAGAGGGATGGAATGGGGAGGGAGGAGGGAGGAGGGTTCAGGATGGGGAACACATGTATACCTGTGGCGGATTCATTTTGATATTTGGCAAAACTAATACAATTATGTAAAGTTTAAAAATAAAATAAAATAAAAAAAAAACGTTTTTGCTATATATTTTATTGAAATACACTTGACATACAATACTATGTTTTGCATAACCACAGTACAATTTGATGTATTTTTATATCAGGCTTCTACTAGGTATTTAAGATGAATTGGAACTTTTTTTAAAGCCAAAGAATGCTCAAACTACCACACAATTGCACTCATCTCACACGCTTGTAAAGTAATGCTCAAAATTCTCCAAGCCAGGCTTCAGCAATACATGAACCGTGAACTTCCAGATGTTCAAGCTGGTTTTAGAAAAGGCAGAGGAACCAGAGATCAAATTGCCAATATCCGCTGGATCATGGAGAAAGCAAGAGAGTTCCAGAAAAACATCTGTTTCTGCTATTGACTATGCCAAAGCCTTTGACTGTGTGGATCACAATAAACTGTGGAAAATTCTGAAAGAGATGGGAATACCAGACCACCTGCCTCTTGAGAAATCTGTATGCAGGTCAGGAAGCAACAGTTAGAACTGGACGTTGAACAACAGACTGGTTCCAAATGGGAAAAGGAGTACATCAAGGCTGTATATTGTCACCCTGCTTATTTCACTTATATGCAGAGTACATCATGAGAAACGCTGGACTGGAAGAAACACAAGCTGGAATCAAGATTGCCAGGAGAAATATCAATAACCTCAGATATGCAGATGACACCACCCTTATGGCAGAAAGTGAAGAGGAACTAAAAAGCCTCTTGATGAAAGTGAAAGTGGAGAGTGAAAAAGTTGGCTTAAAGCTCAACATTCAGAAAATGAAGATCATGGCATCCGGTCCCATCACTTCATGGGAAATAGATGGGGAAACAGTGGAAACAGTGTTAGACTTTATTTTTCTGGGCTCCAAAATCACTGCAGATGGTGACTGCAGCCATGAAATTAAAAGACACTTACTCCTTGGAAGGAAAGTTATGACCATCCTAGATAGCACATTCAAAAGCAGAGACATTACTTTGTCAACAAAGGTTCGTCTAGTCAAGGCTATGGTTTTTCCTGTGGTCATGTGTGGATGTGAGAGTTGGACTGTGAAGAAGCCTGAGTGCCGAAGAATTGATGTTTTTGAACTGTGGTGTTGGAGAAGACTCTTGAGAGTCCCTTGGACTGCAAGGAGATCCAAGCAGTCCATTCTGAAGGAGATCAGCCCTGGGATTTCTTTGGAAGGAATGATGCTAAAGCTGAAACTCCAGTACTTTGGCCACCTCATGCGAAGAGTTGACTCATTGGAAAAGACTCTGATGCTGGGAGGGATTGGGGGCAGGAGGAGAGGGGGATGACAGAGGATGAGATGGCTGGATGGCATCACCAACTCGATCAATGTGAGTCTGGGTGAACTCCGGGAGTTGGTGATGGACAGGGAGGCCTGGTGTGCTGCAATTCATGGGGTCGCAAAGAGTCGGACACGACTGAGCAACTGAACTGAACTGATACCTGATTTTTTTTCTTTCTTGAAAGATCATTGAGTTTGAAAGAAATTATGAGTATGTCTGTATGGGCATGATTCCTCTTAGAATTTATCATTTATTTATTGTCTTTTGGTTGCACTGGGTCTTTGTTGCTGTGCACAGGTTTTCTTTAGTGTGGCAGGCGGGGGCTAGTCTTCACTGGTTCGCAGGCTTCTTATTGCAGCGGCTCCTCTAGTGGAGTACAGGCTAGACACACAGGCTTCAGTAGTTGCAACATGGGGGCTCAGTAGCTGCGGTGTGTGGGCTTAGTTGCCTTGCAGCATGTGGGGTCTTAGTTCACCGACCAGCAATTGAACTTGGTTCCTTTTCATTGCAAGATGGATTCTTAACCACTGGACCACCAGAGAAATTTGAAAACTATCTCTTATTTAAAGTAGCTTTATTGAAATATAGTTCATACAATTCACCCATGTACAGTGTACAGTTCAATAGTTTTTAGCATTTCATGAGCTTGTGTAACCATCGCCATTATCTAATTTTAGAAGATTTTTTTGTCCCCCTTAAAATAATTTCATACCCATTAATAGTGAATCCTCATTTGTCTCCTTACCTCTCCCTCATTTTACTCAAGCCCTAAGCAACCACTAATTAATGTTTGCTATAAATTGTCTTATTCTAAACATTTCGGACACGACTGAGCAACTGAACCGAACTGAACTGAACTGAAACATTTCATACAAATGGAAAATTGTATATGTGACCTATTGTGATTGGCTGCTTTCACTTAGCATATTTTCGAGGTTCACCCATGACATAGTATGAATCTTCATTCCTTTTTATGAAGGAAGTACTGACTAGTATGCCAGTCTTTGGCTATACCACATTTAGTTATCCATTCACTTGAAGAACATTTGAATTGTCTTACATTTTTGCCTATTATGTACTTGGTGCTGTGGACATTCATGGACAAGTTTGTGTGACCATATGTTTTTTTTTTATTATCAGCACAGAAATTTATTTGAATTCAAGATTATATGGTTATATTTAGAATAATGTAATAATTATCGAAAGCACGTATCATTCTTGGCTTTGAAACAGTTATAAAGGTATACTTTTGAAGTCAAAAATATGTAGTAAGAATGTACAAGGAAGCAAATATATAAAAAACAAGCTTACTAAGTATTGGGAGTTGTACAGAGGGACACACCAAGATAAATGTAACAGAGTCCAAATTATACAACATACCGCAAGGCGTTCTCTTGCTTTATCAACTCCTAGAAAATAAATCAGTAACCTCAGTAATGCATCATCGTTGACTCAATGGATATGAATTTGAGCAAACTCTGGGAGATGATGAAGGACAGGGAAGCCCAGCGTGCTGCAGTCCATGGGGTCACAAAGAGTCAAACACAACTGAACGACTGAACAACGACAGTAATGCAAGAATACTACAAAAGGGACAAACTTTCTGAGGGACATCGGTAGTAATTCACTATTCTTTCCTTTTTTCTATCTCCTTCCCTCAGGGCAGTTTCTTTTCTTCCCTCTAAAATGGGTTTTATTGTATTGAAAAAAATAGGTTTTATTTGTCAATTGTAGTAATTGAAATATGCAACAATTTACTTAAAGATGCTCAGGGATCTTTTATCTTTTGGTTGTCCTGGGTCTTCGTTCCTGCGCTCGGGCTTCCTCTAGTTGCGGTGAGCTGGGGCTACTCTTTGTTGTGGGGCCCGGGCTTCTCGTGGTGGCTTCTCTTGTTGTGGAGCACAGGCTCTGGGTGCACCGGCTTCAGCAGCTGCAGCACATAGGCTTGGTAATTGTGGCACATGGGCTTGGTGGCTCCGCAGCATGTGGGATCTTCCCTGACCAGAGATCAAACCCGTGTCCCCTGCATTGGCAGGGGGAATCCTTATACCACCAGAGAAGTTCTCAAATTTTTGAAAAAGCCAATCAGCTAGTTAGCAAGGGATCATTAGTGGCTTACAGGGAAAAAAATTTCAGGTATTACATATTTGCTAAATAGATTTAAAAAAGAGTAAGCAGCTAAAAATGGGTGAAAAAAATCCCAGGGTTTACTGTGACCTAGACAATTGAAAACAAACAGACCTATTTACTTGCAGAGTGAGCAAGAGAAAGAGGTTCCGAGATAGAGTTTGGTTTCCAACAGTGTCCACTGCCAAAGGTGGACAGACTCAGAATGTCTCCTCTTCTCATAGAAACTGGAACACGGACAAGCAGCTTTTCTTTGAACAGCCCTTTGCACACATCATCCACAGAGATCTGATGGATTTGACTGCCCAGAAAGATTGGTGTGTTTGTGCTAACATTAGAGTCTTGTGCTAATCCCAGATCGTTAACCATGAGTGTTGTTCTGAATCCACCCTGATATTTATTAGGGAAGGGAACTCCATCAATCACCCCAGATATGGGATTATAAGCAGCACTTTACCAATGCTGTCCTGAGCTCACATTTAGGATTTTGGCCGATAGTTTTGGGTCAGGTCCTAACCTGATTCCCAGATTCATAGCATCAGCAGTTTCACTCATACCAATAGCTAACAGTATGTTGTAGCAGATCCTCAGAGCCTGCACAGGCCCACAGGCTTCACAGTACAGCGCATTGGAATCCTTGCTCCCCAGCAACTCTTGGGCAGCAGCAAATTTGTCTGTGACTCCTTCAGTGGCACTAGTGATAAAGAACCCACCTACCAACACTGGAGACATAAGAGACACAGGATTGATCCCTGGGTCAGGAAGATTTCCTGGAGTAAGAAATGGCACCCCGCTCCAGTATTCTTGCCTAGAGAATCCCCATGGACAGGAATCTGGCGGACTACAGTCCATAGAGTCGCAAAGAGTAGGACACAACTGAAGCAACTTGGCACAGCACACCTCCCACCACAAACGTGAGGTCCCCAGACTGAGCAGCTTCCACACCACCAGAAACAGGGGCAACCCTGAAAATTGCTCCCATTTTCTCAACTTCTTTGGCCAAATCTTCCCAAACTATTGGAGAAGGCAATGGCAACCCACTCCAGTACTCTTGCCTGGAAAATCCCATGGGCAGAGGAGCCTGGTAGGCTGCGGTCCATGGGGTCGCTAAGAGTCGGACACGACTGAGCGACTTCACTTTCACTTTTCACTTTCATGCATTGGAGAAGGAAATGGCAACCCACTCCAGTACTCTTGCCTGGAGAATCCCAGGGACGGGGGAGCCTGGTGGGCTGCCGTCTATGGGGTCGCACAGAGTCGGACACGACTGAAGCGACTTAGCAGCAGCAGCAGCAGTACTAGAGTCTGTTAATAGTGAGCCTTACTTTGCTTTTTTTGGAATCCCATTTGCTCCAGAATAAGCTTCTATTCCATTGATACTGGTGGGCAACATTGTAATAATTCTGTCCTTGCCGGCTACATCTGCTGGAGAAGACACTACCTGTTCACTTGCTTCTAGAAATTCTCTGCATGCGTCAGGAAACACATCATAAATAACAAGCAGATAGCCATGTCCGTGGTGTATATATATATATATATATATATATATATTTTTTTTTTTTTTTGCCATGGGATGCCCCATTTGCCTAGTCCAATGAATCCAGCTAGAGCCATTGATGTAGAACACACCACTGCAAGGCTGGCCCCTGCCAGCAACTCCAGTAGGGAGGCTAGAGGCACTCCACAGAGCTATAAGGAGGCTGCCTTGCTGCCCTAGCTCACCCACTCACTGCAAGGGTGCATGGGACATGAGCACTGACATATATTTTCAATTCTATTAGGTATTTACTTATGAGAGGAATTGCTGGGTCATAAGGAGTACATCAAGGCTGTATATTGTCACCCTGCTTCTTTAACTTATATGCAGAGTACATCATGAGAAATGCTGGGCTGGAAGAAGCACAAGCTGGAATCAAGATTGCCAGGAGAAATATCAATAACCTCAGATATGCAGATGACACTACCCTTATGGCAGAAAGTGAAGAGGAACTAAAAAGCCTCTTGATGAAAGTGAAAGATGAGAGTGAAAAAGTTGGCTTAAAGCTCAACATTCAGAAAACTAAGATCATGGCATCTGATCCCGTCACTTCATGGGAAATACATAGGGAAACAGTGGAAACAGTGTCAGACTTTATTTTGGGGGGCTCCAAAATCACTGTAGATGGTGACTGCAGCCATGAAATTAAAAGATGCTTACTCCTTGGAAGGAAAGTTATGACCAACCTAGATAGCATATTGAAAAGCAGAGACATTACTTTGCCAATAAAGGTCCATCTAGTCAAGGCTATGGTTTTTCCAGTAATCATGTATGGATGTCAGAGTTGGACTGTGAAGAAAGCTGAGCGCCGAAGAATTGATGCTTTTGAACTGTGGTGTTGGAGAAGACTCTTGAGAGTCCCTTGGACTGTAAGGAGATCCAATCAGTCCATCCTGAAGGAGATCAGTCCTGGGATTTCTTTGGAAGGAATGATGCTAAAGCTGAAACTCCAGTACTTTGGCCACCTCATGCGAAGAGTTGACTCATTGGAAAAGACTCTGATGCTGGGAGGGATTGGGGGCAGGAGGAGAGGGGGATGACAGAGGATGAGATGGCTGGATGGCATCACCAACTCGATGGATGTGAGTTTGAGTGAACTCCGGGAGTTGGTGATGGACAGGGAGGCCTGGCGTGCTACAGTTCATGGGGTTGCAAAGAGTCGGACACGACTGAGCGACTGAACTGAACTGAACTGATGGTAACTCTTTGTTTAACATTTTTGAGGAACTGCCAAATTATTTACCAAAATAGCCACACCATTTTATATCCCCACCAACCATGTCTAAGGGTTCCAATTTCCCCCCATCTGCGCCAACACTTGTTACTGTCTGTCTTTATGGGTATAGACATTCTAGTGCGAATGAAGTGGTGTCTCATTGACTGTCCTGTCAGCATCCACTCTGGCCCTCTTTCAATTCATTCTCCACATTTCAACCTTGGAAATTGTCTTCTAAAGCCAACTCTGACATCACCCTGCTGCCTAAAATTCTTCAGCGGCATTGCATTATCCTTTAGACAAAGGTTGAAACTATTTTTACATGAATGTATTCATTTTTGTTGAAAAGGTAATATGTTAGAAAACCAAAAAGGACCAAGTGGTATAAAGGGAAAAGTCTCCCTTTCACTCCTGTTCTCCATTTACCCAACTTTCCCAATTCACATAACACATATAACCACATAATTGGTTTCTTGTATACATTTCCACATTCTCTTCATTATAATCAAGCAAATGCTGACATAAATTTATATCCCCTCTCTTAAATATACAAACAGCAAACTATGCAGAGTTTAGTTTGCAACTTTTCTCCCCCACTAAATATATCTTGGAGATGTTTCTATATCAGTAGAGAGTATGTCCTCACTCTTTTTCACAACTACATTTTATTCTTTTATATGATGTACCATAATCAGTTTAACCAATCGAGAGATTTGTGTTATTTTCAATCTTCTGCTACTAAAAACAATGCTGAAATAAATAACCCTGATATGTCATTTTACATATTTTGGCTTTTTATAGATATTGATGAATTATCCTCCATAGAGGTTATATTAATTTACTTCTCACCAGGCTTCCCTGGAGGCCCAGACGGTGAAGAATCCGCCTGTGATACAGGAAACCTGGGTTCCAGCCCTTGGTTGGGAAGATCCCCTGGAGAAGGGAATGGCTACTCACTCCAGTATTCTTGCCTGGAGAATTCCATGGACAGAGGAGCGTGGCAGGCTACAGTCCATGGGGTCACAAAGAGTCGGACGTGGCCGAGCAACTAAGACTTTCATTTTTCACTTTCACCTTCTCACCAGCTGTATGAGTATCTGTTTCTTCCAACTTGTCAAACCAAAAAAACTCAACATCGTATTACTGCAGTGTCTGCAGTGGTCTGACCCTACTGCCTCTCTGCTCTCCTCTCATACTCCTCACCCCTCGTTCTCTGCTCTTCAGCCCCCAGGCCTCTTTCTTCCCTGCAGAAAATCTTAGTTCCTTTTGCGGGAGGGCTTTTGCACTTGCTGCCCCTGCAGGCTGGAATGCTCTCCCCATTTCTCTCCACTTTGCCTACTAAACTCCTGCTCATTCATCAGCTCTCAGCTCCAGGATCACTTCTTCAGGGACGCCTCCTTGATACTCTAGTCAGGTAAACTCCTTTGTTGTAGCCGCTAGTAGGTCCTAGCCTTCCCTTTAGCATATCTATCTCAGCTTATAATCATGCATGAATGAGTAATTACTTATGTTAGCTTCCTGCATTCGACTGTAAGCTTCTTGAAAGGAAGGACACTTCACAGTTAACAGTTCACACAGTGCCTGGTACATAGGAGGGTATCAATGAATAAACTTAAATAACTACATGAATGAATGAATGAACAAATGGAGGAATAGAGCATGATGGTTCTGGAGTTAGTCAGACAGACCTGGATTCAAATCATGACTTTGACACTTAGGTGTGACCTTGAATAAGGTAACCCCTTGGATCATCAATTTCCTCATTTGTAAAACAGTGGCAATGGTACCTACCTCATAGGGTTGTGATGAGATAATTGTGTATCTGTCACATAATAAGCACTTATATGCTACCATGTAGTAGTATCATGATTCTCATTTATATTAAGAACTATTACTGTTAGATTCAGGTGATTCCCAGGATTCTTCGGCTTCCCTTGTGGCTCAGCTGGTAAAGAATCCACCTCCAATGCAGGAGACCTGGGTTCGATCCCTGCCTTGGGAAGATCCCCTGGAGAAGGGAAAGGCTACTCACTCCAGTATTCTGGCCTGGAGAATGCCATGAACGGTATAGTCTGTGGGGTCGCAAAGAGTCGGATGCAACTAAACGACTTTCACTCAGGATGATTTTTAATCTCCCTACAGGACCCTTATAGATTGCCAGTATCTTCCATACCTCTCTTCACTTACCTGTTAGTTGGGAAATTCTTCCTCAGGTTGAAACTCAGATTTCTTTTTTTTTTTGACTGCACTGTGCGGCTTGCAGGATTTCAATTATTTTATTTGTTTTTGGTTGTGGCGGGTCTTCCTTACTGCATGGGCTTTTCTTTAGTTGTGGGGGCTTGCATAGGGGCTGGTGTCTAGTTGCAGTGTGCAGGCTTCTCATTGCAGTGGCGTCTCTTATTGAAGAGCACAGGCTCCAGGGGTCCCAGGCTTCAGTAACTGCAGCACATGGGCTCAGTAGTTGAGGTCCCCAGGCTCTAGAGCACAGGCTCAGTAGTTGTGGTTCCTGGGCTTAGTTGCTCTGCAGCACATGCTGCAGAGCATGGGATCTTCCTGGACCAGAGATCGAACTCGTGTCTCCTGCATTAGCAGGCAGATTCTTTACCACTGAGCCACCAGGGAAGCCTAGCTTGCAGGATTTTAGTTCTCTGATCAGGGATCAAACCCATGCCCCCTGCAGTAGAAGTACAGAGTCCTAACCACAGGACCACCAGGAAATTCCCTAAACTCAGATTATTTAAAAGCATGTAAATAATGCTTTTAAAGCTCATATTGCTCATTCATTAAGTCTTAAATGATTGACCATGCTTCTGTCATTCATTCGTTCAACAAATACTTCTCAAGCTAGCCGGGTACTGGAGACAGAGTGAAAACACAGAAGAAAAAATCCTTGCCTTCATAGAGGTAATATCTTGGTGGTAGAGGCAGAATATAAATATATAATAACATTATTATATAAATTATGAAATTGCTATTATTATTATTATGGCTACTGTGTAATAAAAGAACAAAATAGAGCTGGTTAAAGTGAAGCAGGGAACCCAGTTAGGAGGTTGCTGCTGTGGTCCAAGGGAGATGGTGGTGGCCTGGATGGAAGTGGTAGAGATGATCAGGGTCAGACTCTGGGTGGTGGTGGTGGTGGTGTAGTCGCTAAGTCGTGTCCAACTCTTGCGACCCCATGGACTGTAGCCCGCCAGGCTTCTCTGTCCATGGGATTCTCTAGGCAAGAATACTGGAGTGGGTTGCCATTTCCTTCTCCAGGGGATCTTCCTGACTCAGGAATCAAACCTGGATCTCCTGCATTGCAGGCAGATTCTTTACTAACTGAGCTACAAGGGAAGCCCCCAGACTCTGGGTATTTTTTTTTAATTGAAGTACAGTTGATTTATGGGTTCTTTCTTTTTCTTTTTTTAAGGTGGAACTCAGCAGGCTTGGACTGGATGTAGAGGTGAAAGGAATAGAGACATCAAGAATAAACCCAAGAATATTGAGTGGGAAATAATGGTGTCATTTTCTGAGATGAAGATGGGGGAGGAGCAGACGTAAGTATTTTTGGACAAGGTTAAGTTTAGGAAGCCTATCAGATATCCAAGTGGAAATGTTGAGAAGGCAATTCGGTGCTCAGGAAGAGGTCTTGTCTGAAGAGAAAACAATTCAGAGTTATTGGGGTATCTAAAGGAGCTAGTAAGATCGGTGAGAGGGCACGGGTAGCCAGAGTAGGAAAAAAGGCCCAGAACTTGAACTCCCGCCTGCCAGTATTTAGAAATTGGATACAGAAAGGATAGATTCTCCCCTTTCCCAGTGAGTAAGTGGGAAATCTGAGGAAAAGTGTGAAGAAAGGATTCAAGGAAGAAGCTATCAAATGTTTAAATGCTGTTGATAAATTGTGTAGGAGGCAGACTGAGAACTGGCCATTGGATTTTGAAGAATAGTGAATTTTTTTAAGAGTGGTTTTAATTACATTCTAGGGATGAAATTTTGCCCGCCACAATTTGAGGAGAGAATGATATGTGGAAAGGTGGAGGTAGCAAATAAAAGTGATTCTTCCAAGCAGTGTTAGTAAGCAAGGAAGCAGAGAAATGGAGCAGTAATCATAAGAGGGTGGGGGTGGTGGGGGGAAGAAGAGGACAGGCAGTCTGGGAAGGACTTTTTAAGATGGGAGAATTTAAAGCATGTTTTTAAACTGATGGGAATCATCCCGTAGAGAGAAAAATGGAAGGGATAACCAAAGGAAAGTTCCTAAGTGACCAGGAAAAAGGGGGTTCAAGTTTACAGGAGAAAACATTGACCCTAGATAGGACAGTTCACTTAATACAATGTAGTGGTTGAAGGAATGACCCGTGTGTGTGTGTGTGTGTGTGTGTGTGTAAGGTGTAAGTATGTGTTCTGACTTCATTGATTTACATGCAGATGTCCAACTTTTCCAACACCACTTGCTGAAGAGACTTTTTCCCATTGTAGTGTATTTCCTTTTTTTAATTTGATTAAATGTATTTATTATGGGGTGTGCTGGGTCCTCGTTGCTGCACGTGGGCTTTCTCAAGTTGTGGCAAGCAGCGGCTGTTCTCTGCTTGAGGTTCTCAGGCTTCTCATTACGGTGGCTTCTCTTGTTGTGGAGCACAGGATGTAGGCTGCATGGTCTCCAGTAGTTGTGGCACACAGGCCTAGTTGCTCTGCGACATGTGGGATCTTCCCAGATCAGGGATCGAAACCGTGTTGCCTGCGTTGGCAGGCGGACGCTTAACCACTGGACCACCAGGGAAGTACCAAGAATGAGCTCTTGTTACCTGAAAACTGGGGTCACCTCTTGGTAGGTGTCAAGCCAAAAGACACAACCAAGCCAGAGAAGAAGGAAGGATTTATTGCCTGCAGCAAGTAAGAACACTGGGAATCTGTCCCAAAGTAGTGTTTCCCTGAACAGCAAGACTGGGGAAGTTTTAAGCTAATAGTACATGCATATTCATGAAGGGGTGTGAACAGAGGAGAATTCAGCATAGAAGTGGGGCAAAGGTTGACAGAGTCCAAGCTTTAGTTGGTTGAAGTCATAAGGGTCAGAAAAGGTCAACATCATTAGTCCATTCTCCACCTTGGTGGGAGTTGGCAGAACTCAAAGCCATGTATCAGATTGTTATGTATACCACTTGAGGAGGAACTGGGACTCTGTTTTATCCATGGATTATTGTTTCTTTTAAAAAAAAAAAAATTATTTATTTGGCTGCACCAGTTCTTAATCGTGGCATGTGGAATCTAGTTCCCTGACCAGGGATTGAATCCAGGCCCCCTGCATTAGGAATGCAGAGTCTTAGCCACTGGACTACCAGGGTACTTACCCTGAACTATTGTTTCTTGACTGCTTTTCTTTCATTCCTACATTCCCTCGATTCCCTTAAGATAATTGAATACTGAGACCTGTTCAAGGACAAGCACTGTGGCCAAAGTTAGATCACAAAATGGCTTAGGCCAAAAGGACTTCTCTTGTGTCAGGAAAGTCATGCTTGGTTCTCTTTCTCCAGGGATCCCCCTACCCTATCTGCTTATACTCTGAATCCAGAATACTTTCTTTGTAACCTTGGACAAGGTAATGCAAAAGAAATTTCCCTGTTTCAGTTCCTATTTCTAAAGTGAGGGATAATAATACTTAATTCATAGTGAGGATTAAATGACTTAATATATGCAGGACTCCAAACACTGCTGAACATATAGTAAGCCCTAGACTACATGTGTTAGCTGTTACTGTTGTTATAGGAGGGAAATCAGAGTCCACAGATCTAGATGTAAATGCATTGGTAGATTTAGTGAGGGGGAAAATGGGACTCTACTGCTTACTCCTGATCTTTTTTTTCTTCAGGGAAATAAGCAAGATTATCAGTTGAGAGTGAGGTGGAGGAAGAAGGTCAGGAATAGTCATCTCATAAAGTGTGCAAATGAATTAACTAGGGGACTGTATTAGGATTGTCGGTCAGTATGGAGGGCTGACTTGAAGTCTATGGGCCACATGTAAAGGGAGACCCATCAGCACAGGTGGTAGCTTCTTCCAGTTAAACGCCAATGCTTGGGTACAGCTGTGAAATAGGAAGAGAACTGGATTTAACTTGGGATGAGGTTTGCCTGCAAAATATAAGAGAAATGGAAAGAGGGGCAAGACTGTTGAGAGTGTAGCGATTATGACGAAAGACCATGGAAGATAAACTGAACAAAGAAGAGAAAACTTAAGGGGTGAGATGAATAGTGAAAAAGTGACAGGGTGAATGGATTGGATGTGCCAATAGAGGCTTTCTAGAGTAACTGAGCTGAAAAGGCAGGAGTTGGTACCCAAAGAATGGAATGCTTGAAACAGATTTGGTGGCTAAGGGTGGTAAAGGAAAATCTTGTTGGAAGGAAAAAGGTCAAGATGAAAGGATTAAAGTAGTGACTTAAGTCACTAAGAATGATGATAAAAGTAATGATGAAAAGAAAAAGACTTTGACCAGATACTAAAATATTCAACAAATACACAAGTGACCAGGAGGTCTGCAGATAACCACAATGCAGATCATGTGGTCTGATGGCATGCATTTCAGAGAAGTTTGGATTTTTAAGGAGAAAGAGAAATGGTCTAGAAGCAGCAACAGAGAGCAAGGAAAATATCCACCTTCCTCCAGTGTCTGTGAAAGAAAAAACAGTTAACACTCCAGGAAAAGCAAGGTTCATTTTAACAGGTGGGAGAAAGAAAAGAGGACATTCAGAGAAGAGGTTGAAGATATAGAATATTTGTAGTTGTTTTCCTACACCTGAGGAAGGCATTGCTGTTGCTGCTGCTACTGCTAAGTCGCTTCAGTCATGTCCGACTCTGTGTGACCCCATAGACAGCCCACCAGGCTCCCCCATCCCTGGGATTCTCCAGGCAAGAACACTGGAGTGGGTTGCCATTTCCTTCTCCAATGCATGAAAGTGAAAAGTGAAAGTGAAGTCTCTTAGTCGTGTCCGACTCTTAGCGACCCCATGGACTGCAGCCCACCAGGCTCCTCTATCCATGGGATTTTCCAGGCAAGAGTACTGGAGTGGGGTGCCATCGCCTTCTCCGGAGGAAGGCACTATAGACATATAAAGCAGCATGAGACATCTGTTGCTTGCTCTCTAAGAACTATAGGTAGGCAGGCCTATGGCAGTGTGTGAAGGCGTTAAACTATGGCACAGGACAAAATAAAAAAAGGTGGGTGGGGGCAGGGGACTTCCCTGTTGGTCTAGTGAAAACTGCGTTTCCAGAGCAAGGGGCATGGGTTCAATCCCTGGTGAGGGAACTAAGATCTGCATGCTAAAAAGGGATAAGTGGAGGGGGGTGGAAAAGGAGAAATGGCATATTGCAGATTCCACCCAAGTTAGTGGCAGATCCGGGTTAGGAACTCAGGACTCCTGAGTCCTGAACTGGGTGCTATAACAAAACCAGAAAGAATATAAACTGTGCTCCTCCATGCTCTCCATGCTTCCCATTACAGACTAGGTGAGAATATGATGGTCACAAGTGAAACAACTTCAGCAAACACTGTATCAATAAGCACAAAATATGCTACAAATCATGTCCATTAGTGCCAAAGGAGGGTGCTATAAGTGACCTGTGTTTTTTTTTTTTCTAAGAATTTTTTCTGGTGATAGCATATTCATTTACATATTTTTCCTAGATCCTGTAAGGAATTCATAAGACTTAAAGAAAACTTGGAAAACACAGAAAAGTAGAAAGAAAAAGAAGACTGCTTTTGAGGTTCCATCACCAAACAGAATCACTAATTATTATTTTGGAATATTTCCATCCAGTCTTTTTTTTCACTAGGCATAGACATTTTAAATTAATAAGTAAACATGTAATTTTAATATACAAAATATGCAAAAAATTCAAAATTCAAGAGGTTAAAAAAAGATAGTAAAAAATCAGTCCTTTTCTATCGTTTTACCCCTGTCTTCAGCCACTCGGTTTCCCTCCCATGAGCCATTCTATTCATAGATTTCTGTTTCCAAGTTTATAAGAAGTTTATTTATTTGTATACTGCATCTCCATGAGTATGGAATCACTAATCATGGCAATGCCATACTAGTTATATACTGCATTTGGTGAAGTAATCTTTAAAACTGGGACTTTAATATTTTATCATAGAATCGTGGAATTCTAGGGTTGGAAATTACTTAAGAGAATCATTCATTCAACTTCCTGAGAAAATTAAATAAATAAACTCTTAAGAGTTCAGAGTTAGAAGAGCCAAGATTATCATCTAGATTTTCTGAATTTCCTGTTAGTGATCCCTCCAATACAACATACTACAGCACATCCACTCAAGAATATCGCAAGTAAACATCGTAATGCTTACGACAAGCCTCCCCTTGTTTTTTTTATATTTACGGCCTCTCCACAGTTTTGAAGCAAGTCATAGTTTTTATTTTTTTAAATAAGCTTTATTTTTTCAGAACAGCTTTAGAGTTACAGAAAAACTGAGAAGGTAATACAGAGTTTTCATATGCACCATACCCCGTTCCCCTATTGATAACTCTTACATTAGTATGGTACATTTGTTACCCAAATAAGCCAATATTGATTCATGATTATTAACTCCATACTTTATTCATATTTCCTTGGTTTTTACCCAATGTCCTTTTTTTCTATTCCAGGATTTTATCCAAGAGGTCCTGTGTCTCCTTAGGCTCCTCTTGGTTGTGCCAGTTTCTCAGACTTTGTTTTTGATAATCTTGACAGTTTTGGTTGGGTATTTTGAAAAAAATTGGTATTTGTTTGCTTTTCTTGTGATCATAGGTTTATCTTTGTTTTAACATAACCCTAGGCTTGTCAACATATGTTCATATAATATCATCTGTTTCTAATTATTTGTGGTGTTTCCATAAACTTCACTTTTTTATTATTTTAATTGGAGACTAATTACTTTACAGTATTGTGGTGGTTTTTGCCATTGACATGAATCAGCCATGGGTGTACATGTGTCCCCATCCTGAACCTCCCTCTCACCTCCCTCCCCATCCCATCCCTCAGGGTCATCCAGTGCACCAGCCCTGAGCGCCCTGTCTCATGCATCGAACCTGGACTGGTCATCTGTTTCACATATGATAATATACATGTTTCAATGCTAGTCTCTCAAATCATCCCACCCTCGCCTTCTCCCACAGAGTCCAAAAGTCTGTTCTTTACATCTGTGTCTCTTTTGCTGTCTCACATATAAGATCATTGTAACCATCTTTCTAAATTCCATATATATGTGTTAATATAGTGTATTCGTGTTTTTCTTTCTGACTTATTTCGCTCTGTATAATAGGCTCCAGTTTCATCCACCTCATTAGAACTGATTCAAATGCATTCTTTTTAATAGCTGAGTAATATTTCATTATGTATACGTACCACAGCTTTCTTATCCATTCATCTGCCGATGGGCATCTAAGTTGCTTCCATGTCCTGGCTATTGTAAATAGTGCTGCAATGAACATTGGGGTACACGTGTCTCTTTCAGTTCTGGTTTCCTCGGTGTGTATGCCCAGCAGTGGGATTGCTGGGTCGTATGGCAGTTCTATTTCCAGCATAAACTTCACTTTTAATGGCTGAAAATCCCTTCTTTGTTATTTAAAGTCTGTATGACCTTGAACACATTCTAAACTTCTCTGAGCCCTTGGTAAATAGTGCTCACAGCATTGTCATGAAAAAGGCAAGTGGACTGTTGAGCAGAGGCAAGACAGAATGAAACTTATGTTTAAAGATTATTCAGAGTGCTGTTGAAACTAAATTATGGGGGAAATAGGTGGCCACCAGGAAAGTCCTATATACAGAGTACATCATGTGAAATGCCAGGCTGGATGAATCACAAGCTGGAATCAAGATTGCTGGGAGAAATATCAACAACCTCAAATATGGAGATGATACCACTCTAATGGCAGAAAAGTGAAGAGAAACTAAAGAGCCTCTTGATGAGGGGTGAAAGAGGAGAATGAAAGCTGGCTTAAAACTCAACATTCAAAAAACTAAGATTATGGCATCTGGTCCCATCACTTCATGGCAAACAGAAGGGGAAAAAGTGGAAGCAGTGATAGATTTTCTTCTCTTAGGCTCCAGAATCACTGCAGATGGTGACTGCAGCCATGAAATTAAAAGATGCTTTCTCCTTACAAGGAAAGCTATGACAAGCCTAGACAACATATTAAAAACCATATTAAAAACTCTTTGCTGACAAAAGTCCATATCGTCAAAGCTGTGGTTTTTCCAGTAGTCAGGTATAGATGTGAGAGTTGGATCATAAAGAAGACTGAGCAAGAAGAATTGATGCTTTTGAACTGTGGTGCTGGAGAAGATTCTTGAGAGTCCCTTGGACTGCAAGGAGATCAAACCAGTCAATCCTAAAGGAAATCAGTCCTGAATATTCATTGGAAGGACTGGTGCTGAAGCTTCAATACTTTGGCCACCTGATGCAAAGAGCCAACTCACTGGAAAAGACCTTGATGCTGGGAAAAATTGAAGGCAAAAGCAGAAGGGGGCAGCAGAGAATGAGATGGTTAGATAGCATCACCAACTCAATGGATGTGAATTTGAGCAAACTCCAGGATATAGTCGGAGAAGGCAATGGCACCCCACTCCAGTACTCTTGCCTGGAAAATCCCATGGATGGAGGAGCCTGGTAGGCTGCAGTCCATGGGGTCGCTAAGAGTTGGGCATGACTGAATGACTTCACTTTCACTTTTCACTTTCATGCATTGGAGAAGGAAATGGCAACCCACTCCAGTATTCTTGCCTGGAGAATCCCAGGGACGGGGAGCCCAGTGGGCTGCCGTCTATGGGCACAGAGTCAGACATGACTGAAGTGACTTAGCAGCAGCAGCAGAATATAGTGGAGGACAGAGGAGCCTGGCATGCTGCAGTCCATGGAGTCGCAGAGAATCAGACACGATCTAGTGACTGAACAACAACAACAAACACAGGTTCTACATAATGCATATTTACACAGGAGAAGTAGTCCAGGTAGGTTGAGGATTTCTGGAAAAAGGGCCTTGCTGAACCGTGAAGTGGCAGGCACTCAGCTGCAGCCTACTGGGGAGAATGGCAGACGGGAGGAGTGGAGAGATGGTCTTCCAGGCAGCAAGGTGAGCAGTCCTGCGCACAGCCCTCAGGGAAGGGGTGGGCCTCCTCAGGAGAGGCCAGGGCAGCCAGGCGCTGCTGTACACACTCAGCTGTTAGCCGCGCTTCAGGGTCTGCATCCCAGCAGTCCTCCAGGAGCTCTCTCAGGCCTCCAGGGTCCTGGGAAGAATGACCGGGAGGCAGGCTTTACTTCAGGACCCTGAGTGGCCCCAGCGTTAAAAGGTATCCTTGATGGCCCAGGTCTCAACACTCCTCTACTGTTCCTTCCTGGAGCCTCCTTCCTCCCTTTCACCTAAATCACACCTTTCATTTCCTCTCTTATGAGAAAAGTTCTCTCCAAAGAGTCCACCTTTTCCTCTGAGATGCTAGTTCAGACTCATTAATGGTTTAACTGCTCCTTTCTCTCAGGCAACCAGGGTCTTCTGCAAACAATACCTAGCCTTTGTTACCAAACCCAACAGACACTTGTGCAGTAGAAACTTCAGATCAGGTAGCAGGGGAAGGGGCCTCCTGTAAGGAAACTGTTTTCAGCAGAAACCCTGAAATTCCACTATTCAGGCACTGTTTTAACCTTATCCCTAGTTCTGGCTTTAATTGGGTCGTGACAGAAACACAGGTGTAAAACAGAATGAGGAAATTATTGGATTGAATATTGGGCTCCAGGGGACTTCCCTGGTGGTCCAGTGGTTCAGAATCCGCCTTGCTATTCAAAGGGACATAGGTTCGATTCCTGGTGGGGGAATTAAGATCCTACATGCCTCGGAGAAACTAAGCCCAGAAGCCACATCTACTAAGCCTGTGTGCTCCGGAGCCCAAGGAACACATCCAGAGAGTCTGTGTGCCCCAGTGAAAGATCTCGCATGGTGCAACAGAGATCCCACGTGCCACAGCTAAGACCCGATGCAGCCAAATAAATAAATAAATGTTTTTAAATTTATTCTTCCCTGGTGGTACAGTGGTTAAGAATCCACCTGCCAATGCAAGGGACACAGGTTTGATCCCTGGTCCAGGAAGACTCCACGTGGCGTGGAGCAAATAAGCCCATGCATCACAACTAGGGAAGTTTGCTGGCCTAGAGCCTATGTTCCTCAACAAGAGAAGCCCACGCACCGCAACTAGAGAAAGCCCAAATGCCCCAGTGAAGACCCAGCATACACAAAAATAACAAATGAATAAATACTTTAAAAAAAATGTTAAAAACAAATATTGGGCTCCAGTGTACCAGGAAAGCAGCCATCTTGGGGGCAGAGCTCAGACCAGAAGCAAAGCCAAGGAGGGCTTCCTGGAGGAAGGAAGTGAGGAACAGGGCAAACTGATGATGGAGAGAAGAGGGATGGACAAGGCAAACCTGAGCAAGAGGAAGGTGTGTGTCTCAGGAACGGGCTATGTGAGGCTTACAGTGGAAAGGGATGAACTGGAGTACAGAGCAAGTTTGCCCAGCTCCAGCTGAACATGAGCCAGGAGTGGTGGGAGAGGAGAAGGAATAGGAACAGGTGGGCTGTCCTGGTGCATAGGTCCCTGAAGCCCGTGTCGAGACTCTCCAGGTCCCCAGCCCCCCAGCCCGCACCCTCTTACAGTGGTCAAGCAGCACCAGGTGGATGGAACGTGAGGGCGCCTCCTCTCCTCCACCGCCAAGGTCCACAGCTCACAGGTGGTGGGGGCGCTGCCCAGTTCTGCCTCATAGGCCAGCTGAAAGGGTGGTGGTCTGCTGTCTGGGAAAAGGCACATGAGGCTAGGTGTCAGGTAGCCCAAGGGGTGCCTTCTTGTAGAAAGACCAAGAGGGAGAAAGGTAGAGCTTCCTGGGTCAGGAGGTAGGTGAGTCTAGAATGAGCAGGTGGAGCACGGGGGCGGGGGGCAGGGGGGGCAGGGAGGGGGCCGCTGTCACATCCATCCTCACCAGGTCGCAAATCTGGGCAGCGACTCATAATCTCCCACAAGAGCAGAGCCAGAGAGTAGATGTCAGCTCGCCGCAGGGCTGTGCCCCAGTCCTGAAGGTCCAGAGTCTTGTCCAAGAGCTCCGGTGCCATGTACCGCTGGGTGCCAGCCTGGACGGCAAGGATCATCTCCATGGCAATCCTCACCGCAACACTGGTCCGAGCAACAAGCCCCCGACTAGACTCAGCAGCACCCCGTACACTATAGGGGCTGCTGCACTGTCGCTGCTTCATCAGCACCACCACCACCATCCTGGGTCTCACCCTCCTCCAGAGTACTGACCTCCATGATGGCAGCCGGCCCTCGGGGTTGACTAGGGGCCCAGGTTGGGGGCTGGGCGAGGCCAGGGAGCACCAAGGCGAGGCCCAGATCTCCAATGGCGCATGACCCATCATCCCGAACGAGCACATTCTGGCTGCTCAGATCTCGGTGGGCGATACCTGGTTTGTACTGGCCTGTGGGAGAAGCCAGGCTGAAGGGGCACGGATCTTCTTCCTTTGTCATTTTGACCCAATCCTTCCCCTCCAAGCTAAGGGAAAATCAGAAACAGCAGCATGGCTCCTGACTCCCATGACTTCCGGGCCCCAGCTCACCCACCATCCTGCCAACGTTCCTCATGGAGAAATGCCAGGCCCTGCGCCAGGGACAGTGCCATCCGCAGGGAACTGCCCCAGTCACTGGTGTGCTGGGTCAAGTAGTGGCACAGGGAGCCCTGGGGAGAAGCAGAGAGAAGAGGGGGACACACAAAGCTGGAGGAGGCTGATTCACCCCAAGGAGCAGAGATCAATTGTCAGACTTCCTCCGCGTCACCCAGCAGACTTACACATGACACACCCAGAGCAAGGCAGTAGGCAATGCAGGAGTGAGGGTGTACATCACTCAGATTGACAGGAAAAATAGTAGCTCAAGTTTAAGTGTCCTGAGCACTTGGCACGTGCCAGGCCTCCTTAACCCTCACTATAACCCTGGGAGGTGGGTACTCCTGTCATTCCTGTTTTATGGATGAGGAGCTTACTGGAAATCCCTGGGTGAGAGAGTCATACAACCTGACCCCCCAGCAGTCTGACTGCCGGCATCACTCACCTTTAACCACCTTTTACTGCCTCACAGGACTTGGGATAAAGACAGAAGAGGCCGAGTAGGCTAGGTAGGGGCACCCGCATGAGTCCCCTGGCCTGGGGTGTCACCCCATAGCAGGGCGCGGGTGGGGAGAGCCATTGGGTAGAGCAGCTGGTGTGGAGCAGCTGGGAGGAAAGGAACAGTGGAGTCTCTCATTCTACAGACATTACTGAGCGCCTTCAGTGTGCCCGGAAAGTTAAACAAAACCAAAAAAGAGATTTTTGAGCTGGGCTGTGAGGTATATGGTCAAAGAAGAGACTTTGCAGAACTCAAGATTTCAGAGGTGGAGGAACTGTAGGTGACGATATCCCAAGTCCTTAGAGGCCTACAAGGCTGGTGCGGTCTGCCCCTGCCTATCTGTTTCTCTTCATCCTTTTTGCTCATGATCCTCCCTTTGAGTTACGCCTCCTTAGTCTTTTCTTATAGGACCTTTTCAGCACTTAATTCACTTGACACTTTGCATTTCTTTTTGTGTTTGCTTGATTCCCTTCTGTCTCCCCTACTACTCTGTAAAATCTGGAAAGGTCAGGGGCTGGGTGTGTTTTTTTCCAGCAACATATTGTTCATCAATATTAGTTGAATGGATAGATAAATGAATTTGGAAGTCTGTGCCCAGAGATCTGTCTTTAACATTGGTTTTCCTTAAGGTTGGGAATATGAATTGTTTTGATTTCTCCCTTTCCTTGTCTATATATTGTAAGTCAAAATTATTAGCAAGTACTGCTTATAATAATAAAAAGAAAAAAAATTAAAAAGCATATTTAATGTTCTAGAGAAAAGGCAATCTACAGCAAAGGAACAAGCCTGAACAGGGCCTAGCTGCCACCACTCCCCGTCCCACCTTCCCATACACAGACAGTCCTCGGTCCTCACCTTGGGGTGCAGTTCTAGTACCAGCAGGGGCCCACAGGGCAGGGGGCCAGGGCCGCCCCTGCTGGCGGTGATAAAGCGGACAATGTGGTCATGCTGTAGGCCTGGCAGCTCGTACAACGCTCTCTCAGCTTGGAACTGGGCCACAGCCCTCAGGGGGAAGGCCTTGATGGCTACCAGCTTGCCTTGCAGCTGCCCAGCCCACACCACTGCGTGACCTCCTTCCCGTATGACCTGGTGGGGACATGGTGCTGGGTTTGGGCCGGGCTTCCTCTCCAGCACACTCTCTGGGAGTGCCCAGAGGCCCCCTCCCCGCCATCCCTGGGCACCTGGGAGAAGCATAGCTCAGGCAGCTCCGGCAGCTCAGCACTCCAGTCCCTGCCTGAATCTGACTCTGGCTCTGGCTCTGGCCCACCTTGCACTCGGCAGGCCTTCCGCTGCAGCAGGGCTGGGGCAGAGAACAGCCTTAGGGTCAGGGTACCCAGGCATGGAGACTGGGAAGTGATGGGGGTCAGGAGAGCCTGGAGAGGGGTCAGAGCGCTGGGGCAGTGCCTTGGGGATCACAAGGTGGGGTGGGGTAGAGTAGTACCCAAGATGCTGCTGCTCAGCAGCAGCAGCAGCAGAAACAGTCCCAACAGCAGCAGCGCTATCCAGGTGGACTCCCCTGGAGGTTAGAGCAAGAAAGAAGACTGGGTGAGCCCTGCCCCAAACCTTGCTCTCTGCTTCTCTCCCTCTCCTCAGAGAATTGCTTCTCTACCCACCCCCACCCTGGTCACAAGCCCCGTTATCTTCCAGTCACCAGGGCAACCAACTTCTCAAGGCCAGGAGGAGGGAAGCTTAGGACAGCAGTAGGGTGAGAATTGGCCCTGGTTCTAACCTCTCCTCTAACCTGGGCCCCAGCCCCCACCTGGCTCCAGCACCTTGGGTGGCTACCTGAGATGGCCTGGGGGCCCTCCAAACCAGGTGTCCCAGGGCCCCCCAGAGGAGGCAGATGGCTGTAATCGGCATTGCAGAAGTCAGCGCCACAGGAGCAGGTGAAGAGAGTAGAGCTGGGGCGAGGATGGGCTCGGGGACTTGGGTCACAGCGGGGGGACTCACAGCCTGGCTCATCACTGTCTCGGCATCCTGACGCAGAGGGGTTGGGAGGAGGAGGAGAGAAAGGGAGGGACAGAGTGTGTACGGGTCTGGGAACACAGAAGGCATCCCTTCCATCTCTCACAGCCTTTTCTTTCCCTCCACACATTCCATTTCTCCTGCCCTCCTCAGCGGCCACCCCCACCCAGGATGAGCCTCTCTCCCACCCGGGTATGCCTGGCAGATGCTGTGCCGTTCACCTTGCATCTCCACCTGTGCCTGGTCTTGGGTCAGGTTCCAGATTCCAAAGCAGCAGCGGCTGTAGAGGCAGTGGATAACCCTGGGGGGGCCCGGCCCTGCATCCAGCAGCTTCCCCAGGTTCTGTGTGCTTCCCCGCACTCCAGGGGCCTCGAAGAACACACAGGTCCGCCTGCTGGGGGGTGCTGCGGGCCAGGGTAAGGGGAGGGGAGGGGTCAAGATGGGAGTGAATGCAGGGGCAGAGACAGAAGCCGGGAGGGAGACAAAACATATTTCGTATTGCAGAGCTAGCCTGGTAAAGCCACAGGAGGAAACAGGGTCAGCAGAGGCCTGGAACGTGACCCCCACCAAGGTAACACCTGGCTGTACCCTTCACCCTCACTCACCCACTCCACTCATCACTCTTCAAGTGCTCCCTCCCATGATGGGTGGCTGGAAAGACCCTGCTTCTCCCTGTAGACACTTACCTTGCACAGCTGTAGGAAGCAGTGCCCAGAGCCCCAGGACCCCCAGCATCATGCTGGAGGGGGCAGCAGGAGCCAGCACAGCTGTCCCTGGCCAGAGCTTCCTTCAGACACAGAGCACCGTGGGGCTTCTGATCCTTCAGCCCCCAACTCCACCCTCCTCCCTCTTCCCCGTCTCTGTGGGGGAGACGGCTGCTGTGGGGGAGAGGATGGGTGTGGGGAAAAGCAGGGAGAGAGGGAGGAGCAGAGAACCAGTCCTGTATCTTCCTCTGTTCAGCCACCTCCTTTTCTCTGTAAAGTGGGAGGAGGGGGCCTTAGAGTTCCCACTGAGAACAGAGTGATGCCAAACCTCTGCCCTTTGCTGACCCTAGGAAAAAGTGCTGGCTGCTGTCAGCTCTTCCCAGGCTGGAAACCCAAGTGAGGTTAAGTGCTCAGAGCCATTCACCTGTTCCCAAAAGCCCTTCTAGCTCTTATTTTCTGGGCTCAGATCTGCGGTTCTGTGGGCACAGACAGGCTTCACAGGCCTAGACTTTGAGTTGACCTGATTTTCTAAACTCAAGGGTCAGGAAAGCAGCTGTATAAAATTAGAGTTTTTAAAAAATCACATTGAAAATAGGTGTATGAAGGTAGATTTGATGTTATTAAAATTTTTAAAAAATCACACTGATGACCATTATAGAAAAGGTAACAAACTTTATTGAGCACCTATGTGCTAGGGCACGACTAGGGCTATGAATTTTACAATCATCACATCTAATTCTCCCATTGAGTTATTATTATCTTCACTTTATAGGTAAGAAAGCTGAATTTAGGTAACCTGACCAAGGTCACTCGGTCAGGAAATAGCAGATAGGATTGGACGTAGTAAGTCTGATTCTAAAGCCCAGGCCCTGTTTTTTTCTTTTTCTTTTTTTTTGGCATTTATGGCCATGATGCCTGAAAGAAAATACAAAATTCAGCAGTAAAAAATATTTTCTAACACAGTATTTGAATATGGACTGAGAAAATGTGTACCAATACCTGTCAGCCGACCACTATAAAAAGATAGTACAGTTCAAACTATCACCACCAGAGGTCAGCAAACATAGGAGAAACTCAGGACACAGTGAGGGGTCAGAAAGGGCCTCCTGGAGTGACTCATATCCACAGTACATCTCCAGTATCTATGAAGCTGCAGGAACTGCAGACTGTGACTGGAGGGCTCAGAGTGTGTAGAGGGAACGTCAGCGCGGAGATGGAAGGAGAGCGGTGTAGATCCGTGCCGCAATCGAGAGACAGGAGTCCAGCTCCATCAGATTACTGCCCAGAAGAAACTGTAGAACTGGCTCTCATGAGAATTAGAGCCAGAGGAGACTGGTTCCCTGTTTTCCTAGCCTTCTGTTCTGCTGGTGGCTACCTGGAAACCCTTTCTAGGGATGATCTGGCTTAGATGCAGGATGATTCTGGAGTCTGTCTTCCGAGGAGCTTACATGAGGGTATCAAAGCCCCAGTAGTGTGAAGCAGCAGCTAGAGGCATGACCAGGGCTTTGAGGCTGATGGATAGCTGCCCATCCCTCCTTGGGCTCTTCTAGGAGTCCAGGCAGGTGGAATGCTGCACTCAGTTACAACTATCTTCCTTTGCCAGATCTAAGTCTGGGACTGAGAAGTATCAAATAACCTCAGATATGCAGATGACACCACCCTTATGGCAGAAAATGAAGAGGAACTAAAAAGCCTCTTGATGAAAGTGAAAGACGAGAGTGAAAAAGTTGGCTTAAAGCTCAACATTCAGAAAACTAAGATCATGACATCTGGTCCCATCACTTCATGGCAAATAGATGGGGAAACAGTGGAAACAGTGGCTGACTTTATTTTGGGGGGCTCCAAAATTACTGCAGATGGTGATTGCAGCCATGAAATTAAGACGCTTACTCCTTGGAAGGAAAGTTAGGACCAACCCAGACAGCATATTGAAAAGCAGAGACATTACTTTGCCAACAAAGGTCCATCTACTCAAGGCTATGGTTTTTCCAGTAGTCATGTATGGATGTGAGAGTTGGACTATAAAGAAGCTGAGCACTGAAGAATTGATGCTTTTGAACTCTGGTGTTGGAGAAGACTCCTGGGAGTCCCTAGGACTGCAAGGAGATCCAACCAGTCCATCCTAAAGGAGATCAGTCTTGGGTGTTCATTAGAAGGAATGATGCTAAAGCTGAAACTTCAATACTCTGGCCACCTGATGCGAAGAGCTGACTCATTGGAAAAGACCCTGATGCTGGGAAAGATTGAGGGCAGGAGGAGAAGGGGACGACAGAGGATGAGATGGCTGGATGGCATCACCAACTCAATGGACATGAGTTTGGGTAGGCTCTGGGAGTTGGTAATGGACAGGAAGGCCTGGCGTGCTGCAGTTCATGGGGTCACAAAGAGTCAGACACGACTGAGTGACTGAACTGAACTAAAGTCTGGGACTGAGGGGGGAATTGAAGGTAAAAGAGCTTCTTGCATCAGGAGTATCAGAGGAGAGCAAGGTAAGGAGCAGGCAGGAAGGCAGTCTCCTCACCCACAGCCTTGGATAACTACTCTCAAGGCGAAAATATTGTCTCTCAATATAGAAACATTCCAGTCAGGTTTATGGGAACTCTACATGCTCTGGGCAGAGTTCAGAATTGAGATGATGAGGAAAAGGGGTAAGGATCTAAGAGCTGGGGGATCAGGAACGTCCTGAGAAAGAACTTCAGCAAAGGAAGGAAGGCTTCCTGGATTCCACATACACAAAGCTCTTCATTAGGATCCCCTGATTAAAGTCTGTGGTGGCCCAATAGTTTACTTTTTACCCCAGTGATGACAAAGCTAAAGTGAGTTTATCCATTCAACTCAAAAAATATTAGATCCTAGTCTTAAAAAAGGTATTTCATTAAATGCTGAACCTACAAAATACATGTGATTCTTGCCCTCCAGGAACTCAGTCTAGAAAAGCAGGAGAAAATACCAATAAGCAACCGGAAAATTATGTCTAGCTAGAGGGTATGAACAAGGAGCTACATAAGCTGAAAGATCAAATAAGCTAAAACTGTGTTCAGGGCAGAGAAGACAAGGGAAGAAAGGTGTCCAAAGGTTTCACAGAGAAAGGAAGATGTAAATTGTCTCAAGGTAATCACACTGAAAACAAATAAAAGGAGGGTGATTATTGTAGCCAAGGAACAGCAAGAACAAAGGCAGCAAGAATACAGGTATAAACCACAAAGAGTGTGTTGAGGCCAGGCCATGGGGGAGGGGCAGAGACTGAGCAGGAGAAAGGGGTATGAGACATGAAACTGAAAATCACAACTAGAGATAAACTGGGACCAGACTGGAAAGGTTGTACTTTTCCTAAAAGCAAAGGATTTTAAGCAGGGGTCTGGTGGCAACGTGAAAGATGGACGACTGAGGCTCAGGGAGATCAGTTACAAGACCTAAGCAGTAGCCAGGGTGAGTGCGAGGACAGTGGAAATAAAGAGGGAGGGAATTCCCTGGTTGTCCAGTAGTTAGAACTCCAAGCTTTCACTGCTATGGGCCTGGCTGGGTTCAATCCCTCGTTGGGAAACTAAGATCCTCCAAGCCCAGAGGCCAAAAAAACATACCCAAAAGAAGGGGGAAAATGGAGATACACTCTGTTAGTAATAGTGACAGGATTAGTAATCAAATGAATGTTGATAGATGAAAGAGAATTAAAAGATGATTCTGAAATTTCAAGTATACATGATCAAGAGTATTAATGGCAAGTGAGGTAAGGAACACAAAGGGTTCTTTTTCTTCCTTACATGTTGAGTAAGTTATCTGTGGGACATTCAGATGAAAATATCCACTAAGCAGGCTGCCAGGTTGAGAAGAAAGTGAGGGATTTTAATTTAGATGTCACCAACATGTATGTAATAGCTAAAGAGAAGAGAGAATGCAACTTGTTCAGGGGTGAGAGAGTAAGGAAAGGACCCAGGATGGGGAATGCCAGTTATTCCAGGGACAGAGGAAGAAGTGGCTATGAAGGAGACTAAAACATATAAAGGTTGAAGGAAAACCAGAAGTGCCTCAGTTTCACACTTCATGGGAAAAAAGGACTGAGACACACCCTGCTGGAAAGAGGTCGAAGAGGCTACGGGCAGAAAGGCCACTGGAGCAGGCAACCAGGGTGCTGGTATTGATAAGCGACTTGGTCAACGATGGCCAGACAGGTGGATAAGAGAAAAATTAAACTTCTCTCACTCACTTTGGAAATGGAAAGAATTAGGTTAGCAGCTTGAAGCAGCAACAGAGGCTTTTCAAAACGGGCGAGGTGGGCAGAAAGGCAGATTTTAACATGGTTGAAAAGTCAAAGTGTTAGTTGTTCAGTCATGTCCAACTCTTTGGGACCCCATGGACCGTAGCCCATCAGGCTCCTCTGTCCATGGAATGCTCTGGACAAGAAAACTGGAGTGGGTGGCCACTCCCTGCTCCAGGGGATCTTCCCAACCCACGGACTGAACCCGGGTCTCCCACACTGCAGACTCCTTACCTTCTGAGCCACCATGATAGGCTGACAAAAGGTCTCTCCAGGAGAGACTTAAAAGGAGAAAATACTATTGAAACAAAGAACAAAAAGAAGTCAAAGAAAATGAGGTTGAGAGCACTAGTGGCAGGCTTGGCCTTGCAGAGGAAAAACACTTCTCTCCTTAGAAGGGGGTAAACTGGTATTGGCGAACACGCAGATGTTAGAAGAGAGGGAAGTCTGAGGAAATTTGATGGGAATTTTGAGGAAATCTGATGGGAAACTGGAGGGAAGTTTGAAGAACTTTGATGCTTCTGTTTTCTCTGTGAAATAAGAAGCAAATTATCTGCTGAAAAATGGGGTCAAGACTGGGAAACTTGCAGTTCTACATTACTATGCCAGACTATTAAGTATTTGATAGCAGGGCCTGTCTTACTTCATTTTTTATCCTCAACCTAGCACATAGTAAGGGCTCGATAAATGTTTGCTGACTGAATAGCTGACAGAACTATTTAAAGGGCCACATAAGACTCCTAAAGCCAAAAAACATACAGCCCCTCCTCATAAAAACCCCTCCAGTAAAGCCAAACATTAAAATGTTATATTTCAAATAGCTACATAAGAAAATCAAATGGCTGAGTGCTTTGATGAAGTGGACACAAGGGGTCAAATGAGCAAAAATAATCAAGAATGCTGGTAGTTACAGTATAAACCATCAATCAAGGATTCTTAGATAGGTACGAAGGCAAGTAAAAGCACAGGCTGACGGGAAATGGGAAAGGCTGTCAGCGTTAACTTCAATTTCAGTTTCAAGGGGCCATAATCCAGATTCAGTCATTTTAGATACAGGTTGGTATTAACTAAATGCAAAATATGTTGGAGCTAGATCTTGGCTTCTAACTACCATTCTCCAATAAAAAGAACAAAGGCTCCCTGGACAAATGGCCAATCTAGGGCTGGGGCAGGGAAAATACAGTATGAACCTGAAGCATCTTATGTATCAAAGAGTGCTCAAGAAAAAAAAAAAAGAGGATGTAGACATATCAAAGGGACACAGAAGTCAAAAGCACCTCCAATGTTCAAAGCTGGGACAATGTGAGCAACAAAAATATTGTATAATTAGATTATAACCAGCCACTTAAATATACATGAGTACTTGCTAGTTTAAATTAATAAAAAAGAGGCAGTTTCCTCACAGAAGCTTACTTCCCACCAACCCCATTAAGGGTGGGCTAGACTCACTTCCCGGAGAAGGCAATGGCACCCCACTCCAGTATTCTTGCCTGGAAAATCCCATGGACGGAGTAGCCTTGTGGGCTGCAGTCCATGGGGTCGCTAAGAGTCAGACACGACTCAGCGACTTCACTTTCACTTTCATCCACTGGAGAAGGAAGTGGCAACCCACTCCAGTGTTCTTGCCTGGAGAATCCCAGGGACGGGGGAGCCTGGTGGGCTGCCGTCTATGGGGTTGCACAGAGTCGGACATGACTGAAGTGACTTAGCAGCAGCAGCAGACTCACTTCCAAAGAATAGGGAAAGAGAAAGTGAAGAAACCAGGCAAATACTACCTTAACCAGGTGATAAAGGTTTTATCATCCATGTCACATGGCTATCACACACTCCTTGATAGGATGTGATGAGGGCATTTCACCTATGTAGTACTTTTTTCTCCCCCCAAAACCTGTAAGCTCAGTCTAACAATGAGGAAAAAAAAAAAATCAGACAAATTCAGATTGGGGGATACTCTACAGAACATGGCCAGTACTCTCAAAGACTGTCAAAGTCACCAATAAGAAAAGACTAAGAAACTGTCAGTCACAGAGCAGACTAGGGAAACATACCAACTAAATGCAATGTGGTATCCTGCAACAGATCCTGGAACAGAAAAAGGACATCAACGGATAAAGCCCACAAAGCCTAGGATTCAGCTAATGTAATGTACCAATGTCAGTTTCTTAATTTGGAGAATATATCCTGATAATGTTAACAACGGAGAAAATTGGGAAAGGGGAATATAGAAACCCTCTGCACTATCTTTGCAACTTTCCTTTGAATTTAAAAATATTTCAAAAAAGAAGCTAATTTAGAAAAAAAAGTTGGAACTGTCCCTGTTCCTCTGGATCTGCTGCATTTCTGTGTAGCCCTGGCACACTGATCTGGTCATGAATTGTTTACCTGGAGTTAAGTGTAGGGCAACTGCACTGATTAACATGTATTAACAGTATAGCTAGAAAACTTCATTTGGGGTTTAGTATATGAATTTATAACCATATTCTCCCCAATCCCAACCCTCTCAACACACCAGAGACATGGCTTTTTATTAAAAAACTTTTTTTTTAATTGGTTTACAAAGGAGCTACAGACTACATTGAACTAATCTTTGTACAAAAAGGCAAAAAAAAAAAAAAAAAAAAAGCCCCCAAACACCCAGAGACAAAAGGCAGGGGAAAGACAAGAAAGTAAGATACAAAAGAGCAGGAAGAAACTAAGACAAGAGATTAGCATCATACATACACAAGATCAAGGGGAAAAAAGAGCAAGAAAGATGAGAGAGCATTTAAAAGTATTTCCCCACAGCCCAGGTGATAATCGGATTGAAACTAACAACAAACACAGCATGAGATTATTAAGAAGTTTAAAAAGGCAACAGTGGTATGGAGACTGGTTATTGCCAGTGTTAAGAGAGAGAAATATACTTGTTTTAGGCACCAGAGACCGGAGCACTGCCCCTTCCTCCCAGAGGAGGACAGACTCTGGAAGAGGAAGCAGGCCCTAGGCAGCTGCCATTGGTATGTGTAGGAGTCTCCTCAGACCAATCTCGGCACATTTTCCCCAACTTTCCCCAAAATCTTTGCGCCTTAGATTCCAAGTGAGAGCTATGGGATGCCAATGGGAGAAAGGGGTGATCAGAAATATGAAGACTTGCCCTTGTGCACACTGTTCAAGAGCAGCTGCTGGCAAAGTGGGGGGCTGGGTAGAGAATCCCATTCCTCTGTGGAGAAGGCACAGTGTAATTCCTGAAGGTGAGGAAGAGAACACACACACCCCAGGAGAGGTATCAACAAGGTCCTCACCACCCACGGCAGCCTCACTTGAGACCTATTTATGGTTTTCTTTTTTTTGATATTAAAGGGAATTGAGGGACAGATCATGCCTCTTCTTGCTCAGCAGGGACAAGGCAGGCTGGGGTTGTGATAATGAGGAAGGGAGAAAATGGGACAAAATACTCATTTCCCTCAAATGAACATTGTGGAGGCAATCTTTCTGGGTTTGGGGAAATCAAACTGGAGAAGACCTAGGAGGTGAATGAAACCAGGGACTCCCATTTTTTTCCCCCTTTCCCAGACTCCGATCTAAGGCAAGTGAGCTAAATTGGCAAGAGGGAGTAGGAATTTAAGCTTAAGGCTGCTTAATGTCCTCCTGGAGCTGGTGTTTAGGGAAGACAGACAAAGAAAAGAAACAGGTCAACCTCAAAGCTGGTCTCCTCATCCTCCTAGATGAGGTCTGTACCCCAGGAGTAGAGCCAAGAGAGGCACCGCAGAGCACACAGGCTCCTAAACAAAAGTAATAACCTACCCATAGTTTATCAGCAGTTTTCAAAAGCAATGTTTTCCGGGGTTGGAGAAGTGCCATATCCTCCTCCCTTTCCCCAAAGCTACTGCTGCCACCTTTCATCCTTGCACAATAAGTTACTGGCTCTCTTCTAAGGGAGATGAAACTCTGAGATTTCACATTCCTCCTCCCAACTCCAAGAGGGTACTTGAAAAGGGGGAAGGAGAGCTATGCAAAGGGCCCCTCACTTGAGGCAGCTAGACTATCCTCATTTTCCTTGGTACCTGGATCAGAACTCCTTTGATCTGATCCCAAGGTCGAAAAGGCATCAGGGTACTTACAACTGAATGAAAACTTTAGCACCAGAGCTCCCCAAAAGCATAACAGGGGCCTGATTAATACCCCCAGAAGAACCCCTCAAAAAGTGTATAAATTTATTGCATCCTAGCAAAGATCTGCAGCTTCCAGTATTCACACAATGTGAAGATATTAACAATACAAAATATATTCTGAAAGTCAACTCTGCAGTTCATAGTGCTTTCTCAGATTTGTTAAAAAAAAAAAAATACAATGCTTAGTTTCCTATATAGGATATACAAAAGCAAAAATATATATATGTATATAGTAGAAATAAATCAATCAGCCATAGTAATTTACAGCCTTTGTCTCTAACCCTCCCCCAGTCATAATCTTTACCCAACACTTCAGTCTATACATTCTGGCATCAAGAGTTCTATTCTGAATTCTGAAAAATATCTGTTACACTGCATTCTACATGGCACCCATAACAGGGTGCCCGCTGGGAAGTCCCTGAAGGAAGACGATATGGGTTGTTACTGCTCTGGGTAAAAAGTGAGACAATCAAATGATAAGCAGATATATGTGAACAGGCAACCTGAAAGGACAAGGGAATATTATCACTTCTCTGGGCACCCCCAACCCCACAAGGTTTGGTCATTAGAAAGTTACATAAAAGAGCAACTTGTGGGGGAAAAAAAAAAAAAAAAAGACTCAATATGCCTGTCAGTTACACTAATTTCTTCTGGCAAAAAGTTCAGGGAAAGGGACTTTCAGCAATAAGCTCCTGACTCAAGGAATGTGGGCTAACTTGCTGTGGAAAAGACTGACTGACTTACTGCTGCTGGGAGATAAAAGCAGTAGCGGCTTTCGTTTTAGGGCCAAACAAGATACTGAATCTTGAGCTTCCTTGGTGAGAAGGAACTAGGACAAGTGGAAAGAACTGGATATAAATTTGCTTGTGCCAAGAGCTGGGGGTAAACCAGCATTCCATCCCAGAGAAAACCATCATCAAATAACCTAAAAGTGTATAAGCTTCAGCATCATTAAGCTAGATTACATCTAGTAATTTCATTCTGGGGAAGATTCCATTCCTTGAAATGTTCTATCAAAACACTGCACACTCCAGTGAGTTATCTTGCCCCTTTCCTCCAGAAGATGCCTATGTACATGATTACAGATATAAAATAACATGTTCAGAGTTCTGCCTTTGAGTGGGAACAAAGGGTGTGATAAATGGCTGGGCAGATAACTTTTACTTCAGTATTAATGCAATTTGATAAGGGGAAAGCTCCTTGCAATAGCTTCTGTGTCAAAAACACTATTAAGTCTGCAGACAAAGGACCAAATGGAGTGAGCTTTTGTTTAAAATATTAACAGTTATTGTATTTCAGGTTAAACAACAACACAAACTTACCCAAACCCTAATTAGGATAGATTTTATATAAAATATATAGTAGAATCATGGCATCATCTATTTATAGTCAAGGTAAACAGAATTATGAGAGGAATTAGGACTCTACTATAGATCTGGATGTTGGTTTCACTTTCAAACACAAAAATAGTTTCTTCTTTTAAAAGTGCAGTAGAATATCCCCCATTCATAATTGTAACTAGTTTAGCAAAAGCAAAGCAATGACCTCAGGAACATACCCAGGTTTTAAGATAGATTTCTAGGTAATGGGCCTGAAAGGCATTTTGATCTGAATTTGATTTATTTTCCAACAATTTCAAATATAATTTCTCATCTGTGTGTAGATATATACAAGCACGAACACACATTCACACACGGTCATACACAAACACTTCACTTTCTATCAGATTAGGGTAATTTTTTATTGCAGGTCTCTTATATATTGGCTAACAGAAAACCTATCCCCAATCTAACAGATTACACACATACACACAGCCATTTCCACACTTCCTCACAGTGAAAAGCTCTCTGACGAGATACCAGAAAGTCAAGAGAGACAATGTTTTAATGGCTGGGCCTTGAGGACAACTCTGGTTGCATTTAAATCTCAGTGCCAAATGCACTAAGAGTTCCCTGCCGCTGTAATTTTTGGATCAGTCTCTTCAGGAATCAGGCCATGGAGAAAAGCAGGATGGTTTTCCCTGGTCTCCCCTATAAGCCACAGTGGTAAGACAAGATTTCTTTTTGTTCTGGGCTATCATTCCCATGATCATGAGCACTTCCTTTCCCCTCAGGAGTCACCCTACGAAGAGTGAAGGGGAAAGATCAAAGAACCATTGCCTAGCCACTGATCCATGCTCTGGAGTTCTGCAGAATGGAAATCCAGAACAGAGTCACTGGCTGATGCTCTGTAATAACATAATGGGAAAGCAACTACTGGAGATGTTCAAAAGAGGAAGTGTATTTCCTTTCAGAACGTGAACTCAGAAGCCCACACATCAAAGCTTAGAGCTACCTTGGAAGACAGTTGCACAAAGGTCCAAATACTCCACTAACTCATGAACTGAACTACTTGAGTCACTTCCACTTCTGAGCACATCATTTTCCTACTGAAAGCTCCTACCTATTATTTGACCATCTTTTCACAGTTTGGACAAACTGATCCCAGACTATAACTTTCAAAGGGTCTCTTGTACAATTCCATAGAAAGACTTCTGATTCCTGATGCTTAGAGCAGCCAATGAAGAGAGAGGTGCCTTTGACTCTCCAGCACCAAAAGGGTGCCTGCGTCAGTAGTATTTTGAACACTCTCTTCACAGCTACCTCAAGCATTCGCCTGAGCTTCAAGGCTTCTCCATTCTGCTGCTGGGACTAAGGACTTTATTAAAAAATGACAGAAGTGCCTCATCCAGGGACCACTACCAAAAACAAAACATGAAGTGATCAGGCGAGAGAAGGGGAGACAGAAAGGCATGAGTCAGGGAAAGAGTGCAAGAAGCTGATCCCAAATTAAAAGACAAAATTAAGAAAGGAAAACATTATGTATGTATATATAAACTAAAAGCAGAGCATATAAATGCTTAATCTGGTGGGAAGCCAAGACAACATCTATTAGAAATCTTGATGTGTCACAACAAGGCTCAGCCATAAGGAAATAAGGCAATATAAAAAAAAATGACCAAGGTATTTTGGTCACAGAATGGTCTCCTTCCTCCTCCCAGCCAACCCCTGCAAATGCATCTCTATATATCTTTTATATATATATATATAATATAGAATCTGTTTTTGTTAAAAAGTATTTCAATGATCATATATATTTATCAAGGCATGATGGCTTTAGGAAAGGGGGGGATCCATCATGGGGGAGCTGAGAAGGGAAATGCAGGAAGGGGAGGCTGGGGTAAGAAGTGTTAAGAAACTGTTTGGGGTCAAACAAATGCTCAGCAAAGGTGGCACCGACAGAATTTTCACTATGTTTCCCACTTTAAGAAGGTACTGATGATACAGGTGGGTGCCAGGACCCCATCTCTTCTTTTGTATCCCACCCCCAATTTTTCCCACCACCATGCATTTTTAATGCCTCATGGCTCACTCTCCCACACGTCTCTTGGACCCATGCTACCTTGCATCCCAGGGTTGATGGGTATGGCCCATATGTCTCTGGCCCCAGGTGCCTGATCTCAGAAGCCATTGCCACTGATATTAATGGACTGCAGATCTGCCACCTGCATGACATTGATGCCACTGTTGGCAAGACGGGCAATACCCTCCGGACAAATGGCCTCCATGGCTACCATGTTGGTGGTAATAAGGGCTGAAGGGGTGGCAGTACCACTGCCTTCTGAACCTGCCCCACTGTCCAGGGGCAAAGTGCCCACACTCAGGGCTACACCCGGGCCTCCCTTCTTATTCTGGTGGGTCTTGATATGCTTTGACAGGTGGTCACTCCTCATGAAGCGCTTCGGACACTCAGGGCAGGCAAATTTCTTCTCACCTAGGTAAAGGAAGAGTAAGAAGATTAGAAAATCACATCTTAGGAAGTAGGGGTACCTTGTTCAGTTCATTCCCTTCAAACCATATAAGGCAGAATAAGGCTCATCTTAAAAGGTGATTAAAAACAAGAAAATTCTGGTGATTATCTTTTGTCTTTTGGGGTGGGGGGGGGGGAGTAAAGATTAGAGAGTACTCAGAAAGGAAGAAGTTTAGCAGAAAAGTAAGATAGGACCTTCAGAATCCTTATTTCTTAAGGGTTTTCAGATTAACTCCAATGCCATTTATGATCCATACATTCAATTTCAAACATAAGTTGCTCAGAAATTTTAGTTACTTCCGAGGTATATTTTGTCTTTTCATTCTGGTCCATTACTACCTCTCCCTTCCCAAGTTCCCGCTCACCTGTGTGTGTGCGTTTGTGCCTCTGTAACTCATCTGAACGTGTGAAGCGTTTCCCACAGAATGACCAGTTACACATGAAAGGCCTCTCGCCCGTATGCCAGCGCAAGTGTGCCCGTAGGTGTGAGGTCTTGCCATATACTTTGCCACAGCCTTGCATGTGACAAATGTGCTGTTTCTTCTTGCCAGGATCCCCAGAGCCCCTGGAAGTGAAAACACAATTATTCTTTGTTCATTTTAGAGACAAAAATTAGAGTCATAAAGTATCCATAGTAATTACTGGACCCACTCAAAACTATTCCAAGTTTTTATTTAAAAAAAAAAAGGAATCTGCCTGTCAACTTAGGAGATGTAGGTTCAATACCTGTTCCGGGAAGATCCCACATGCCACGGAGCAACTAAGTCTGTGCCACAACTACTGAGCCTGTGGTCTAGAGCCCAGGAGTCGCAACTATTGAAGTCTGCGGGCCCCACAGCCCGTGCTCTGCAATGAAAAGCCACTGCAATGAGAAGCCGGTGCACCACAACAAAGAATAGCCCCCAATCACGACAAAAAAAGCCCACAGAGCAACAAAGACCTAGTGTAGCTATAAATAAATAAACATCAAAACGTGCACTTAGATATGTGCAGCTTACAAAAAGAAAAAAGACTTCTCAACACACACACGCACACAAATGCCTTCATTTTATTTTTTTAATTTGTTTATGGCATGCGGCATCCTAGTCCCTGGATCAGGGACCAAACTTGCGCCCTCTGCAGTGACCGTGCAGAGTCTTAACTGCTGGACCACCAGGGGATTCCCAAAAGCCTTCACTTTTAGTATCAACAGCTAAATCTTTATAGTCAGTTCCGATGTGTGAGGTCATTTTCAAGGTGACTTGTGAAATCTCTGAGGCATTTTCCTGTATTTTTCTGGACGTTAAGTCTCAATACACGCATTTTCCATGGGAGCCACTGTGAATATGGTGATGTGGTGATATTTTTGACTGGGAACTTATTAGTGAACAAAGGGTCTCTCCATTAAGCATTTGGTGGAGAACTTTAAAACATAATATTTTACAACTACAAAGCTTTCCTTTCTCCAAAATAAAGGTCAAGAGCCAAAAGGTAAAGATTAAAAGCTGAAAAGATAAAGTACTATGAGAGACATCAGTGGAAGAAGATGGGATGGAAAAAAGTTAAAAGAGGGGAAATAAGGACCGTAACTAATTCAAGGTATGTTAAAAAAAAAAAAAATTCCCTATATGGAGCAAATCCTAAGCTCTTCTCAGGAAATCAGTTCTGAAATGTTTTTGCCAAACCAATTTGTACCATGTGTGATCCATTAGTGGGCACTATGGAGATTTCCAAAAGAGATTTGCCTTGGGTTTTAACAGCACACATTAGCAGAGGAGCAGGAAAAAAAAACGGAAATGAAATCACACTTAGGTGGAAATCACAGAATTTCTTTCAAAAACTTAAATCCACTTGAAGCTTTTTGAGAGGGAAACTCTACTGTACTCAAGAGCTTTTTTCCCCCTTTTAATTAATTTTTTGGGGGTGCTATGCAGCATGTAGGATCTTAGTTCCCTGACCAGGGATCGAACCCATGCTCCCTACAATGTAAGTGTGGAACCTTAACCACTGGACCACCTGGGAAGTCCATGTACTCAAGTGTTTTTGATTCAGATGTTTCCCATAATGTAGGGTAACCTACAAAGAATTCAAATTGTTTTTTGTTTTGGTACATTTCTTATTTTTGTGCTTATTTTTTTCTTAAGTTCTTTTAAAAAAAAATTTAATTTATTTACTTTGGCTGTGCTGGCTCTTCATTGCTATGTGGAGGTTCTCTAGCTGCAATGAGCAGGGGCTACTCCCTAGCTGCAGTGGTTTTTTTATTGCAGGGCATGGGGCTCAAGGGCACAGGCTCAACAGCTGTGGCACCCGAGCTTAGTTGCTCTGCAGCATGTGGGATCTGCCCAGGTCAAGAATTGAACCTGTGTCTCCTGCATTGGCAGGCAGATCCTTTACCACTGAGCCACCAGGGAAACTCTGTGCATATTATTACTATTATTATTTTAGTATTTATTTATTTATTCAGCTGTGTCAGGTCTTAGCTGCAGCATGTAGGATCTTTCATTGCGACCCATGGACTCTCTAGTTGTAGCGTGTAAGCATAGTTGCTCGGCAGCACATGGGACCTTAGTTACCTGACCAGGAATCAAGCTGAGTCCCCTGCACTGCAAGGCAGATTCTTAACCACTGGATCGCCAGGGAAGTCCCCTGTGCTTATTTTTAATGGGGCAAAACTTTAACAGACTTTTTTCAAAGGTAATTAAAAACCTATATGACTTTCTAGTCTCTTTCAAAGTCAGTGACTTGAAGAAAAAGAAATAACCTGGAACTCTTCAGAGATAATATTGTATAGGCAGTACACTAATGCGAAAATCTATCAGAAGTCTGTTTTGTAGGAGATATTATATTATTTGATTGACGAATTTTCTACCCAGAATAAGTAGTTTTATCTACTTTGAGGGGGAAAAAAAGAAACTCATGATTTTCACACAGTCACTGTAAAATAATCATTACAGTAGGTATGTTTCCATTTCTTTGCCAGGCTGTTTTATAAGATATCTTGTTAAAACTATCTCACCAATAGAATTTTTTTAAAGAATAAAAACAAACAAACATCTCAAAACAGACATAAAGTAACAATCGTTTGACCATTTGGCTCCATCTGACTTCCTTGTCTCTAACAGAAAGCAGGCATCTCTGAAGGTCCAAGGTCTAAGAGTTGATGAAAAGGACCAGAGTTGGAACCAAGACCACATGTGACCTAACCAAATGCACTGTACTATCTCTGATCCCTGTGTAACCCTGCCAAGTCTTAAAGTTTAAACAAAACAAACAAAAAACCCCACTTATTTTTACCTCCTAATCTACTAATTTTTCATCCTTACACTCTTAAAGAGACCGGCTGAATCAACTTACCTTCCTTCACTGTCTTTACAGTAGGGGCAGGTGCATGCTTCCCGTCGGGTCCTCCGACCAGCTTGGGGTTGGGGATCTGGGCTGTTCTCTCCTTCTTCTCCCCCTGTTGGGTCATCATGTATTCCATCACCACCAGCCCCATGGAGGCCAAGCTGAGCTCCATGATCACCTGAAATTAAGAGAGTACAAGGGTCAAGGTGGGAAGGTCATCATAGCCACAGGTATCACAGCCACAGTGACCCTTGACTTTTACAGCACCATTTCTTCAAAACTTTGAAGTCACCTTCACTGATATTGCCTGTACTTGAAATCTCAAAATCAGCACTACAGAGACAAAGAAACAATAAGTATATGAAAACATGCTCATTCTCAAATTTGAAAACACAATTCTATTTGACTTTTATGATTGTTTTAACCTACCAGGTTAAAAAGTTAAAACTCTAACAAGGCACAGCATCGGCAAAGGTACAGGGCTTCCCAGATGGCTCAGTGGCAGGTGGTGAAAATTAGTGCAACCTTTATTTATTTATTTTTTTTGGGGGGGGTGGGGGGGGAGGTGCACCTGAGCTATGTAGCTTGTGGGATCTTAGTTTCCCAACCAGGGACTGAACTTGTGCCCTTGGCAGTGAAAGTGCAGAGTCCTAAGCACTGGACTGCCAGAGAACTCCCTGTATGACCTTTTTGAAGGCCAATTTGGCAATATCATTAAAAATTTAAGTGCACATCTTCAAAGAAATTTCACTTTCAATCACAATGTCCTATGGATATATTCATGAGAACACAAACATAAGTGACAGTAAAGTTTTCTGTAGCCTTATAACAAAAAACTGGGAAAAAATCAAAAGGTACACCACTGCTGAACTAGTTAAGTAAATTACAATAAACTTACGTGGAGTACTATATATGCATTAAAAAGAATGAGATAAAGTTGCATACTGTTCCAGAAAGAGGCTACAACAAATCTCTTACTCATTCCCAGAGCTAATGTATTATGGAACCAACAAAATGGAAGTGACTAAAAATAAGACTTTACGGGACTCTATTCAAAACCAAAAAGGGGAAATTTCCTGAAATGAGCAAAAAATTGTTCTGAATATTCAGCAGGAAACAGTACATGCATATTATAAATTTTGACACACAGAGAAAACCAAAGAGCTGAGATCAAAGTTAATTTTTTTTTTTTTTGGCCATGCGGAGCAGCATGTGGAATCTTAGTTCCCTAGCCAGGGATCAAACCCAAGCCCCCTGCAGCGGAAATACAGAGTCTTAACCACTAGACCACCAGGAAAGTCCTCAAAGTTAATTCTTCGTAGCTAGCTATATACATGCCAGAAGGTTTTAGTTTGGGATTAGATGCTTTTCAGAATGCACACACAAAAAAGAAAACACCATACATACATTCTGTTACTTGATGTCATTTCCTTTTAAAGATAAATTTGTCTTAAATTCACTATAATTTCTCTCCTGGTAAAATTAAAATAGATAAATTCTACAAAGTTCCAGGACAGTGTTTTTCAAGCTTTTCAAACTTGCAACATACAATAAAAATATATATATTTGACAATATAATCTAGTACATATATATATAATTGAAACAATAGTTTCACAAAAGTGTCTATCCTTATGCTAAGCAGTGTATTCTGAAATTTTCTAGACTCTATTTTTTTTTCCCTTATGCTGGTCATGACCCAGTATATTGATTTTATGAGTTACTAATGGGTCGCATTTGACATTTTCAAACACTGTTCTAGGCCAATAGACAGAAGCAATGGTTTAAAGGAATAGCTAACATTCTCCAGTTTTCAAATCTACTATCAATAAGCATTCACCTATGAAAGCATTTTGCAAATAAGTTAAAAACTCTATATCCATACTTAAGATTCTAATAAATGGAGACTGTTGAACTACCCTGCTTTATCTATTTTATAAAGAAGGAAACTAAATAAATGGGGTAGAAACTAAATAAATAAACATCTAGAAACCCAGGCTCTTGACTTCTGTACCTCATTTCAACTCTGTTCCGCCGATCAGCATAATCTGAGTCACGCGCCTCATGAGCAGCCCTCCCTGTGCTCTGTTTCTCACTCTAGCACTTCTAGCACAGCCTATCATAGCAAAATAAATGTAATTTGAATATTTTGAGATTTCCATGATACTGGCAGAATGAAAACTGGGAAGTACTGGAGCACAAGTTAAGAACCAGTTTAGAAATAAGACAGACCCTAGAAATGAGTCCCTGCGCTACGATTAGCTTTTTTGGTAATGATTAAATAACTTCTCTAGTTATCAATTTCCCCATCAGTAAAATTGGGATGAAACATTACCGATCTCATAAAGTTACTGTGAAACACAAATATGGAAGTTGCTGAGCATAACACAGGAAACACTGAGCTGCCACACAGCAGACATTCAGTACACACGTCGAATACTGCTAGGGAAATACCTTACGGAAAAACGTAGGGAGAAATCATAGAACAAGACACGCCGATATTTTCATTCTGCTTAAAAATTATGTGCGGCCAAGTGGAAACTCCCCCTAGTGGGGATGGAGAATTTATCCTTTAAAATAAGCCTTAACAGCTCAGCAGATAAGGTAGGATGCAAGTTAGTACTGCCAACAGTTACCTACCAAAAATTACCTTCAGAAGAGAAAATTATAAAACTAGTGATCCGACTATCTATAATAGGTCTTTAGAAACGATAAAATTGTGGTGCATATAAGCAAATCATCTTCTTTGATCTATTTTTCAAGCTAAACTAACTCCATTAAAATTTGAGAAGCAACTTATCAATCCTCAAAGTTCTCCCTTGCCCCAATCAACTCAAAAGAAGCAAACCTTTCTCCATTTTATTGAAACATAAGAATAATATACTTAGATATAAGAACTACTAAAACTAAATATCTAACCCTCTTTCAATTCTTACAAAATGGACAGTTAAAAATTAATATCCTCCTGGACCCCCACAATGATTTCAATTTTTTTCAAACTAAGAAAACTGAGAATGGGGTTAGATAGAATGAACAATTTTTAATTTCATTTAACAAAAAGAAGGGATAAAATGTCAACAGAGTATCAACATCAGACCAGAATCTGTTCCCTGCCTCTTTTAATAACAGTTTTAGAATAAGAACAGTTTTATCTTAAAATGTGGTACTGGTTAGGCAATGAAATAAATTAAAGATTTTCCTTTCCATGATTAAAATAACTAGTAAACCAAAGGCACAGCTTAATGACAGTCTTGCCCAACTCAGTGGTTGCCTCTAGCATCAGTTTCTGAAATAGCCATCGCAGTTACGCACTTTTTTAGTTTCCTCAAAGTGAAGAAGTGTGCTGAAGTTATGAACTTTCAAGACCACCACATAGCAAGTCCAACACCCTATTCTTCTCTGAGAAAAAAACTTGGGCAATACTAAAATAAGATGAAATAAGAACCTTCTCAATAATTTCCAAAAGGGTGGTTCCCATACACTTCCTTATTATCTGCTTTCTGAAATGACTTTGGGAACATAGTGTTCTTTAATTCATTAAGTATTAATACAGTAAGACTAAACTTTAGAACAATACCTATATTAAGCACACACTGGGTTTTCTCAATGTTTCATTTTACACAACAGATTTAACTCAAAGAAGAATATCTCAGACCACAAAATGTTTGTGTCTTTTCAGCTATGTTGAAACAGAATACTGGTAACAATACATGAGGAACAAGGTATCCAGAATAAGGCTCCAAATCAAGAAATAAAAACCTCCACAGTGTAAGATTCCCTGGTGGTACAGTATATAGGGACCCATTTGCCAGTGCAGGATACATGGGTTCAATCCCTGGTCTGGAAAGACCCACGTGCTACAGAGCAACTAAGCCAGTGCCCCAAATACCGAGCCCGTGTGCTGCAAGTACAGAAGCCTGAGCGCTGCGATAGAGAGCAGCCCCCGCTCGACGCAGCCAGAGAAAGCCTGAGTGCAGCAACAAAGACCGAGTGCAGCCAAAAATAAATAAATGAAAAATTTTAAAAAGAATAAAGAATGGGCACCAGAAATTTAATTCCCTTCTGTTCCAGAATGCAAGCCCTTGCTAATTCATCAGTAAGTTATGCTCTATAAAAATTCATATATATATATATATATATATCTTGCTTCTAAACTTAATTACACATTAAATACTTCCTGTTACTTAATCATCATATTTTATACCCATATGCTATGCTAAGTCATTTCAGTCGTGTGGGACTCTGTGCGACCCCACAGACGGCAGCCCCTCAGGCTCCGCCGTCCCTGGGATTCTCCAGAAAGAACACTGGAGTGGGTTGCCATTTCCTTCTCCAATGCAAGAAAATGAAAAGTGAAAGTGAAGTCGCTCAGTCGTGTCCGACTCTTAGCGACCCCATGGACTGCAGCCTACCAGGCTCCTCCGCCCATGGGATTTCCAGACAAGAGTACTGGAGTGGGGTGCCATTGCCTTCTCTGATTTTATACCCATAGACATGTATAAATGATCATCTATAGGGTTTCCTATATACAAACCTCCTTAAGACCTTATCCCTACAGTGCCATGTGGACTCTCTAATAGCAATCTGTAAAAATGTTTATCAAATATTTACTGTCTACTGATCCAGGTACTACACTAAGTGCTGAAGATTCAAAGAAATAGTTTTCACTGTGGAAGAGCTTGTAGTTCACTAGAGAAGAGAGAAACAGATAATTTCAAAATAACAATATAAACCTTATACTAAAAGCCATTCAAAGATTTTCTAGAACTGAAAAGGGTAATTTCTCCAGTCTAGAATTTCAGAAAGGGCCTGTTTCCTAAAGGAACTGAGATTTGGGCCAAACTTCAAAAAATGCATAGGAGTTAGCCAAGTGAAGAATGTTGGCAAGGGAAGGGTAGTTCCAGGCAAAGGGAAGACTACCAGCAGCATGAAGGAATGTAGTGGAGTGTGGGATGGTGGTGGAGTAGAGGGAGGATGTAGGTGAAGAGATGAACTTCAAAACAGATATTATTAGATGCAAGACAGATATTTAAATGACTGATTTTTTTTTTAAAGGTGATGGTAGAGAGAGTATGGATAAGCACTTTCATACATCAGCCAGGGAAACAGCACGTTTCCTATATGTGTCGGGCACATTGGCAATATAGGGCATGTCTTTAAGATGTGACTAATATTTAACCCAACAAATAAGGACATGTGCCAGACACTATATTAAGCTCTGGAGCGAGTTAGATATAATCCTGGCCATTGCAAAGCTTCCCAGCTTCATTATCTCACTTGGGAAGACACAACATGAAACCAACAAGTATAATATCTGTCCTATAATTTGTATAATAAAGTGATAATAAAACACTCTATTAAGAGAAGTATTAGAGTTGGGAGGGAGAGTGTTGGAAGGGAAAAAATGGAATATACTGGTTATTCCATTTGATAATAACGAGGTAATAAAAGTCTAAAGTAGGGCAGTGGTTCCAGTAAAGAAAAAGGCATGGGTAAAAAAGTATTTAGGATTAATGGGACTTCCCAAATGGTCCAGTGATTAAGAATCCATCTTCCAATGTGGGGGATGTGGTTTTGATCCCTGGTGGAGGAGCTAAGATCCCACATGCTGGAGAACAACTAAGCCTGCACACCTCAACAAAGACCCAGCACAGCCAACAACGATTTACTTGGGGAAAGGTCAGAGTACATAAAAATGCTCTTCACTGAAAAAAATCCAACTACGGAAAATGTCAGGCTTCGGAGGTGGCGCTAGTGGTAAAGAACCTGTGTGCCAATGCAGAAGACCTGATCCCTGGGATGGGAAAATCCCCTGGAGGAGGAAATGCCAACCCCTCCAGTATTCTTGCTTGGAGAATCCTATGGACAGAGGAGTCTGGCGGGCTACAGTCCACAGGGTTGCAAAAAGTCAGACACAACTGAGGCAACTTAGCAAACACATGGAAAGAGTCATTTGAAGAGACATTCATCAAATGATTTACAACAGCAATACAAGAAATGGATTAAAATGTAAATAAACTGTTCAAGTAACCAGATGGATTACTAGGCAGTCAGCAAAATTATGATTAATTGAACTCAGAATAAATGCTTATACTATATTATTCTTTAATGATAGGGCTATATATATTACAACAACCTAGAAAAAATGTTCATGCTACATTATTACTGAACAAACCAAGAAACACATTACAGGCATACTAAGAAAGTTATGCTAGAGAAATGCATACATTAAAATTTACATCCAGTAGAGCAATTTGGGCACACCAAATCGGTGGCTGCAATGGGCAGTGCTATTAGTTTTTTTCCCTTTCTCTTTCTCATATTTTCTGTAGTATAACTCTGTAACTTTTATCATTAAAAACACCTATACAGCAGGAAAAAAATTAGTCTATGCATCTTCTCATTTTTTGGTATATTAACAGTGTTCAGAAAGTATGAAGATAATTCCTTAGTCAAAGTTGCTCAGTCCTATGTGACTCTTTGTGACCCCATGGACTATACATTTGATGGAAATCTCCAGGCCAGAATACTTGAGTGGGTAGGTGTTCACTTCTCCAGGGGATCTTCCCAACCCACAGATTGAACCCAGGTCTCCTGCATTGCAGGCAGATTCTTTACCAGCGGAGCCACCAGGGAAGCCCCAGAATACTGGAGTGGGTAGCCTATCCCTTCTCCAGGGGATCTTCCCAACCCAGGAATTGAACCAGGGTCTCCTGCATTACAGGCAGAGTCTTTACCAGCTGAGCTACCAGGGAATCCCTTAATTCCTTAAGTACAGGGCAATCTACCCAAAGATGGCAAAGGCTTTCACCAGTAGGTGTCACTGTAACGAAGTGATAAGATGTTTTAAAAGCCCACCCTCCAAGGGCAGAGGCTTAAGAAGAAACAAAGATGGGCATGGATGTGCAGTATATGCACAAATTTGAAATGCAACCATTTAAAAAACTATAATTCAAATGTCTCTCCATCAACCATCATGATTCCAAAGCTACAGATTTCCCTATTTTTCATCTCCAAGAAAACCAAGGATTTGAAAATTTGATTATTAGTAAAATACTGAAGTTCTTGTAAATTCCAAGACTTTCATCTACTTCCCATCTCTCTCAACATCACTCCATAGTGAAAACTGTTTTTCAAGACAAAGAAATGAACAAGAATTGCCTTACCTTTCCTCCCAGCTCTCACCATACTGATATCCTGGGAAAGGGGATTCACTTTAACATCCCTCCCAAACTAATTACCTATTATTATTCAAATTGTTATGATTAAAAATTCATTTAGGGAATTCCCTGGTGGTTCAGTGGCTAAGACTCTGAGTTCCCAATGCAGGGGGCCCAGGTTCCATTACTGGTCAGGGAACTAGATCCATATGCTGTATCTAAGAGTTTGCATATCTCAACCAACAGTCTAAATACCTCAGCTGAAGATCCTGCATGCCTCAACGAATATGGAAGACCAAAAATTCCAAGTGCTGCAATGAAGACTTGCCGTAGCCAAGTAAACAAATTTAAAAATAAAATAAAATTCATTCAAATATATATTAATATATACCAGAGGAAAGCTGTGGAGGAGGAACATAAAGGTTAAGAGAACAAAGTTGGGAATTCCCTGGAGATCAGGGGTTTGGACTCTGTACTCTCACTGCTCACGGCCTGGGTTCACTCCTTGGTCAAAGAACTGCAAGCGGTGCAGCACGGTGAAAAAAAATTAAGACACACTGTAGATGAACTAATGGTCCAGTGGTTAAGACCCCACACTTCCAATGCAGGGGGCACAGGTTTGATCCCTGGTCAGGGAACTAAGATCCCACACACCAAGCAGTAGAGTCAAAAAAAAAAACAAAACAAAACAGATGAACACAATTAATTCTAACTAACTGTTCATATTCAACAACTGACATTTTAAATTACTGAGAGCCTCTGATGATTAAAATTAATACAGGCATGCACTGTACATGGTACAACTGGACAAACCTAGGTATGACTCCTGGTTTCATCACTTTCTGCCAAGGAACTTCTCTGAGCCTTCACTGGCAAAAAGGATACTGAGATAACTATGGACATTACCTAGCACTGTTCTTGGCACTTAGGAGGTGCTCAGTAAATCACTATATATTAAGAAAATGAAAGAAAGGTTAAATGTGAATTTTAATGTTGTTTTCCTCGCATCTATACATGTACCCTTACTATCCACAGTATGTTCTTTGACTTCCCTGGTGGCCCAGACAGTAAAGCGTCTACCTACAATGCAGGAGACCCAGGTTCGACCCCTGGGTTGGGAAGATACTCTGGAGAAGGAAATGGCAACCCACTCCAGTCTTCTTGCCTGGAAAATCCCATGGACGGAGGAGCCTACAGTCCACGGGGCCGCAAAGAGTCGGACACGACTGAGCATACGAGGCAAGGGAGTTATAACATCAAATTCAATCATTAGTGTTTAAAATAGCAACAATAAAATACTGTAAAGCCAAGAATAAAATGCATACTAATCTAACATTTTGTTTCTACTCACTGGATTTACCACTGAAAAACGATAATCATATTGAAGTCTTCAAATTATATGTAATTCATTAATTACGATTAAAACTTGCTTGGGGTTGATTAGTAATGCAAAAGTAACTGTTCTGAATGCACAGTGTAGTTTTGAAAAGAAAAAGTGTGGACAAAATTTCATGTTTTCAGAAAATTTCCTAGATAAAATATAGCAAGGAGATGCTGTGTGATGATAAAAGCATGAAAGAATGCTGAAGCAAAGCAGAGATATACACAGTAAAGAGAAGTATCTCATACTCAAATATCCTAGAGGCTCTCGGTAACAAGACCAAATTAATTTCTCTAGTGGGTCCCGAAGAAAAATTAATAATAGTAGCTATCTACCAAGATCCCCTTGAGGAGGAAATGGCAACCCACTCCAGTATTCTTGCCTGGGAAATCCCATGGACAGAGAAGCCTGGCGGGCTACAGTTCATAGGATTACAAAAGAGTGGAACACAACGTAGCAACTAAACCACCACCACGATGTTCTAATAAAATTCCTTTTCAAAAACTTTTTATTTTATACTGGAGTATAGTTGATTAACAATGTTTTGGCAGTTTCAGGTGTACAGCAAAGTGATACAGTTTATATATACATGTATCTATTCTTTTTAAAATTCTTCGCCCATTTAGGTTGTTACATAATATTGAGCAGAGTTCCCTATGCTATAGAGTAGGTCCTTGTTGGTTATTTATTTTTTTGGCCGTGCCACATGGCACATGGGAACCTATTAGTTCCCTGACCAGGGACTGAACTCATAGCCTCTACAGTGGAAATGCAGTCTTAACCACTGGACCACCAAGGATGTCCTTGGTTATCTATTTTAAATACAGCAGTGTGGGACTCCCTGGTGGTGTAGTGGATACGAACCCGCCTGCCAATGAAGGGGACATGGGTTTGATCCCTGGTACGGGAAGATTCCACATGCTGCAGAGCAACTAAGCCACATGCCACAACTACTGAGCTCACGCTCTAGGGCCCACAAGCCACAACTACTGAAGCCCACATGCGGCAGCTACCGCCTCCCGTGTGCCCAGAGCCTGCGCTCTCCAACAGGAGAAGACACCACAATGAGAAGCTTGCGTACCACAGCTAGAGAGCAGCACCTGTTCTTAGCAACTAGAGAAAAGCCCACATGCAGGCAATGAAAACCCAGCACAAGCAAAAATAACAAATAAATTATAAAATAAATAAATACAGCAGTGTGTACATATCAATCTCGAACTACCCAACAATCCCTTCCCCCTACCCTTCTCCCCTGTGAATAAGATTATTAAAAATGTAAGTAGAATAGTAATAATAAAGTACTATTAACAGTGATGGTCGTTTAGTCACTTAGTCGTGTCTGACTCTGCGAACCCATGGACTGTATGTAGCCCACCAGGCTCCTCTGTCCACGGAATTCTCCAGGCAAGAATACTGGAGTGGGCTGCCATTTCCTTCTCCAAAAAAGGGGGTGAATATATCAAAAATTCTACCACCCCAACAAATTATTATCTTTTTCCATCTTCCCCTCAACTACTACCTATCTGCACAAATAAGCTTTACAAATTTGTAATCGTAATACAGTAGCATTAAGCATAAAAATCTGAACCAACATTAAGAAGTAGCTCTCCAGAGGACTCCTGGCGGTCCAGTGATTAAGATGCTGCACTTCCAGGGCAGGGGGTGCAGGCTGGATCCCTGGTCGGGGAGCTAATACTCTACATGCTACATGGCACAGCCACAAAAAAAAAGTAACTCCAGATCCATACTATCCTGAGATGCCTGAAGTGAACATGTGAATAGGCGCTTACATGTTGGGTACCTTTTAATGATAGGGCTAAGTTTATGCATGAGTAATGCCCACAGTATAATTATGTAATATGATGTAGTACAGCTGATATTTTAACACTCCCCCACCATAAACTGCAAGGTAACTTTTAATATAACTAAATTTCCCTTCGTCTTAATTTGTCCAGACTACTAGATAAATACCAAAAGCAGAAAACTCTCATTTATACCTAGTGTTAAAGAAATACATGACAGCGTTAAACTGTCTATGACAGTATGAGAAAAGGAAAAAAGACAGAAAAGCTACTCCATGAAAATATACAGATGCTCATTTATGCATCTATGTACTCCTTTTCCTAAATGGTTTTCTTCAACTTCTGCTTACTATGGCAATGAATAATTTAGATGTATGCATTTTACTTAATATATTTTGAGCTTTCTGTCCTCTGTTCTTTTAATATTGATTATGTAATGAGCCAATCAGCAAACATACTCCTGAGGAATATTCTTATTCTAAGAAAATGACTTAAAATGAGAAAACTGTATGGTCTATTATATTCTGTATTAAAAATACAGAAATCTTGAAACTACTTGAGTATTTAATACAACAAAAGAGAAATAAGCTGTGGCAAACAACTTGATAAAATATTATGCAGTAATTTAAAATCACTCCTCTGGAAGTGAAATATATAACAAGGATCCCTACTATTGTGACTGTTATTTAACAAGAATGAAATGAGGTGTAAATATTAGCATGGAGTAGGTAATATTATTTGTAGTTGACATGACAATACACCTGGAAAATCACTAAAAATTACTGAAAGCAGTAAGACTGCAACATAGCCATTATAAAATTAACACACATAAACCAATATTATTGGTTGAATAATGCTTCATCAAATGGATAGACTACTTTTGTTTACCCACTGGACACTTAGATTGCTTCCACCTTTCAGCTCTCAGGAACAGTGCTGCTATTTGTGTGGATATGTGTTTTCATTTCTCTTAGAAATATACCTAGGAATAGAATCACTCACTTAATAAAATTTTAATCTAAAAAGTATAAACAATGATGTTCATCACAGCATTACTTGTAACAATGAAATTTTAGGGTGGAAAGTACATCAGTAGAGTTAAGCATATCCTAGTACTAACATCGGAGAAGGCGATGGCACCCCACTCCAGTACTCTCGCCTGGAAAATCCCATGGACGGAGGAGCCTGGTGGGCTGCAGTCCACCGGGTCGCGAAGAGTCAGACACATCTGAGCGACTTCATTTTCACTTTTCACTTTCACGCACTGGAGAAGGAAATGGCAACCCACTCCAGTGTTCTTGCCTGGAGAATCCCAGGGACGGCGGAGCCTGGTGGGCTGCTGTCTATGGGCTTGCACAGAGTCGGACACGACTGAAGTGACTTAGCAGCAGCAGCAGCAGCAGCACTAACATACCATGAAATTTCCATACAATCATTTAAAATGATGATATTTATTATTTATGAAAAATGTATATGATATACTGTTCAGTAAAAATAATATTATGAAGCACTATAAAGAGTATAATACTATTTTAGTATTAATAAAATATATAGACTTCTTTGTAAATTGTACACAAAGGTACAAAAACATGGCTGGAAGGATGATCACCAAAATTTCAACAACGATTATCTTTGAATAGTTAAAGTTCAATTAATTTTTACTTTATTTTCAGAATTATTTTTATTGTTTAATGTTTTTACCAATACCAGTTAAACAAGTTACTTAAAAATATATTTAGGGAGTTTCCTGGTGGCCTAGTGCTTAAGATTCCAAGCTTTCACGGCCTTGGCCTGGGTTCAGTTTCTGGTTGGGGAACTAAGATCACACAAACTGAGCGGCATGGCCAAAAAAAAAAAAAATTAAATTAAAAATATTTTTTCCTATCATCAAAGGTAATGCTCAAAATCCTTCAAGCTAGGCTTCAACAGTAAGTGAGCTGAGAACTTCCAGATGTACAAGCTGGATTTAGAAGAGGCAGAGGAATCAGAGATCAAATTGCCAATATTTGCTGGATCATAGAGAAAGCAAAGGAATTCCAGAAAAACATCTACTTCTGGTTCATTGACTACATGAATGAAGTCATGTGGATCACAACAAACCTTGGAAAACTCTTAAAAAAGAGATGGGAATACCAGACCACCTTACCAGTTAGAACTGGACATGGAACAAAGGACTAGTCCAAAATTTTGAAAGAGTACATCAACACTGTATATTGTCTCCCACCTTATTTTATTTAACTTCTATGTAGAGTATATCATGCAAAATGCCAGGCTGGATGAATCACAAGCTGGAATCAAGATTGCTGGGAGAAATATCAACAACCTCAGACATGTAGATGATACCATTGTAACGGCAGAAAATGAAGAGGAACTAAAGAGCCTCTTGATGAGGGTGAAAGAAAAGAGTGAAAAAGCTGGCTTAAACCTCAACATTCAAAAAACTAAGATATGGCATCTGGTCCCATCACTTTATGGCAAACGGAAGGGGAAAACAAGGAAACAGTGACAGATTTTTTTTCTTGGGCTCCAAAATCACTATGGATGGTGACTGCAGCCATAAAATTAAAAGATACTTGCTCCTTACAAGGAAAGCTATGACCAACCTAGACAGTTTATTACAAAGCAGACATCACTTTGCTGACAAAGGTATGTATAGTCAAAAGCCATGGTTTTTCCACTAGTCATGTATGGATGTGAGAGTTGGACCATAAAGAAGGCTGAGGACCAGGACCAAAGAATTGATGCTTTGAACTGTGGTGCTGGAGAAGACTCTTCAGAGTCCCTTGGACGCCAAAGAGATCAAAACCAGCCAATCCTAAAGGAAATCAACCCTGAACATTCACTGGAAGGAACGATGCTAAAGCTCCAATACTTTGGCCAACTGATGTGAAGAGCCAACTCACTGGAAAAGACCCTGATGCTGAGAAAGATTGAGGGCAGAAAGAGAAGGGGTGACAGAATGAGATGGTCAGACACCAGCATCACCCACTCAAGGGACATGAGTTTGAGCAAACTCCAGGACTAAGTGAAGGACAGGGAAGCTTGGCATGCTGCATGCAGTCCATGGAGTTGCAAAGAGTCGGACACGACTAAGTGAATGAATAAGTTTTCTAATTTTAGCTCTAGAGATCTCTATAAAGTGAATGCTTTGAATCTTCCCATTTTCCATACTGAACTGTAATTTACATAGCAGTCCTTTGTGAGCAACCAGTGTTCCCTTTAGGTAAGTTATTCTGTATCCATAGGTTTGTGCTACCAAACATGCTCTGTATAAAGAAAAACAGAGGTGGTTCCTGCCCTGTTCCTGTAGGCATTTAAGATCTAAAACACTGACATACCTAAAATTGTACAGAGAACAGCTACCAAATGTCTCAGATATCTGTATGTACTTGTACACTTAAGAATCTACACTACCACAAAGAATTGAGGAGAATATAATCATCATCCTTGCTCTGTAGATGAACAGAAGTCAAGAAATTCCAAAATCACTAACTTAAGTTGGTTCAGCCCTAACCAGTTTCTCAATTTTCTACTCTCCTTTTGCAACAGAAGATCGAAACAAGTGAGTTTACACAATCAAAACAATCATTAATTGATAAAACCACACAGTTTAGCAGCAATTTTTTAAAACTGCTGAGGGCAGACAAATTTTGTGAGCTTTAGTATTTGTAATATATCATTTTGTGAACTGGGATAGGGGTTAAAAAAAAAAAATCCATTGTATTATCCTTTAAACCTGCCTAGATGTCCTAAATCATTTCACAATCATTTTTGAAGGGGTGGGCTTTTTTGGGATAAGGGGGTGAGATAGGTGAGACAGGAATTAGCTGAGAGTAAAAAAGAAAGTAACAGTGATTTAGTAAAACTAAGTTCTAGAAAGGTAAAAGGAAAAAATAAAATTGTCTTAACGTACAGAAAACCAAACAACTCAAGAACACAGGGACAGAAAAATAACTCGTTGAAACAAAAATTAAAAAACCTAATTATCATTGGTCAACAAAGTGTTCATCAAGAATGTTTTTCTAGCAAACAGTTTGCACCAAGTTTATAACCAAGTCAACAAGAGATAAAGAAACAGAAAATTTATGGGTAATCCAACTACTGTTTTTACCAGAATGGTTTATGAAAGAACAAAGCATACTGGCTGGAGTTTACGTCCTTTGGCAGTTATTGTAGTTTACTGACTACACCAATGGGCAAGAAAGAACGCAAAGATCTTAGACACAACTTTAAAGAGCAGCCTTCACCTAAGTAATCAAAATCCTACTTTTAACTGAATGGGAGGACAGAACTTCTATTGAGATATGGGCACTAATGTGTGTTGAGGATCAATATTATGTTATCTACCTCATTTAATCCTAGTAATTCTGTGGGGGTAAATATTATACTAACCCTCTTGTATAGAGGAGAGGATGAAGAACTTCCCCTAAGTCACGCAGCCAGTTAAGCAGCAAAGCTATGATCTGGATCCTGGCATGTCACTCCCCTGTCCATACTAAGCATCTCACTCAGGACACACTTTTTCTTTCACAAAGGATTTTCAATTACTGCTAGTTTCAGAACTGGACTTATTTCATCCAGCTAAACTGTTTCACCTTATACAAGACAGGACGTGAGATGTGTTCATCTGCAAAAACAATATTTAAAACAAAACCCCACCGTATTTTGGCTCTAAGATCCCACTTATAGGCAGTCATCTATTTCTCATCCAAAATAGTACTAACTAAACAGAATAACTTTCCAACAACTGTTCCCAATCTCTCAATAATTTTGTGAATTTTTATATTGTACTTTCAAATACTCTTTTCATCTTCCCTCCTAACAGCAGCATAACAAAAAAAAAAAAAAAAGAGTTCTCTTCAGCAAGCACTTGAGTTTGTTCATAGTACCAATGTCTCACAGGAGGTTGGGATTAGAAATAGGGGTAGTGGGGAGGGGATATAAGAAAACAGGAGACATGACACAACATGACTCATTCATAAACACACCTATTCATGTGCAGCAGTAGGTTTCATCATCAACTTCCATTTCAGGTTTCAGAATGCAACTGCAAGGGCCTGATGGTCCTGTTTGAACCAGAACTAGAAAAAGCCTCTAAACCTGACTTCTGAACAGAAGCCTATGTTTTCCAGACATAACCTTTAACTGGGTTGGCCAAAGTTTGTTCAGGTTCTTCCATCACATCTTATGGAAAAACCCAAACAAACTTTTTGGTCAACTCAAAATTTTGGTTTCCTCTACGTACAATACTGTAAAGCATGCTGAGCACAATGCCAAGTATGTCCAAACAATCCTCTACAGTGGCCCTGGGATGTCTTCCTTTTACGAGGGGGTTTTCAGATGATGCAACATTAGTAATCCTTCAGTGACATTGTTATCAAGAGAATCATTCTGGACAAAGTTATCTATAATACTGAGGTTTTACAGGGCTTAAAAAAAAAAGTCTGCTATAAGTTTGATGCTTAGCTTTTTGGAAATGGACAATCTCTTGGCTGGTACCACTTGTATTTAATATTATTTTTTAAAGCATTTATTTGGCTGTGCTGAGTCTTAGTTATGGCACACGTGATCTTTAGTTGAGGCATGTGGGATCTAGTCCCCATCCACGAATTGAACTCGGGCTCCCTGTCCTGGGAGCGTAGAGTACTAGCCTCTGGACCACCAGGGAGTCCCAGTACCACTTTTATTTATTTAATATTTATTCATTTAATAAATATTTATTTATTTATTTATTATAGCACAGGCTCCAGGGCAAGTGGGCTTCAGTAGTTGTGGCACATGGGCTCAGTAGTTGTGGCTCCTGGGCTCTAGAGCACAGGCTCAATGGTTGCAGTGCATGAGCTTAGCATGTGGGATCCCCCCTGGATCATGGATGGAACCCATGTCCCCTACATTGGCAGGTGGATTCTTTACCACTGAGCCACCAGGGAAGCCCCAGTACCACTTTAAACAGCATCAAATTCCTCTGCAAGCAAAGCAATGATTAAAACCAAACAGTCCATGGAGTAATAATTTTCAATACTAAGAAAGTAGTACTGGAAATGAAGGTGCCTATTTCATATAATCTCTATTGCATGTGCCTATTTCTTAAAAGTTTAAATGCCTAGTTCTTAAATTTTAATGGTAAGACACATCTGGATAATGTAATAAAATAATATTTTATAATACCTCCATCCCAGTTATTCTAATAAAATTTTAAGACTTTAATTAGTCATCATGATGTTTTCAGGAATAAATCAAAGACCTATTAGTAATTAAAGTCTGGATGCATCTGAATTTCACATTTCAGTTAAAAATAATACAATGTGATCATATGTTAGTGCTTTTATTCAGATAGCTCTGATCAGGTATTTGACTAAAAGATTAATTACACCAAGATACCTGGCCATGCTACAATTTCCTAAACCTCTATATGAACTAAACAGGAGGATATCCAATATGGGATAAAAGGACAATTTGTCATTTTCTGGGGCTCAGAGGGGTCAATGAATCAACTCCAAAAAGGGAAATGCTTGCCAGCAACAAGCCATCTTTGCTTTCTGTGGTCATTTGTGTATAAGGAATCAAAATAAGAAGGTAAGCAATTACCAGTTACCTAAGCATGATTTATCTTTAAAAGTACCAAGAGGTCCAGAAGTTAAGACTCTGCTTCCACTGAAGGGGGCCCAGGTTCAATCCCTGGTCAGGGAACTAGATCCTCTGTGCTGTGACTAAGAGCTCACATACTATAACTAAAGATATCACGTGCCCCAATGAAGACCTGGAGTAGCCAAATAAATAAATATTAATAGATAAATAAGTGAATTTTTTAAAAAGTAAGGAAATCCTGTCACATGCTGCAATATGGATGCGCTTAGAAGACATTATGCTAAATGAAATAAGCTTGTTGCAAAAAGACAAATACTGTATGATTCCACTTGTATGGTATACCTAAAGTAGTCAAATTCATTGAAATACAAAGTAGAATAATGACTGCAAAGGTCTGGGAAAGAAGGGGAAATAAAGATCTTAAGAGGTATAGACTGTGTATCAATTTTGTAAGATGAAACAGTTTAGGAAATCTGTTGCATAGCAACCTGAATATACCTACCACTACTGACCTGTTCACTTAAAAAAGGGTTAAGATGGTAAATTTTATGTTACATGGTTTTTTTCCTAAAAATAATTACTTAGGGACTTCCCTGGTGGTCCAGTGGTTAAGAATCTGCCTTGCAACTCAAGGAAAATGGATCTGATCCCTGGTTGGGGAACTAAGATCCCACATGCCACGGGGCAATGATCCCAAGTACTGCAATGAAAGAGCCCATCTGCCACATCTACTGAGCCCGTGCACCACAATTAGAGAGTCTATGTGCCTCAACGAAAGATCCCACCCACATGACTCAACTAAGATCTGACGCAAACAAACAAATAAGAGAAAAAAAAATCAGTTAAAAAAAAAAATTACATTGCCTTGCATATTCTTTCATTTTAAACAATTTTTCCCTAAAACTACATAAATGCCAGGGATTTAATAGTGACCAAAGAAAAACATCATTAAGTACATCAAAAAATTTATACAAATCTCTTCCCTCTTGCCATGCATCTGTTTTTACAAACTTGAGCCAAAATTATAGGTAAAAACAGTTTCAGTATTTAAAGGGCAGGACAACATTTTTAATTAAAAATTAACAACCAGACAATACATGACACAGTACAAGAAGACTAATTTAAATCCAAAATACTGTGGGGCCCTATTATCTCATATATTTTGCTGTAACTCTCAGGATTAGTTGTGAAAACTGTTTGTATGGTTAGTTGTTCAGTCATATCCAACTCTTTGCGATCCCAACGACTGCAGCCCACCAGCCTCCTCTGTCAGGCAAGAATATTGGAGTGGGTCGCCACTCCAGTAGGATCCCCTGCTTCTCCAGGGGATCTTCCCAACCCAGGGATCGAACCCAGGTCTCCCACATTCCAGGTGGATTCTGAACTGGTCCCCCCTAAAATGCATTAAGTGTAGGTAACTATAGCACAACAGCTCCAAGAAGGCAAGAGACAACATCATCTGTTTCAATGAATTCCAAGAGCCTATACACATTTGATATACAATAAATGCTCAATAAATTTCATTAAACTTGTCTATGAAAGAAGCATCAAAAATTAGAACCCACTTCCACTTAACACTTTTGCATCTAATTCTTAAGCCTTGTAGGGAGCAGTTTTATTACTAAGTATACTGGTGTTCAGTAAATGCCTATGTAAGTTAACTGAACAGTGAGTATTATTGCATTTCTTAACAGTATTTAAGAATAAATAAGGAGGCCATTCAAAATATAATAATGCCAACAGATAATCTTTTAAAAGAATACCAAAAGAAACAAAAACATTTCTTGACGATATAAAAAATTTTCAAATAGTTTTCAGAGTTACAGGCTTTTTACCTTCATTAATACAAATGGGATGAATAAAGATTCAAAAAAAAAAAAAAAAGACAAGTGGTCTGTATACATTTAAAGTACATTTTTCTTCACAAGTGCAAGAAACTGCCGAAGAATCCTAAGCAGATTACTTTCAGATGTATCACCAGTAAGAAATATTATGCATTGTCTATCTAGGGCCTGGACAAAATCAGGCCCTAATACAGTTTCTCAAAGGTTTTTTTAGGACTTCGCTGGTGGTCCAGTAGTTAAGAATCTGCCTGCCAACACAGGGGACATGGGTTCAATCTCTTGGGGAACTAGATCCCACATGCTGAGGGGCAACTAAGACCACGCACCACAACTACTGAGCCCCGAACCCTAGAGCACATGCTCTGCAACAAACAAGAGAAGCCACCACAATAAGCCTGCACACAGCAACTTGAGTAGCCCCACTTGCCGCAACTAGAGAAACCCCACGCACAGCAACCAGCCCAGCTAAAAATACATAATTTTTTTTAAAAAAAGGTTGTTAAACCATATCCCCTAGTACATCAAGAGATATACATACACTACTTAATCAGAAACATGAGAGTAGAAGGAAGGCACCGAAAGGAAATTTTCAGAATAAAATGGAAAATAGTAGGGACAGTAAGGAGAAAGTTTGCTATAAAAATGTCTCAAGCCCATCAAGGAAAAAATTAGGAACAATCAGGGAAACATATCACATCTTCCTAGTAGGGGGAAAAAAAAAGGAGGGTTGGGTAATGTGCTGTGCTGTGCTTAGTCGCTCAGTCGTGTTCGACTCTGTGACCCGATGGACTGCAGGCCACTGGGATCCTCTGTCCATGGAGATTCTCCGGGCAAGAATACTGGAATGGGTCGCCATGCCCTCCTCCAGGGGATCTTCCCAACCCAGAGATCGAACACAGGGTTCCCCCATTGCAGGCATATTCTTTACTGAGGCGCCAGAATAATACTCTCACGCCAATATAACAGAGAGGACCTTCATGCTTTCAAACAACTGATTATGAAAATCTCTGATTTCTCTTTTACCATCTTGCTCCTTCCTTCCTTAACGTACTCATATCATTGGTTATTTACATTAAATTTAATTACAGATTAAATAAATTCAAATTAATAGATCTGGTTATAACAATTCTGATCCATAACCATGTTTATAAAAAGGCTGTTGATTTAACCATGCTTTTTGCTTCTTTTTTTTCCCCTATTTTTTGTCTTAAGTTACAAATTTAACTCTTCAAAATAACTGAATTGGGTCAAAAAACAAATCCATTTTTCTACGAGACAGCAGTGGTGTAGTGGAAATGATACTGATCTGAAGTCAAAAGACCTGTCACTGTAAATTTTGTCAATGACCTCTGACAAGTTACTGAGTCTTTCTACACCTTAGGTTGTCAGGAGAGTACTGGAGGGGATGAGGGTTTCCAACTACAGCCATCTTCAAGTTTAACTGCTATTAACATGGAGAGTCCGGTTTAATTACAATATGTTTGCAAAGAGCTATAACGTCTAAGCAATCCAAACAGTGTCAAGTTAATGAAGAACACATGGAATAATCTGAAAAGCTCCATCTCAATAGCATTTTACCTTATCTGGATTACTTGCAGCAGACATTTGATTTACTATGAAACCATTAAAATTTTTCTCAGAAATGTAGATTTTTTTGCTTTGCTTTTGTTTTGGTTTGGCTGCACCTCGAAGCACGACCAGTGATTGAACGCAGGCCCACAGCAGTGAAGGCCCTGAGTACTAACCACTGGACCTCCAGGGAATTCCTGCAGACATGCAGATTTTAACTGATTCTCTCATCTCATAAAGGGCACGTCTTTGTCTTGACCTGGGTATTTTATATTTTAACCCTTCTTTGAAATCGTTAAATTATTTATTTTGTACACGTTAAATTATTCATTTTGTATACAGGTATAGGGTGAGAAAGATTCAGAGTAAATCAGATAGGTACACCCAAACTTGTGAAACAAGTAATATTGCCAGAGCTTAAAAAGCACTGGAGCAGAAGTACAAATTCAAATTATAGTCCAGATTTGCAACCAATTCTGAAGGAAAAAACTTTCTTCAGAAACTTTTTCAGGTCTTCTAAAGGGACCAATTCTTAAAACCTAGCATGGCATTAACAATGTAGTCACAGTGTGGACATATACCTTTTAAATAATGCTTCAGCGCTACAGATCTAATACAATAATGTTAAATGTTAGGGATAATACTATTTTGACATCAGTTCAGTTCAGTCGCTCAGTCGTGTCCGACTCTTTGCGACCCCATGAATCGCAGCACGCCAGGCCTCCATGTCCATCACCAACACCCAGAGTTCACTCAGACTCACGTCCATCGAGTTGGTGATGCCATCCAGCCATCTCATCCTCTGTCGTCCCCTTCTCCTCCTGCCCCCAATCCCTCCCAGCATCAGAGTCTTTTCCAACGAGTCAACTCTTCGCATGAGGTGGCCAAAGTACTGAGTTTCAGCTTTACCATCAGTCCTTCCAAAGAACACCCAGGACTGATCTCCTTTAGAATGGACTGGTTGGATCTCCTTGCAGTCCAAGGGACTCTCAAGAGTCTTCTCCAACACCACAGTTCAAAAGCATCAATTCTTCGGCGCTCAGCTTTCTTCACAGTCCAACTCTCATATCCATACAGGAGACAGGGATCAAGACCATCCCCATGGAAAAGAAATGCAAAAAAGCAAAATGGCCGTCTGGGAAGGCCTTACAAATAGCTGTGAAAAGAAGAGACTCGAAAAGCAAAGGAGAAAAGGAAAGATATAAGCATCTGAATGCAGAGTTCCAAAGAATAGCAAGGAGAGATAAGAAAGCCTTCCTCTGCGATCAATGCAAAGAAATAGAGAAAAACAATAGAATGGGAAAGACTAGAGATCTCTTCAAGAAAATCAGAGATACCAAGGGAACATTTCATGCAAAGATGGGCTCAATAAAGGACAGAAAATGGTATGGACCTAACAGAAGCAGAAGATATTAAGAAGACGTGGTAAGGATACACAGAAGAACTGTACAAAAAAGATCTTCACGACCCAGATAATCACGATGGTGTGATCACTGACCTAGAGCCAGACATCCTGGAATGTGAAGTCAAGTGGGCCTTAGAAAGCATCACTACGAACAAAGCTAGTGGAGGTGATGGAATTCCAGTGGAGCTATTCCAAATCCTGAAAGATGATGCTGTGAAAGTGTTGCACTCAATATGCCAGCAAATTTGGAAAACTCAGCAGTGGCCACAGGACTGGAAAAGGTCAGTTTTCATTCCAGTCCCAAAGAAAGGCAATGCCAAAGAATGCTCAAACTACCGCACAATTGCACTCATCTCACACGCTAGTAAAGTAATGCTCAAAATTCTCCAAGCCAGGCTTCAGCAATATGTGAACTGTGAACTTCCTGATGTTCAAGCTGGTTTTAGAAAAGGCAGTGGAACCAGAGATCAAATTGCCAACATCCACTGGATCATGGAAAAAGCAAGAGAGTTCCAGAAAAACATCTATTTCTGCTTTATTGACTATGCCAAAGCCTTTGACTGTGTGGATCACAATAAACTGTGGAAAATTCTGAATGAGATGGGAATACCAGACCACCTGACCTGCCTCTTGAGAAATCTGTATGGAGGTCAGGAAGCAACAGTTAGAACTGGACATGGAACAACAGACTGGTTCCAAACAGGAAAAGGAGTATGTCAAGGCTGTATATTGTCACCCTGCTTATTTTGACACACCTTCCATAAGAAATAAGAAAAATACGCTTGTTTTTCAATTAAACGGCAAACTGAAAAATTTCAACTATTATCTATTAATGTTTACCCAATCAGTAACTTACAAAATATTATGTAATACAGCCTTTATACAGGTGTTCCTCTTACATTTAAAATATTTTCAAGGAGGGAAAACAAAACAATTAGAACCAAGAGCAGAACTACATTTTTAGTGCCAACATTTATATGCTACTTTACAATGTAGAATAATTAAAGGGAAAGGGAGATCTGAGAATAGAACAGATACTAAATTTTTCCAAAACACTAGGCACCCTTGTGCTCGTTATTTAATTAAGAACTAAAAGGACCACATCACACAATGCAGTGTGATTTAACAATGACGCCACTGACAGAAAGCCACTGGAATAAATAAATAGGAGCAACTGAAAAAGTCTCAAGACTGTCTTCTCAGTCTTTCCAAATCAATCAAGGCACCTAGATTTTAAAGGAGATCTTTTCTACTTACACTGAACTCATTTAAATTACACTTATAAAATCACACTAAAGAAAGCAAATGATGCTGAAACACGATGTTATAGTCAATAAAAGTATATTATTTTAAAATAGAAAATTCTCTTGTATGACCCTTTGCAGCACTAACTAGAATGATAATTCTGGACACGTTTAAACCAACTAAACCTACTTAACACTCACGTTCAAATGAACTCATGTTCAAATGAACTATTTCTGTTAACAAAATAGGTCTCAGCAATCTGACCCCAAGTTTAGCGACACTGTTGGCAAACCAACTCTGGTATCGCATTCAACTTAACTTCTAAGAGGCGACATTTTCCCGACCCCAATAAAACTAAGCAGATGTGAAATTTTTATTTTTAGTTTCTGAAATTTGCTTCATGAATGTATTATAGCCATCAAGGAAATATGTTTTATTCTCTTGCCAAAGCCCAGTCCCGCACTATTTATTAGGCAGAACTCCCACGAAGTCATCCAAACTAAGTCTTTCAAAACTGGCCCCTCCTCAACCTTGGGGAAGAGTTTTTTGAACTTAGCCAGGGCTGAAAAAAATCTGAAGCTTGAAGCTTAAAAAACAAAACAACCCAGAACCGAGATCAGAGCGTATAACTACTAAATGAGAGGAAGGAGTGTTGATAAAAGAATAAAAGGGACAGGGTGTTAATTAAAAAAAAAAAAGAAAAAAAGGAAAAGCTGTTCACTTAAAAAACAACAACAAAAACTAAGATCCAATAGATCTCCACATTACTGGGTGGTCCCTTCTTCACTATCACCCACCAGTGGCAGAACTGAAAAACAGGAACACAGAGATGGGTGGCTGATTTGGGGTCTAAGTTTGTGCCTTTGCCTGTATATTCAAGTAAACAAATAAACATAATAAAAGTCAACAAGAGAACTTAGAAAAGTTTTAAAAGATGACTTTTAAAAATAATAAATGTGGAAGTTCCCTGGCAGTCCAGTGGCTGGGACTCTTCCATTTCACTGCTAGAGGTGGGGGGTGGGGGTGTAAGGGTTCAATCCCTATTTAGGGAACTAGGATCCTACAAGAAGCCACGTGGTAGGGCCCCAAAAAGACTAAATCTATTAAGTGACATAGAAGCTGCAGTCTTCCACAACCATTTAAAAATAATGTTTCCCTTTACAGAATGCTATCTACTTACCTATCTTACAACATGAATTCATATTCATGGCTCTTTCCACTACATCATACTGCCAAGAGGCTGAGTTTTTCTAATAAAATAACTATATACCAGAAAAACAGGTAAAATGAGAGACTTTGTAGCAGCCAGGCAACAGCTAAAGAGCACTAAGCTTCCAGGAAATGACTGCATTATCTTTCATTAAGGCTGAAGTCAGATCAATTGAAGGGGAAAAAACGTTGCACAACTATGACTAACCAGAAAGGAGGAAACACGTATCTTCAAAAACCACTATTAATAAAGCAATCTCAACCCTCACAAAATGGCCTTTCAGAGCTTCATTCTCTTCTTAGTGAATGTCAAGCTGCTACTATCTTAAAAAGACATGCGTTTCCTAGAGCTCAGAGACCATCAATAACAGCTAGGAAGGTAGCCCTATTCTATGACAAAGTAAATGGCAGAATTCCCCAGACCATGATTTAGCAATGAAAGCGTCTCATAACTGTTCCTTAGAGCTCCAGTTATAAACCGTTTACACGTTGCAAGGATCCAAATTAATACTATCTACAACAATCTCAATAACTTAAGAGCAAAGAGAAAACAAACACACAAACGTAGATTACCTAGAAAGTGTCTAATTTTCCAAGCTGTTAGGTTCAGTTTTTATTAAACTTTTCCCATTTCTACTCACATAATTTTTGGCCTATAAACACTTGCCAGCTCTATAGCCTTAAATTTCAAAGTAACAAAAGATATCTTTTCCAAAAGATTTTTAACAATTTAAAGGATGTCCCAAGTTAAAACATGACGTCTCTTGTCCCAAGTTAAAATTAATAAGTAATGAATGCTCCAGACTAGAACTAACAGCAAGTAGTCTCATAACGTATGTGCTTCCCAGTATCTCAAAGTCCTTATCTGGAAAATAAGGCAGGCGTATGAGATGATTCCTAAGGTCTCTTTCAGCTCTAAGCTTCTATTTTAAGATCTCCAATTCACTAAGAAAATTTCTATCTGTTAAGGCTCAAAATGTAGTAATTTTAAACATACTACTACAAGACTGTGAACTTGAGCAGAACTCCCCACCACAGATTATCCTCAACTGCAGGAGGCAGGAAATACGGTTGCCTATTTGTTACCCTCTCTTACATAAGAACCAATCTAAACAGAATGAGAACTCTATAATAAAAGTAAACAATTAACAAACCCACAGATACACCAACAGAAGTAGAAGTTCAGTGGTATTAAACTACTTCTCATCATAATTTCTATATATCATCCCAGAATATAAAGATGCCTATGTATCCTAATGTGCTTCATTAAAGATTAGTTCTATCACCATGATCATTAAAGATTAGTTCTATCACCATGAAATTTAAACTGATAAACTCTAAATAAATTCTCACCGTTTTAAACAGAGGTTTTAAATTTCAAATTAACCAATACTAGTAAAATACAGTTCAAAATAAATGACTGAATAGTGTCAACTGATTCAACATACATTCCAATATATACACCTCCTTCCTTGACAATTCTCTTTCCCCCTCAAAGTCCTTACTTCTAATTCCTCTCAACTCCATCTCCCCACTCCACTCTGTGCCCCACTTCTGTTCTCTTCCACCTTTCAACCATACGCTACTTTCAAAGCAGTCTAGAAAGTGGCTCTCTAATCTAGAAAGTATTAGAATCATTACCTAGGAGGCTTAAGAAACAAAACAAAACAAAAGAAAATCACCTAGGAAGCTTATTAAAAATACACATTAATACTTTCAAGCTAAGTAGGAGTTGAAAAAATTAAACCTCAAAGGGTAGGCTCTTCTGGTTAACTAAAAGATTAACCAGGGAACTTATTTTGTTGAAGTCCTTTGGAATCCATCAGTTTTCCCCTGCTTACAGTTTGTGAGAAATATCTGATGATTTAATAACTGCCCTACAGATAAGTTTATAATCCATTCCTATCTGCAGAGAAGAACCCTCAAGCCAAATAAGGCCCTGAAGGTAAGAGTATTTTATATTTTAAGAAGGTTGCAAAAACAAAAAAGTACACGTAATTGAGAACTTATGTGGCCCACAAGGCCTAAACTATTTACTATCTGGGCCTTTACAAAAAAAGTTTGCCCACTCTTGTACTGTAGTACCAGGCACTGAATGTACAGAGACCCCAAGGACACTGCCCAGAAATGCTCCTTTCTGGACAGAGTAACTGAAGAGGAAAAAGTTTTCATTAAGTCAGCTCCAAATGACTTAGAATCATTGCTATTTCTCTAACTGACTTGCCCTCAGAAGTACTGCCCTCAGAAGTACTGCCCTCAAAAGATTCTACTCCCTCTTCTTTAGACTCAATGGTTTCAGCTGAGATGCTAAGTAGCTCTAGAGATAAATGCAAAAGATCTCAAGTCTTACCTGAGGCATTTGCTATTGCCAAGGGCAGGCTTGGAAGCTGGTGCACCTGGATTCCTGGAGCACCCAATGCACTGAGGTTAATGGTCTGGAGGCCAGGCATGGAGGAGAGCTGAGCAGCATTCACAGTGACTGTGCCGGCAGGGATGGAGGCAGCTGAGGCAATAGGCGTAAGGGTGGTACTGCTGCTGCTGGTCTGCCCCAAAGAAACACCCTGCATTGGGGCCAAGGTGATTGTCTGGGCTTGTGGGTTCTGAACTTGGAGGTTCTGCAGCTGAAGAGTCTGCCAGCTGACCTGTCCATTGGGCCCCACTGTTGGTGTCCGGATGATGATGGGGCCAGAGTTTGGAACAGCCTGAAGCTGAAGGTTCTGGAGGGTTTCCTGGGTGATAGCTTGAGTTGTAAAGGTCTGCCCTGACAATGGGGTGGCTTGGAGGGCCTGAAGGGCCTGTCCCCCTTGAACCAGCTGAGGCTGGATGAGAATTTGTTGTTGTTGCTGTGTCTGCTGGTTTTGCTCTCCCTCTTTTTGTTGACTTGCTTGCAGTGAACCTCCAGATGTCTGGTTCTGCTGGATGTTCAGAGTATCAGATCCCTGCAGCCCGCTGACCCTCTGGGGTGTCTGGCTCTGAGAGCTGGTCCCTGCTGATCCGCTGGTGGTAAAGTTCATAATTCCCATGTTGCTGGTGGTAGTAGTTGTTGAGTAGCTATTGGCATTGGTGAAAAAGGAGCTGGAACTGGCTTGTGAAGATACCAAACTGGCAGAACTGATGGCAGTCCCTGAGGTGACAGGCTGTGAGCCACTCTCCTGGGACCCAGAGCTGCTGATCGTGACTGCCTGAGAGCTAGGAGTCAAGGTAGCTGCAGAAACGCTGTTGACAGGCAGCAAGGTAATATTCCCATTCAGGGCCACTGGTACGTTGGTCACATACTGAGTCTGTCCTGAGAGTACATTATTAGCCAGGCCTTGAAGGGGGACAGCCTGCTGGAGTAGGTTTGGCATAGCAGCAATGATGTTGCCTCCACTTCCTCGGTTTGTGATGATCTGTTGGTTTGCACCTGGTATGATCTGTATCTGACCTGAACCATCCTGCTGCACTTGGGCCCCAGTGGCAGCAAACTGCAGCTGTTGCCCATCAACGGTCTGGAACTGTGGGATTACTTGATACTGAATATTAGGCATCACTCCAGGTAGTCCGGTCAGGACTTGCTGGTTCTGAAGGTTGGAAGTGGCAGCCACAACATACTGCCCACCGGAGACCGTGCGATTCTTGGAAGACTCACTGCCATTGTTGCCGTTGGTACTGCTGCCACTCTGTTCCTTCGAGGTAGGGGTAGCCCCAGAGGAGGAAGAGATGATCTGCCAGCCATTGGCACCCTGGGAAAGTTGTGTGGCTGTGAGGTCAAGCTCACCTGTGCCCCCTGACTGGCTTGGGCCCTGGGAGTTGTTGCTGTTTTCATTGGGTGACTCAATTCTGCTGCAAGTTGCTGCCAGCAGAGCCAAAGGGGATGGCTGGGATTCCTGGCCAGAAATAAGGGAGAGGAAAGGAGTTACTTTAGTGATACCCATTTGCCAGACCAGGGGGCAGTGTAACAGTGCAAAAGGGAAAAAAAAAGAAAAACCCAACCAAACAAAAAGTTGGATCTATCTATACTGTTGAAACTCTCATTTAGGGGGATCTCCAAGTCACTTGTCTAGCTGTGCTTACTTCCCTATCTAGAAAATGGTTTAACCCTTCCCCAAAAATTTTTTTGTAAAAAGACAGTCATCTAAGGATATTTACAGCCTCTCAGCACCTTCCCCATTCTGTCAGGATCATCACTTACCTGCCCTCCTCCTCCGCTGCTGCTGCTGCTGCCTGCGCTGCTGCTTCGAGCCTGAGAAAAGGCACCACTACCATTTCCATTGCCCCCGTTACTGCCACCAACTCCTTTTTCAATCTTCACCACTGCTGTCATTTCATCCATGGAGTGATCTTGGTCTAAAAATAATTTTAAAATAACTTAAAATTGGAGAAAGCAAAAGGTCAAGTGAGAAAGGGTAAAAGAGGCTGTGATGAAACAAATGACTAACAGGAAGGTGAAAGGCGCCAGTATTAAAAAAACGATTCGGGGAGAAGGAACAGTTGCAGACCAGTAGGATGTGATCTAGGCTCAGTGATGCCAAAACTGGACCTCAATTCTCCCTTGCACAAAATTAAAGTCAGAAATCATTGAAAAGGTGCCTTTGGTACAGGAAATACGAGGGTCGGTGGGCATGTTGAAAAAGTAACCTGGGGGAAAAAAAGGATAGATAAGGCATAAAACATGTGGGTGGATGGAAAGTTCGCTAAAAACTAGGGTCAAAGGAAATGGAGAAAGAGAAAATCTCAAGTGTAAAAAGTAACAAGAGGTAAGGAGGAGAAAGGGGAAAAGAACAGATAAAAAGTTTGAGTGGGGAAACATTTATACATATTAATAAGGGGCTAAAGAGGTCCAGGGGTTAGAAATCAAGTGATTCGGGGCGGCTAGAGGGCGGGCCCTAGAGGGAAAGGGCGGTTTCGGGGTGTGGGGCGTGGAAAGGGCGGGACGGTAGGGGGGAGGGGTAATTTACGGGGGGAGGGGTAATCTACGGCAGGGGGGGGAAGGGAGGAGGGCCTTGGGGCCGGCGGCGACCAGAGGGCGGGCCAGGGAGGCGGTTGGCCCGGGCGGGGCCTGCTCTGCTCGGGCCGCCCCCGCGGCTCCAGCCCCCGGCAGGAGGAGCCTCAGGCGGGCAGCCGAGTAGTGGGGGGTAAGGCCCGTCCCCCGTGGCCGGGGCGGGCAGGGGGCGGGCGAGGCCACGCTGCCCCCTCCCCCGGGGCGGGTGGCCCATCCCCCTCCTCCTCCTCGGAGGCCCCGCCACTGCCCCTTCTCCCTCCCTTCCCTCCGCCCCGGGCGGGACCAAGGCCGCCGCCGCCGCCTCCCGCCCGCCCCCCCTCACGGCGGGGACCGCCCGGTCGGCCCTCGCGCGCGCCCCCTCACTCCCCTCCCACCCCTAAGCTTGGAGTGGACTCATCCTTACCGCTCATGGTAGCAGCTGAGGGACGAGCTCAAGGGGGTCCTGTCCGGGGGGGTTGGGGGGGGCCAGGAAAAACGCGGACGCTGACGAGGCAAGCGAACCCGGACCGGACAGGGAGGGGGGGGTAAGGAGGAGGGAGCAGCGCGCCACAAGCCCGGCCTAGGCCCCGCCCCTTTACTGCTGCCCCGCCCAATGAGGGAGGGAGAAAGGAGGGACTTGCAGAAGAAAGACGGGCAGATTGCCCAATGCTAAGGCTCGCTTGCTCTCTAAGGCGTGTAAGACAAAGTTGCGTGCGTGGTGTCCGCCCCAAAAGATCGGCCTCTCAGTTTTAGAGGCCAATGAAAGAGGCAGGAAGTGAAGGTGGGCAGGAACTAAAGATGATGGGCTTGGGGAAGAAGCCAGTCAACTGCCAGGCGGGCTCCGTGAGTAGTAGGGATTGGAAGAGCTTTCATTGGAATGACAGAACAACAGCCAACCAGAAGCTTGGACGTGCCTGGGCAAAGTCCTAGTGGGAGGAGGTAAGAAGTAGACAGGAATGGGATAGGATGAAGCAGATCAAAACCAATCAGAAATCAGGCGGGCAGCCAGGAAAGTTATGATTGGATTAACACTGAAAAGAGACGCGATAGGACGCAAATTGACGTGTATAAAAGCCAATTGAGCGCCGCGTGAGCTCTGAGGGCAAGAACCTGGAGTGGGCAGAGGAGAATTGGCCTCTGCCTCAGTCGTTCGGTCCAATGAGGTGGCTGGGGGGAAAGTCAGCCACCGCCTCCACTTGGCCGATGGGCGTTACCAGAGCCGGGAGGGAACAGGGCTGTGCCAAGAGGAGTCCGTCGCCATTTTGGCCCTCCTCTGGGGACGTCTTTACAGTGATTAGGTAGCAACGCTTCAGCTGAACCGTGCAGCTCAACAAGTGTCAGGCCGAGCCACTCGGCGCAAAGTTCTGCTTTGACACCAAGGCTCGTTTGAGTCTTAATTTAACCGCTCTTAAAAGTACTTCTCGAGTCTCACCCCTTTAGGGGTGGGCGGAGAGGCAGGCGGATGCCTCTGAATGTGGTGTAAGCCCTGTGGGTACAGGCGCAAGAGCTCTGGTGAGAGTTCTCACACAGCCGGTTAACGCGCTGACCGATTTGCGAGGTCTTTGTGAGACTCCAGCAAACGCCATTTTATTAAATTCTCCCAATTTGTCTGGTGCTGGCTACCTAAGGCGGGTTAACTTTTCAAGAGCTTGCATTTGAAGCTAAATTATGTTGGAGAACCTCCCATAATCAAGATGCTATAAGCCACTTTACGCTGCCGCTGCCCCCTTAATTGTAAATACGCTGTAAGCAAAGTAGCAAAATAAAGTTCTTGCTTTTTGCAAGTGCATAAAAGGATTTTTCCTGAATTTCTGGCCTCCCATTCTGCCTTTCCTTTATCCTAGTTTTTGTGGCGGCTGCCTGGGTGACTTGTCAATAACGTGACAAGGTCATATCTTTTCTCACTTGTATGTTATATGTTGTCACTTCATTATCTACAGTTAAGCACTTGATACTGTCATGTTTTAAAGTCTGGATTCCCCGAAACTGAGGCTTCATGTTTCTCTGGGCAAGGCCAGAAGGTAAAAGCCTACAGTTAAGTGCCTAGGTCAGCTAGGTATCTTGCATTCCTAATGTCATTCTCATGAGGAAGTTATTAGTAAGTATTAGAGGCTATTAGTAAGTATTTTGTACGTTGAGATATTTGTAAGTATTTTTTAAGTTAAGAAATTGAGGCTAGGGAGTAACTTCCCAAAGATCACAAAGCTAATGAGTTGTGCCAAATTTCAACTCAGAATAATCCCACAGAAAGTCTATAAGTTCTTAAATGAATAATGCCTGTATAACCATTTATAAAATTGAGCTTAATTTTTAAAATGGGCTTAATAAACCTTTTTTTTTTTTTTTTAAAGAAAAGCTTTTTGTTTCCTTCTAGCTCTTAAAAAATCGTGCACGTACTTCCTGGAGAGCTTACATGGTATCATCTTCTTTTATAACTTTATTACAAAACATCGCATTACATTTCTATTACTAGCATCGCTAAGTCAAAGTTTCTCAAAATAGAATATCAGGGAATCTTTATCTGTATTCTCTGGACTGCTTTTTTTAAAAAAGGTAGATTCCTAGACCCCATCTTAGGCCTAGTAAATGATAGTCTCTGGAGAGGGACAAGAGAACACAACTCTTTCAGGTGATTAGTCCCTAAATCACAGTTTAAGAAGCACTAAAGGAAGAAACTTGAGAGAAGAAACTTCCAGAAGGAAAGAAACTTCCTGGAGGGAAGAAGCTGCATTGCTCATCTTTGTAAACCAAGCTCTGGAGATTCCAACAGCTGTTTAGTGTATTTAGCAAAAGACCACACCCAAACTTGCTGAGGCGGGTGGAGGGAGGAGGAACTAAAGCTGTGGCGCAGTCCTCTGAACATTTCTAATTTAATCCTTTCAACCAATGTAAGAAATTGTCATGCTCTTCTCCAGTACTTTAAATTATGACTGTTTTGTTTAGTTTCAAAGCTTTTTTTTTTTTTCTTTTCCCAATAGTTCTAAGATAGTCTAAGCCAAAAATGGGAACTAGGGTTTGGTTTTACTCCAGGTAATGATAAAAAAGACCTAGCTTTAGACCCAGAAGTTCAAGAGCCACGGTCCTTTACACAGTACTCTCTCTTTGCTTCTCCAGGACGAGACAGAATTCGGAACCTGGCCTGTGAGGGACGTCCTCAACATAAGCTTGTTTATTAACAGTTTCTGAGAGCAAATGGACATGTTGTCCAATTCATCTGTGAAAACCTGAACAGATTTTCTTTCGACTAAACAACAACAAAAATGAATAAACTTGTTTCAAGTTTGTCTTCATAACCGTTTGTGAAATCATTTAAATAACTCCTAATGACTGTGTTTAAAAAAAGCCATGTGGATTGAGGGTTGTCTTCATTCAAAACCACTCATAAGAACACAGGCACTCAGTGCTAACACTCCAGTGTGGTAATCGGTCTGCCCTGCACCTATTCAGGCTCATCTTCCCTGTCTACTACACTCTTAGCCTTCACTTTGTTCTTTGTTGAAGTTTTCCGCTAAAACATGCTTTCTTGGGTCTCCAAAATTTAAAAGTACAGTTCACTGAGCTGGTCCTCCTTCTGGGCTCATAACTCTTATTTTTGATAAAAACGAATTTTAATGCAGTCTTTGCTAACTCCCCCAGTTACTGTAAACTCGATCCACCATGCTCTTTTTACATACATCCATTAAAGGTATCTAAATATCACATCTCCAGTCAAAGTAATCTTGAGGGCCGGGGGTGATGCCTTTTCCCTATGTATCCTCAAGGCCTAGGATATAGTTCACAGTAAACACTTGATAAATGAAAGGGGAAGCCCAGTCCCCCAAATCCTGAATAGGTCTTCAGATAGTACAACGCCAAGGATTGCTTCTCAGCCTTGGGTTGGTTGCCTTTTTCGAGTCAAACCTGATTTTGAAGATACTCTTTGATTTTAGCCATTTCCCATTTAGCAATCTGGTAACAGGAATATTTTACAAATTAAAATATGCAAATGATTCAAAACTCTTCTTTTATAACATCATTGTAAACTTCTCTCTTGGTAAACTTTCAACAACAGCTGTTAAGAACAAAACACATTGACTAAAATTCTGTTTACCTGTCATACCTACTCTAAGATAAAGAAGCTTAGGAAAGAAAAAGAATCCCTGACAAGAAAATAAAGTCTCAGAAAATAAACCTTGATTTTTCACATCATGCACATTTCAAGTCATTTACAAAGTAACTGGTGACTGGAGAAGATAAATGGATCATCACACATCCCTCAGTCTTTTCAAGACCCTGAAAACGCAGGTAACTAAGAACTCTAAGAAGTCAGGTTTCTTTGAGAAGCTCAGAACCTGTTGATGAGAAATTCAGGACAGGCTACAGATATTCTTTACTATTATTATTTAAAGTGACTCATTCTGCATCTTTGCTGGGTTTGTTTCCTTATCTGAGAAGCGTTCAGGTTCATCCCTGCCTGGTACTAAGAAGGCAACTAGTAACAGTACAACTAGTCCTGGTCCGTGGCTCTGGTTGTCTTGAAGGTGCTGGAGAATAAAGAAAGGCTGGGGGGAGGGGTTTCTTTTTAGAGCTGAGAGGTATCCTCAAGAAGCCTAGTTATTGTTGGAGCTGAACTCTGGCCCAACTTTCTGGAATATTCTTTTCTGAAGACTGCAAGAACACAGGCCTGACAGTAAACTCAGTTCATGGTCCCTGCAGCTTAAAGAACCCACCTTTTGGCAAATAAAAGCAGAGGTGGTTTAAGGGATAGTGAGAAAGAGGAAGAGAAACTGTCCAGAGACACAATCCATCTGCATTCTTGAGAGCTAGAGGAGGCAAGCTGGAGGCACCCGAGAGATTCAGAGAGGAGTCTGGACCCCACTGTGAAAAAGCCGCTTCACTGAACAGTTAAATCTGACCCCTAGGCACTCCAGCTTAAAACAAACACATAATCAAAACATTTCCCTCACCCCAAATATCTAACCTTTTCTGGCTCCTCTGCTCACCAGTTCTGGAAACCTGTGCTTATTGCCAAGTTACCCTCACCAGTTTCCCCCACCCCCACTCGGCCCCGGACCTCTGCACCCCAAGGGTGAGTGGGGTCCTGCCTGACAGCATTAAAAAAAAAAAAAAAAAGTTCCCTTTTTAACCAAAAATGAAGCAGTTTCCTTTTCTCTTTCCTCTCCTGGGACAAGAAGCCCTGAGTTCTCCCCAGAATCCAGAGTCGAGGAAAGAGCTGAGCCACCCCCCAGCTTCCCACTCCCAGTAAGGAGACTGGCCCCGACTGGCTCAACAGGTCTATAAAAAAGACTTGCCCTCCCCGGGCATCCAAAGCCCAGGCTGGAGGAAGGAAGGGGAGGGGACCGGAGGGGGCCGGCCTGGGGCTCGCCCGGTTTCCCCCTCCCACGGGGCCACTCTGAGGGCGGGCGAAGGGCCGGGCTGGGGGTGGAGGGAGCTGGATACATAAACAAACCCGCCTGGGCCACGAGGTGCCCAGAGGAGCGGGGTGGGGTTTGCCGGCCTCTGGGACCCAGTCTGGAGCTGGAAGACGGGCGTGGGCCGGGCCTGGGCCTCTCCACCCCCAGTTTCCGGCTAGGGGTGGACCAGCTGGTTCTCCCCAACCGCAAGCCCCTCCTTCCTGCTTTGCCCTCCCTCCCTCGAGCCCCAGAAGCCCGCTGAAGCTCCTAGAGGCTTAACACCTGACTTTTCCTCTCTTCTTCCGGAAGTTTTCACTGTCCCCTAGGCGAGTGGGTGGTTCCTGTTGGGGAAAGGCTCTGGCACGGCATGTTCATGCCTTCTTGGGGTGCCCAGAGAGATGGTGGAGAGGGCCGGAGCTTTACAGGCTTTTGCTTCCAAGAGACGTTTTCCCACCGCTACCCTGAGGCTTGATCCCCAGCCTAGAAGTAACCTTTACCACAGCCTGACTTCTCTCTGCATTCCCCTCCTCCACCATTGTAGGCTATCAGAGGTTCCTGGACAAAGGTCCCTGGGCGTTTTCCACTAAGAGCTTAACCTTCAGCCACTCACAGCTAGTAACTGATACTTGTAGATAGTATAGTGTTTCTTTCTTGTGTGTGAAAGTCACTCAGTTGTGTCCAACTGCGACCCCTGGATTGTAGCCTGCCAGGCTCCTCTGTCCATGGAATTCTCCTGGCCAGAATACTGGAGAGGGTAACCTTCCCTTCTCCAAGGGATCTTCCCCACCCAGAGATCAAACCCTGGTCTCCTGCATTGCAAGCGGATTCTTTACCACCTGAGCCACCAGGGAAGTCTCTTTCTTACTGATTGGGAAATAAATTTAGGACTTAAGAAGTGTGTCCAACCAAGGTCTCAAGACAGAGTGAGGTGGGACTCCCTGATGCAAATTTTTCTCTAGCATTTCTTTCCCAAAGTGTGGTGGCAGTGAACATTTTTGTATGTTTTCTTGTAATAAATTTTTAGAAATAAATTTAACTACCTATGAAGCCTGTCATTTCACAGGTGTTATTGTTTAAGATGAAGAAAAAATAAATGGTATACTATGGAACAAGAGTGGAGAAGGCAATAGCAACCCACTCCAGTACTCTTGCCTGGAAAATCCCATGGGTGGAGGAGCCTGGTAGGCTGCAGTCCATGGGGTCGCGAAGAGTCCGACACGACTGAGCGACTTCACCTTCACTTTTCCCTTTCATGCATTGGAGAAGGAAATGGCAACCCACTCCAGAATTCTTTTCTGGAGAATCCCAGGGACGGGGGAGCCTGGTGGACTGCCGTCTATGGGGTCACACAGAGTTGGACACAGCTGAAGCGACTTAGCAGCAGCAGCATGGAACAAGGGGAACCTGATCATGGTAAAGATAAGAAGGTGGCATGTGATGGATGGACCTAGAGATTATCACATTAAGTGAAATAAGCCAGACGGAGAAAAACAAATATCATATCACTTGTATGTGGGATCTAAAAATATGGTACAAATGAACATGTTTACAAAACAGAAATAGACTCACAGACATAGAAAAAGAAAACTTACAGTTACCAGAGGGGATAGTGGTGGGGGCCGGGGTGGGGAAGGATAAATTAGAAGTTTTGGATTAACATATACTCACTGCTGCTGCTAAGTCAATCGTGTCTGACTCTGTGCGACCCCAGAGATGGCAGCCCACCAGGCTCCACCGTCCCTGGGATTCTCCAGGCAAGAACACTGGAGTGGGTATATACTCACTACTATATATAAAATAGATGAACAACAAGGACCTGCTATATAGCACAGAGAACTATACTCATCTTGTAATAACCCATAATGGAAAAGAATCTGAAAAAGAATATATGTATATAAAACAGTCATTTTGCTGTACACTTGAAACTAACAAAATACTGTAAATTAACTAGACTTCAATAAAAATTTAAAAAAAAAGAAGAAGAAAGTAGAATGTGAACGATGACTGGAGAATTACATGGTAACAATCCTGGTCTCACTGTCTTACTGCAGCTGTTTTTAAGAAGGGAGAATGAGGATACTTGAGTGAGGGGCTAGTCCAGATGATCCACAGGGGTTCTTCCAGCCCTGACATTCTAAACTTTAAAATCAGTCAAAACATATTTAAAGCAGAAACTGCACGTTAGAAGATAAGAAAACCTGAGCTAACAGAGGCAGGAATTTTCTGAGCCACACCACCACCGCCGCCACCACCAAAGATTCCAGAGTAGAAGAGGAAGCTTCCTGCTCTCCACAGTGGAGAGTGCAGGACACAGTGAACAGGTCTTGAAATGGTTTATCTCCCCTCAGTCCTGGGGAATTTTGCCTGGTTAGTCTCCTCATTTCTGCAAGGTGCACACAGCAGGGCTGAAAGGAAGAACTGCCAGTGTGGTATCCCTGTCCCAGAGGACTGGGCCAGTCCAGGCTGCCAGCATCAAGCTGATGATCCTGAGTGGCTCGTCCCTGACTTCAACCCACACTGTGTTGCTAAGGGCAGCAACCACGGAGACTGCAGTCCAGTGGGAGCTCAGCCTCCAGATCCATAGATGGTTAACTGCCTGTATCCCCTCAGGCTTAACTTCCCCTCAGCTAGCTTCAAAAACACAGAACCCCAGACCACCAGCCACGAGCTTTATGTGGCCCTGATGTAAGGCAATAAGAAGAACACTGCTTCACCTAACAAATATTCTTCCCTGAATCTAAGGAATTCTTTAGATCTAATTTCCAGTTTGCAGAAAATGTGGGGGCTGGAGGAACAAGGTAAGTGAAAACACAAAGAAACTAATTAGAAAAATTCCAAAGGCAATTTGGGGTGACTGTTTCTTCAACAAGTCAATGGCATGGAAAAGGAGGAAGAGCTGCTCTTACTTAAAAGAGACTTAAGAGGCAAAATAGTCACAAGCAACATGATCTTACTTTGAACAAAACTACAACAGTAAAAAGATCTTTTGGGGATAGTTGGGAAATTTTGAACATGGACTATTAGGTCATATTAGAGAATGATTAATGGGAAAGACTGAAGGCAGGAGGAGAAGGGGACAACAGAGGATGAGATGGTTGGATGGCATCACAGACTGGATGGATATGAGTTTGAGCAAGCTCTGGGAGTTGGTGATGGATAGGGAAGCCTGGCGTGATGCAGTCCATGGGGTCACAAAGAGTTGGACACAACTGAGCAACTGAACTGAACTGAGGGAATGATTGTTAATTTGGGGGGAAACATAAGAGCATTGGGATTATATAAGAACAAGTTTTTATTAGCAATGCATATTAAAATACTTCAGAATTTAACTCAAAATGTCTGTAAATTATATTAAAATACTTAAAAAAAATAATAACTGAGGGAATTCACTAGTAGTTTAGTGGTTATGACTTTGAGTTTCCACTACAGGGGCCAGGATTTGATCCCTGGTTAAGGGAACTAGGATCCCTCAAGCTGCATGGTGAGGCCACACACAAAAAATAATAAGTAAATAAATACTAACTGACCTAAATGTGGCAAATATTAACATAATTACTTTTCTGACCCCACTTCCCGAATAGTAATCATTGTTAAGTCCAGATGATAGTTATATCAAATTCATTTTCTTCACCATTCTGATTTAAATGCTTTTTTAGCAATACAAATAGTTTTTAAACTAATTAAATAATAATAAAATTCCCAATTTTAAATGTTTATTTTTATTATTTGGTTGTGTCAGATATTAGTTGTGGCACACAGGATCTTTTAGTTTCAGTATGTGGGATCTGGTTCCCTGATTAGTGATTGAACCTGAGCCCCCTGCTATGGTTTTTCAAGTAGTCACATATGGATGTGAGAGTTGGACCATAAAGTAGGCTGAGCGCTGAAGAATTGATGCTTTTGAACTGTGGTTGTTGGAGAAGACTCTTGGGAGTCCCTTGGACTGCAAGGAGAGCAAACCAGTCAATCCTAAAGGAAATCAACCCCAAATATTCATTGGAAGGACTGATGCTGAAGCTCCAATACTTTGGCCACCTGATGCAAAGAGCCGATTCATTGGAAAAGCCCCTGATGCTGGGAAAGATAGAAGGCAGGAGGAACAGGAGATGACAGAGGACAAGATAGTCGGATGGCATCAGCAATGCAATGGACATGAATTTGAGGAAGTTCCGGGAGATGGTGAAGGATAGGGAGGCCTGGCGTGCTGCAGTCCATGGGGTTGCAAAGAGTCGGACATGACTGAGCGACTGAACAGCAACAACCCCTGCATTGGGAGCATGCAGGGAAATCCTCACTTCTCCTTTTATGGCTGAAGTCTCAGGCCCATGATCTCCTTTCTTTACTGCAGGAGTTCACACTTCTTTGGTTATTCTCTTTTGCCCCTGCTTTATTAGCCTATGGCATAGTACCAAAGACATGCCACCTCTGGCCATGTCTCTCTTGTATTTGTTGATTTAGAAGAAGGGAGTAGAAATCTGAGGCTCCTCCCATGGCGCCTTTTTAGAATCCTTTTCTGGGTGGTGGTAATAGAATTTGGGGAAGATACTCTTCCCTGCACAGCAGCCACCCATGCGTGAGCCAGTCAGCATCACAGCATCTATATCACACACTGTGACTAACCCAGAAAAGTAAAGGACTCAGGGGAAAAAATGGAGTGATTTCCTGAGGGGCAGGCTTCTGACCAAGGCTGAAGAGGGAGGCACTAAGCTGGAGAACTTCCTGCCTCCCAGCTTGTGTGATTATCCCCCACCAAGGAATTTCCTGGTGGTCCACTGGTTAAGACTTATCTGTTTTCACTGCCAGGGTCCCAGGTTTGATCCTTGGTCGGGGAACTGAGATCTCACAAGCCACACAGCCAAAAATAAAAAATAATTGTATCCCCCACCATTCCTTGCTCCCCAAACGAACGCCAGTCTCTCTGCTGTGCACTTTTATTCAGAGTTGAACGTTTCTATACAAGATAGAGCTGTAGACACTGGGGAAGATGAAACAAAGGAGACATGGTCCTCCCTTAAGGAAATCATGGCTTAGTAGAGGAGGCTGACTCATACTCAGCTAATTATAACATCCTTTCTCAAAGGCGTGCTTTCGTGCATGAATGCTTAGTCCCTCGGTCATGTCTGACTCTTTGAGACCCCATGAACTGTAGCCCTCCAGGCTCACCTGTCCATGGAGTTCTCCAGGCAAGAATACTGGAGTGAGTTGCCATTTCCTCCTCCAGGGGATTATATCCTATCTTACAGGCAATGAAAAAGATGTGTACACAAAGGATCCTTTTTTAGGGGCCTACCTGTGCAACTTGTGGGATCTTAGTTCCCCTACCAGTGATTGAACCTGGGCCCTCTGCAGTTAGAGTAAGTGAAGTCACTCAGTCGTGTCCGACTCTTTGCAACCCCATGGACTGTAGCCTACCAGACTTCTCTGTCCATGAGATTTCTCCAGGCAAGAATCCTGGGGTGGGTTGCCATTTCCTTCTCCAGGGGATCTTCCCGGCCCAGGGATCGAACCCAGGTCTCCTGCATTGCGGGCAGACACTTTAACCTCTGAGCCACCAAGGAAGCTCTCTGCAGTTAGAGTGCAGAGTCCTAACCATTGGACCACCAGGGAATTCAGAAAAGGATTCCATTTTGAGGGACCTTGTGCTCAGTTTTCTCCCCAACAAACTTGTACTCTCTTCAGACCTCTACCATCCTCAGTCATTGAGTCTCATCTTCTATCATCAGTCACTGAGTCCCATCAATCTTATTCCACAAATATCTCAATTTCATCCCTTCCTCCCTCTCCATATTCTTAGCCACTATCCTAGTCAGGTGAACCCAACATTGTTTACTTGTTACTACAGACAATGGATTCCTTATCTCCAAGTTGACCCTCTGCAAGATAGGCCCCAGGGAGTCTTATATTGATAAGAAATAGCTCATCATCAGTTCAGTTCAGTTCAGTCACTTAGTCTTGTCCCACTCTTTGTGACCTCATGGACTGTAGCACGCCAGGCTTCCCTGTCCATCACCAACTCCCAGAGTTTACTCAAACTCATGTCCTTCAAGTCAGGGATACAATCCAACTTTCTCATCCTCTGTTGTCCCCTTCTCCTCCTGCCTTCAGTCTTTCTCAGCATCAGGGTCTTTTCCAATTAATTGGCTCTTCACATCAGGTGGCCAAAGTATTGGAGCTTCAGCTTCAGCGTCAGTCCTTCCAATGAATATTCAGGACTGATTTCCTTCAGGATTGACTGGTTTGATCTCCTTGGAGTCCAAGGGACTCTCAAGGGTCTTCTCCAACACAACAGTTCAAAAGCATCAATTATTCAGCGCTCAGCCTTCTTTATGGTTCAACTCTGACATCCATACACGACTACTGAAAAACCATGGCTTTGACTAGACGGACCTTTGTCAGCAAAGTAATCTCTCTGCTTTTTAATATGCTCTCTAGTAGGTTGGTCATAGCTTTTCTTCCAAGGGGCAAGCTGCAGTCACCATCTGCAGTGATTTTGGAGCCCCAAAAAATAAAGTCTGTCACTGTTTCCATTTTTTCCCCATCTATTTGCCAGGAAGTGATGGGACCGGATGTCATGATATTTTTTTGAATGTTGAGTTTTAAGCCAGCTTTTTCACTCTCCTCTTTCACTTTCATCAAGAGGCCCTTTAGTTCCTCTTTGCTTTCTACCATGAGGGTGGCGTCATTTGCCTGTCTGAAGTTATTGATATTTCTCCCGGCAATCTTCCAGCTTGTGCTTCATTATCAGTACAAGTCAATCAAATCTTTTCAGGACTAACCTTTCACCTAGAGAGCAAAGCTCTCCCACTCAACTATCATTCATAAAATATGTCAAATGGTTTGCTCCATGCTATCGTATTTACACACATACAGATGTGTGCCTGGAGTGGCCTTCCTTGTAGTAGTAGTTCAAGAACTCAATTTCTGGGAATTCCCTGGTGGTCCAGTGGTTAAGACTCTGGACTCTCACTGCCAAAGGCCCAGTGGAGAGAAGTGAATTGGGTCTTGGAGCCACAGACCAAAGTTCATATCCAGGCTTAGAAGGTATGTAACTTGAGGCAAGTAACTTTTTGGAGACTTAATTGCTCATCTATAAAATGAGAATATTATTACTTATCTGGAAGAGTTGTAGAGAAATTAAATGGAAATGTAGTCAATCTTTTTTGCTTTCGTTGTGGGGTTGGTTTCTTTCTTTCTTTCAATCTGCTTGGTTTTTGTTTTTACTACTCAAGTAATACATGACATCAGGTCTTTGTATAAGATTTGAGACAGTCAGTTTGCGCCCATCATTAACCTACCCCCCACCCCACATAATAGATAGTAAATATCTGGCTTTTTAACTTTTTATTTTATACTAGAGTATAGTTGATTAAGGTAACTCAGATGGTAAAGAATCTCCTGCAATGCAGGAGACCTGATTTCAATTCTTGGTCAGAAAGATCCTCTGGAGAAGAGCTAGGGTACCCATTCCAGTATTCTTGGGCTTCCCTGGTGGCTCAGTTGGTAAAGAATCTGCCTGCAAAGCAGGTTTTGATCTGGGTTCGATCCCTGGGTTGGGAAAATCCCCTTGAGGAAGAAATGGCAACCCACTTCAGTATTCTTGCCTGGAGAAACCTCATGGACAGAAGAGCCGGGCAGGCTACAGTCCATGGAGTCTCAAAGAGTTGGACACAACTAATCAACTAAGCACAGCACACGGCATTTAGGACAGTGGAGAGCTGTACAGCATAATGGTTCAGAGTACAGATTCTGAAGACAGGTGCGAATCCTGGCTCTGTAGCTATTATGACCTTGGGCAAGTCACTTAACCTCCTTTTCTTCCTTATCTATAAAATGAGGAAACGAGTATTTAGTGGGTGGAAAGGTTGAAGTATGGTAGGAATCCCAGCACACAGTTAAGTACATGTCAGTATTATCAGTATGAAAGTAAGTGAAAGTGTTGGTAGCTCAGTCTTGTCCCAACTCTTTGCAGCCTCATAGACTGTAGCCTGCCAGGCCTCTCTGTTCACGGAGTTCTCCAGGAAAGAATTGCAGAATCAAGACATATTTAAAATTTTGATACACTGCCAAATTATCTTCCAAATATATTTCCAGTTGCACTCATATCAACACTGTGAAAGTGATAATTTCCCTGAATTCTCAAACAATTTTTAAAATTGCTGTTGGGACTTCCCTGGAGGTTCAGTGGTTAAGACTCTGCACTTCCACTGCAGAGGCCAGGGGTTCCATCCCTGGTTGGGGAATTAAGATCCCTAATGCCTTTAGGCTAAAACATTACAAAAAAAAAAGAAAAATGTTTGTCAATCTAACAATTCCATTATTGAAATTTGTTTTTTCCTGATTAATTGAGATTTATAAGAACAGGTGTCTTCTGTTATTGTGCATTTGTATTCTGTCCTCTGTGAGTTGTCCTTTATGTACTTTGTCCATTTTTCTATTGAATCCTTTGACTTAAGCTCTTATGTATATGCCATATTCTTTGTTAACAAAATGTCAAATATTTTCTCCCTGTCAGTTGTCATGTTTTTGTTTGCTTGCTTTTGAGATAGAAGACAATCAACTTCAGTGAGGTATAATTTTTATACAATAAAATGCATTCATTTTAAATGTGCATCTTGATGAGTTTAGACAAATGTATATATCCATGTAACCATCACAACAATCAAGATACAGAACATTACCCTAAATAGTTTCCCATACCCCTTCCCTTTGAACAATCCATGCCAACTCCCCTCTTGCCTCAGTCCATGGGCAGCCACTGACTTGCTTTCTGACTTCTAGAATTGATTCTAGAAAAAATTATATTTATCTTGTCTAGGGTTTTCCCAGATTATAATTGTACGCTATGTACTTTCTTTTTTGCCCTAGCTTCTTTCTTCAACATAATGGTTTCAAAATTATTCTACATTGTTGGGTGTGTCAGTAGCTTATTTGCTATTATTACTTAGCAGTATTATGGTGGAGAAGGCAATGGCAGCCAACTCCAGTACTCTTGCCTGGAAAATCCCATGGGTAGAGGCCCCTGGTAGGCTGCAGTCCATGGGACGCGAAGAGTTGGACATGACTGAGGACTTCACTTTCACTTTTCACTTTCATGCATTGGAGAAGGAAATGGCAACCCACTCCAGTGTTCTTGCCTGGAGAATCCCAGGGACGGGGGAGCCTGGTGGGCTGCCGTCTCTGGGGTCACACAGAGTCGGACGCGACTGAAGCGACTTAGCAGCAGCAACAGTATTATAGTAAAGATATGTTTGACTTTATAGATCAGATCAGTCACTCAGTCGTGTCCGACTCTGCGACCCCATGAATTGCAGCACGCCAGGCCTCCCTGTCCATCACCAACTCCCGGAGTTCACTCAGACTCACGTCCATCGAGTCAGTGATGCTATCCAGCCATCTCATCCTCTGGCGGCCCCTTCTCCTCCTGCCCCCAATCCCTCCCAGCATCAGAGTCTTTTCCAATGAGTCAACTCTTCGCATGAGGTGGCCAAAGTACTGGAGTTTCAGCTTTAGCATCATTCCTTCCAAAGAAATCCCAGGGCTGATCTCCTTCAGAATGGACTGCTTGGATCTCCTTGCAGTCCAAGGGACTCCCAAGAGTCTTCCCCAGCACCACAGTTCAAAAGCATCAATTCTTCAGCGCTCAGCCTTCTTCACAGTCCAACTCTCACATCCATACATGACCACAGGAAAACCCGTAGCCTTGACTAGACGAACCTTTGTTGGCAAAGTAATGTCTCTGCTTTTGAATATGCTCTCTAGGTTGGTCATAACTTTCCTTCCAAGGAGTAAGCATCTTTTAATTTCATGGCTGCAGTCACCATCTGCAGTGATTTTGGAGCCCAGAAAAATAAAGTCTGACACTGTTTCCACTGTTTCCCCATCTATTTCCCATGAAGTGATGGGACCGGATGCCATGATCTTCATTTTCTGAATGTTGAGCTTTAAGCCAACTTTTTCACTCTCCACTTTCACTTTCATCAAGAGGCTTTTGAGTTCCTCTTCACTTTCTGCCATAAGGGTGGTGTCATCTGCATATCTGAGGTTATTGATATTTCTCCTGGCAATCTTGATTCCAGCTTGTGTTTCTTCCAGTCCAGCATTTCTCATGATGTACTCTGCATATAAGTGAAATAAGCAGGGTGACAATATACAGCCTTGACGAACTCCTTTTCCTGTTTGGAACCAGTCTGTTGTTCCATGTCCAGTTCTAACTGTTGCTTTCTGACCTGCATACAAATTTCTCAAGAAGCAGATCAGGTGGTCTGGTATTCCCATCTCTTTCAGAATTTTCCAGTTTATTGTGATCCACACAGTCAAAGGCTTTGGCATAGTCAATAAAGCAGAAATAGATGTTTTTCTGGAACTCTCTTGCTTTTTCCATGATCCAGTGGATGTTGGCAATTTGATCTCTGGTTCCTTTGCCTTTTCTAAAACCAGCTTGAACATCAGGAAGTTCATGGTTCACATATTGCTGAAGCCTGGCTTGGAGAATTTTGAGCATGACTTTACTAGTGTGTGAGATGAGTGCAATTGTGTGGTAGTTTGAGCATTCTTTGGCATTGCCTTTCTTTGGGATTGGAATGAAAACTGACCTTTTCCAGTCCTGTGGCCACTGCTGAGTTTTCCAAATTTGCTGGCATATTGAGTGCAGCACTTTCACAGCATCATCTTTCAGGATTTGGAATAGCCCCACTGGAATTCCATCACCTCCACTAGCTTTGTTTGTAGTGATGCTTTCTAAGGCCCACTTGACTTCACATTCCAGGATGTCTGGCTCTAGGTCAGTGATCACACCATCGTGATTATCTGGGTCGTGAAGATCTTTTTTGTACAGTTCTTCTGTGTATTCTTGCCATCTCTTCTTAATATCTTCTGCTTCTGTTAGGTCCATACCATTTCTGTCCTTTATCGAGCTCATCTTTGCATGAAATGTTCCTTTGGTATCTCTGATTTTCTTGAAGAGATCCCTAGTCTTTCCCATTCTGTTGTTTTCCTCTATTTCTTTGCATTGATCGCTGAAGAAGGCTTTCTTATCTCCTCTCGCTATTCTTTGGAACTCTGCATTCAGATGTTTATATCTTTCCTTTTCTCCTTTGCTTTTCGCTTTTCTTTTCACAGCTATTTGTTAGGCCTCCCCAGACAGCCATTTTGCTTTTTTGCATTTCTTTTCTATGGGAATGGTCTTGATCTCTGTCTCCTGTACAATGTCACGAACCTCATTCCATAGTTCATCAGGCACTCTATCAGATCTAGGCCCTTAAATCTATTTCTCACTTCCACTGTATAATCATAAGGGATTTGATTTAGGTCATACCTGAATGGTCTAGTGGTTTTCCCTACTTTCTTCAGTTTAAGTCTGAATTTGGCAATAAGGAGTTCATGGTCTGAGCCACAGTCAGCTCCTGGTCTTGTTTTTGCTGACTGTATAGAGCTTCTCCATCTTTGGCTGCAAAGAATATAATCAATCTCATTTCGGTGTTGACTTTATAAGAAACTGCCAAATTGTTTTCTAAAATTGCTGTCTTTTATTTTGTTTTAATTTTATTTATTTATTTATTTATATTTATTTTTGGCTACGATGGGTCCGCGTTGCTACACTGAGGCTTTTTCTGGTTCCTGTGAGTGGCGGCTACTCTCTAGCTGCAGTGCGTGGGTTTTCTTTGCTGTGGCTTCTGTTGTTGTAGAGCACAGGTTCTAGAGCATGGGATTCAGTGGTTGTGGTACACAGGCTTAGTATGCCCCTTGGCATGTGGAATCTTCCTAGACCAGGGATCGAACTCATGTCCCCTGCATTGGCAGGTGGATTCTTAATCACTGGACCACTGGGGAAGTTCTATTTTACACTTTTAAATATACATAAATACTAGATACTAACCCTTTTAAAAAAGTATTAGACATATTTTCTTCTATCAGTTGCCTTTTAATTTTGTTATTGTTATCTATGCAATAGGACCTATTTTTTAACAGATCAAATCCATCTTTCTTTTTGTACTTTGTGTGTGTGTATTCAATCACTCAGTCATGTCCAGCTCTTTTCTACCTTATGAACTATAGCCCGCCAGGCTCCTCTGTCCATGGGATTTTCCAGGCAAAATAGTGGAGTGGGTTGCCATTTCCTACACCAGGGGATGTTCCCAATCCAAGAATAGAACCCACATCTCTTATGTGTCCTGCACTGACAGGTGAATTCTAAAGGTCCATCTAGTCAAAGCTATGGTTTTTACAGTGGTCATGTATGGATGTGAGAGTTGGACTATAAAGAAAGATGAGCGCTGAAGAATTGATGCTTTTGAACTGTGGTGTTGGAGAAGACTCTTGAGAATCCCATGGACAGAAAGGAGATCAAACCAGTCCATCCTAAAGGAAATCAGTCCTAATTATTCATTGGAAGGTCTGATGCTGAAGCTGAAACTCCAATACTTTGGCCACCTGATGTGAAGAACTGACTCATTTGAAAAGACCCTGATGCTGGGAAAGATTGAGGGCAGGAGAAGGGGACGACAGAGGATGAGATGGCTGGATGGCATCACCAACTCAATGGGCATGAGTTTGAGTAAACTCCAGGAGTTGGTGGTGGACAGGGAGGCCTGGCATGCTGTAGTCCATGGGGTCACAAAGAGTCAGACACAACTGAGCGACTGAACTGAACCTGGGAAATCCTTGGGTCGTATTTACCAAGTATCACCAGCACTTGGACGTGCTGGCACAAAATAGACTCTCAGTTAGTGTTTACTGGATGACCCAACAACAGTGAATAGTTACACTGCCATTCTGCAAGAGTTAGTAAATACAGTTCAATTCCAATCTTTTAGCTAAAGCAAACTAGTCACAGAGGATGGATTTAAGCATCAGTAAAAGACTCCAAGAGGAATATCCCCTGAAGTAGGGAAGGGCAACCCACTCCAGTGTTCTTGCCTGGAAAATTCCATGGACAGAGCAGCCTGGTGGGCTACAGTCCATGGGGTGGAAAAGAGTCCAACAGGACTGAGCACAAAAGACCTTGCCAGTTGTTGCCCTGCTGCAGATCATCAGTGTGAAAAGACTCCAGGATATCATCTACAAAGGAGAGGCTGATAAGATTTGGGAACACCCAAATCTAATCTTGGCTCCACTGTATATCCACTGAGAGTATTCTTTAAAAAGTTTATCTGATTATACTACACTCCCCTGCTTAAACCTTTTCTAGGCTTTCTGGCACCCTTGGGATAAAGTCTCCCAACTTTAACTTGTCTAAGTTGGGAGACCCTAAGTCTCTGAGTCAACTAGGCTTCAAGTTTGGTCTCCATTTCCCTCTTCCCATCCATACATGTTTTCAGTTCTTCCCACATACCATGATCTTCCCCCAGCCATTGTCCTACTTCGCTACTCCTTCTGCCTGGAGCACTCCTCTCTCCCTCCGCCCCCAACTAACTTCTAGTGTTCTTTCTGCACTCAGTTTAACTCTTAACTCCTGGGGAAACCTTCCTTCTCCAACTCCTGAAACAGGAGTTTCTATAACCCTGTAATTATTTGTTCAACTTTTGTCTTCCTCCCAAATTGTAAGCTCCACCAGAGAGAAGATTGTGCTGCTTTTACTTGCTTCTTTGTCTCCACTGTCTTCTAGAGTGCTTGACTCATAATAGACACTTGATGAAGGTTGAATGGATAAATGCATTAAAGGAGAGCTGGGAGTAGGAGGAGTTGTAGGATTCATTAAGAAGTCTGGATTTTATCTTGGGGGTAATGGAAGTCATTAAAAGATTCGAAGCAGAAGAGTAAAACATAAAAGGCTCAATCAGTCCCACTAGGCTGAGATGAAATATTCAGATAACTGAACAATAGAAATTGCACAGTGATAGAGTAAACACATAGAAAATGTTAGTCACTCAGTGTTAAAGTGTTAGTCCAATTCTTTATGACCCCATGGACTATAGCCTGCCAGACTCCTCTGTCCATGGACTTCTTCAAGCAAGAATACTTGAGTGGATAGCCATTCCTTTCTCCAGGGGATCTTCCTGACCCAAGGATCCAACTCAGGTTCCGCGTAGTGCAGGCAGATTGTTTACTGAACCACTTTTCACTTTCTTTTCCTTTTCTTTCAGATAATTGGACAATAGAAATTTCACAGAGATTAACACATAAGGGGACCCTAATCTAACCTGGAAACCCTGAACTGGGTTGGAGTTCATGATTCTTAACTTACGTGTGGATCTTTTAAAAACCACTCATACATGACCCCACTCCATTCCAATTAAATCAATTGGAATGATTGATTGGGGTTGGTTGAGGCTGAGATATCTATACATTTTTTTTCAAAGTTATTGTAAAATATTGATTATATTCCCTGTGCTATGTGTTACAATCCTGTGACTTATTTATTTTATAACTGATAGTTTATACCTCTAGGTATCCTTCGCCTCTGCTAACCACTAGTTTTTTCTCTGTACCTGTGAGCCTCTTTCTGTTTTATTTACTTGTTTTGTTTTTTTAGATTCCACGTATAAGTGAAAACATACAGTATTGGTCTTTCTCTGTGTCTATACATTTTTAAGGCTTGTAAAGTCATTTCAATGTGAAGCCAGAGTTGGAAACCAGTTATAAGGATATTTCAGACAGAGCAAAGGCAAAATAGCTAAGTAACACTTAAGTTCTAGCCATAGACTTGGACTTTATCTTCTAGATTATGGAGAATTTTGAAGTATTTTAAATGGGAAAATGAGAGTCCAGAACCTATAATTATTAACTTTTTCAATTTAGGTGCAAAGAGTCAATAAGTTAATCATATTTTTTGGTTCATAGTGAAATAGGGAAGACGATAGGACACAATCTTTAAAAGAATGACATATTATGGCTATGAGGTTAGAGATATGTTGTAGGAAGGGGGACCCCTTCCAGGGCCCCAAGAGTGGGCTCTTGCCTAACACTCGGAAAAGAATTGTCCAAGGAGACATGCTTGCTGACAAAGCAAGAGACTTTATTGGAAAGGGCCCCCTGGGTGGAGAGCAGTAGGGTAAGGGAGCCCAGGAGAACTGCTCTGCCTCGTGGCTAGCAGTCTTGGGTTTTATGGCTTTGGGATTAGTTTCTGGATTGTCTTTGGCCAATCATTCTGACACAGGGTCCTTCCAGGTGGTGCAGTCATTGCTCAGCCAAGATGGATGTCTGCGAGAAGGATCGTAGGAGGTGATCGGACACATGATGTCTTCTTTTGACCTTTCCCGAATTCTCCCGATTGGTGGTGGCTTGTCAGTTCCATGTTCCTTACCAGGACCACCTGTCATAAAATAACTCACACAAATGGTTACTATGGTGACTGGCCAGGTTTGGCTGTTTCAGTGTGCTTTCCCTAACGGCTAGATGGGCCCCTGGCTGGCCAGCTGATGTTTGTCAAGTGAAGTAAAATTGAAGCTTTGTTCTCACCCAGACACTTCAAGGACAAAGCTAGTGGCAGAAGCTGAGCTCTGCTGGAATGAATAGATAAGATGAGCACTCCTGAGATCAAGGAAAACTTCCCTGTCAACACATACTCAGGAAGGCTCCTTGAGGGATCAGAAAGGGAGGCAGTGCAACCCCATAATAAGTGTGGACATACCCACAGGCCTCTGCAGTGGGATCCATTTTAACAAAAAGTTGCAAATGTATATTGGGGAGAAATCCTAGAACAGATTAGGTGTGAAAAAAGAAAGAAGATAATTGACCAAAGGTAAACAAAAACCTGGAAAGACTATCTTATATAAATGATTTTTTAAAATATTTTTATTTATTTATTTGACTGCATCAGGTCTGTTTCAGCAGGCCAGATCCTTTAGAGGTGGCATGTGGAACCCTGTTCCCTGACCAGCGACTGAACATGGGAACACTTCATTGGGAGTGCAGAGTCCTAGCCATTGGACCACTCAGGTAAGTCCCTATAAAAGAGATTTAAATCACCTCTTGAGCTTTCCTGATGGTCCAGTGGCTAAGACTCTGCACTCCCAACGCAGGGGGCCCATATTCAATCCCTGGTCAGGGAACTCGGTCTGGCATACCACAACTAAGTTTCCACACGCCGCAACTGAAGATGGAAGATCTCACGTGCCATAACTAAGACTCAGTGCAGCCAAATAAATAACAAATTTTTAAAAATAAATCACCTCTTTACTGCACTCCACCTCATCAGAGAGGATGCCCATACATTTCTCTCTGGATGTGTATTTCTGCCTTGCTTTTTACTTAAATAAAACAATCTTCTCAATGTGTTCTCACACGTGTAATGTGTCTCTGATGATGAAGGTTTTTTTTTTTTCCAGGTTCATAATTTATTGTACAAATTGAGTATCACATGATGAGTTGACATTAGCTTCTTCAGGCATGGGAACTTAACAGATAATGTACAGTTCAGAATCTGTTTATGTTGCTTTCACAGCTGGAGTTTTTTTAGACCTTAACTTGAAGTATAAGACTATCAAAGCAATACTTCCGTATGTGGCCAGCACACAATTCATTCTCCCTGTGACAGTGTACGAGTTGAAATATTTTTTGATACCAGTGAAATGGAACTGGGCGTCAGCTTCTGGACCTGCCATGATCTCAATCTTTCAAGGGGTTCAAACGCCACGGCCTGTGCCCTTCACCGTACGCTGCTGCCCCTCGATCCCGCCGGAAGACTGATGATGAAGGTTTTACAATTTCTGCCTCCTTGAAACATTTTTGCTTTCAAACAGGAGAAAGAGCCAGGGCCACTTTGCTTCTAGCCTCTAGCCCTTGGTGGTTTAGTAGCTAGGATTCCTGATTTCCACTGAGGCTACCCTTAGTTCCTGGGCAGGGAACTAAGATCTCTCTTCAGGACTGCTCACTGTAGTTTCTTTAAGATCAATTAGAACCAAAGAGGTTCAGGATAACAGAAGATTTAACATCCAGTAGACCTTAGGCCTCATTATATGCTCATTGTAATACCTTTGCTGTTGTCGTCGTTTAGTCGTGTTGGACTCTTTGCAGTCCCATGAACTGCAGCACGCCAGGCTTCCTGGTCCTTCACCAGCTCCTGGAGTTTGCTCAGACTCATGTCCATTGAGTCAGTGATACCATCCAACCATCTTACCTTCTGTTGCCCCCTTCTCCTCCTGCCCTCAATTTTTGCCAGCATCAGGGGTTTTTCCATATGCAATACCTTTTTGCATATGCTAAATAACACACCCACCAGTGGCATGACAGCTCTGAGGCCAACCATAAAAGGCCAAAAGTGGGTGGTGGCCCAGTTCCTAGAAATCTCCGCCCCTTCTCTGAACTAACTGGAATAATCCTCCCACTCAGCCTGTGTTCTGGCTGGGTTTGAGTTCTGGCCCCTGGGTTCACGTCCCATTTGAGGTGCGTGGTTTTTCAGTAGTACACTATCATGACAGTTAATAAAGAGAAACCTCATTCAAAATGGAGTCTGGAAGTGAGAAGAGGAAGCTCTCACACCCTATCCCTTACTATTACCAGCAAGAGGAAGAGGTTCTCCTTGCCCAGCAACAGCTCAGCCAATGACAAGCCACAGCACTCAACTCCCAGGGTCCCTCAATAGACTCTTTGTAACAGGCACTCTATATAAAGTAGGGGTCCTCTCCTTCTCTGTACTTACCTGTGGGTCACCATAGATTGCAGGCCACCATAGATTGCTTGTCCTGAATTGCAATTCTTTGCTGTTTCAGAACAAACCTATTTTGATGGTAAAATAACTATTTTATTGTTTTAGGTTAACACTGTCATCATTTGAGTTCATACAAGGCCCCTCTCCATTTTATTTTTTTCCTGTCTTCATTCCTAAGCCCTCTCCCTCCTCCTTATAAGCATCATTCTAATGTATTTCTTTGTCCCTGAATATATATACATGTTTGTTTTGTGGATGTGTTTAATTTGCACGTAGAATTTAATTGTGCTATAATTGTTTTATCACACAACACTTTAAGATTTATCCATGTTACAATAGATATGTCTAGTTCATCACTTCTGTTGAACAGGCTTCTCTTAGGGATAGATAAAACAGCTTCCCAATACCAAAAGGTTTTCATGAATATCCTCACACATGTTCCTTTTTGTTCCTGGCAATATTTTCTCATGGTGATAGTTTTAAAATAAAAATGTGGTTGAAACTTCCATGGAGGTCCAGTGGTTAAGATTCTGCACATCCACGGCCCAAGGCACAGTTCAATCCCTGTTAAGAGAACTAAGATCCTTGATTGTGGCGTCACAGAAAAAGGAGAAAGGTATGTATGGGGAGGGAAGAAACGGAACAATACTTACCTAATTGATAAAGTATTTGTAAATATCAAATGAGTTGCTGCAGGGGAAGTTCCACTATAGCTTGGAAAGAACTGTGAAAACAATTTTATTGATAGACTGTCTTTTAAGGTTTTTTTTTTTTTCCTCACAGCAAGCGTTACATTTATTTTAGCTAGACTTGAGAAAGTGAAAGTGAAGTCACTCAGTAGTGTCAGACTCTTTGTGACCCCATGGACTGTAGCCTGCCAGGCTCCTCCATCCATAGGATTCTCCAGGCAAGAATACTGGAGTGGGTTGCCATTCCTTCTCCAGGGGATCTTCCCAGCACAGGGATCAGGGATCGAACCAGGGTCTCTCACACTGCAGGGAGACTATTTACTGCCTGAGACTTGAGAGGAGTGGTGTAAAAATGTGGGTGCTAGGGACTTCCCCAACGGCCCAGTGGTTAAGACTCCATACTTCCACTGCAGGGAGTGCAGGTTCCCTCCCTGGTGGGGGAATTAACATTCCACATGCGTCCTGGTATGGGAAGCAAAAAAAAAAATGTGTGCAGTAAGGAGCGGGCAGTCCACCACAGATGGACTTGGTGTTGATTGGATATCCTGAATGAGAAGGCCAGAGGTAAGGAGGGTCAGACTAGTAAGGTTTGGAGCAGGAAGTATGAGGCCCTGCCCTTTTATCTTCTCAACCTCTGTAGGCTTCATGAGATAACAGGTCAGGCCTTTATTTATTTATTTTTCATTTATCTTTGTTATCTCTTACAGTGCTGGAAATGTTTGGGGACAACAGAGGATGAGATGGTTGGATGGCATCACCATCTCAATGGACATGAGTTGAGCAAACTCTGGGAATTGGTGGACAGGGAGGCCTGGCGTGCTGCCATCCATGGATTCGCAAAGAGTCGGACACGACTGAGCGACTGAACTGAACTGAGCTGAACAATGTTTGAAAGAAGCTCAGAGTTCAGTTCAGTTCAGTCGCTCAGTCGTGTCCGACTCTTTGCGACCCCATGAATCGCAGCACGCCAGGCCTCCCTGTCCATCACCAACTCCCGGAGTTCACTCAGACTCACGGCCATCGAGTCAGTGATGCCATCCAGCCATCTCATCCTCTGTCGGCCCCTTCTCCTCCTGCCCCCAATCCCTCCCAGCATCAGAGTCTTTTCCAATGAGTCAAGTCTTCGCATGAGGTGGCCAAAGTACTGGAGTTTCAGCTTTAGCATCATTCCTTCCAAAGAAATCCCAGGACTGATCCCCTTCAGAACGGACTGGTTGGATCTCCTTGCAGTCCAAGGGACTCTCCAGAGTAGGTACTCACTAAATGCATGTTGATTCCTGGAGATAATCCAGATTACATCAGCCTGAACTCCAGACAGTAACCCTTTTCCATGTCCCAGTTGCTGGTAAACTAGAGTGTGCATTCATCCTCCCAGTTTGTCCATCTACTCCTTCTCTGGGAATCTCCCTCTAGCGCCACCCACTGATACCTCTTCTCCCCCCTTACTCTCTAAATCTTCCACTTATCCGCTGGATCATAGAAAAAGCAACAGAGTTCCAGAAAAACATCTATTTCTGCTTTATTGACTATGCCAAAGCCTTTGACTGTGTGGATCACAATAAACTGTGGAAAATTCTGAAAGAGATGGGAAGAGACCACCTGATCTGCCTCTTGAGAAATTTGTATGCAGGTCAGAAAGCAACAGTTAGAACTGGACATGGAACAACAGACCGGTTCCAAATAGGAAAAGGAGTTCGTCAAGGCTGTATATTGTCACCCTGTTTATTTCACTTATATGCAGAGTACATCATGAGAAATGCTGGACTGGAAGAAACACAAGCTGGAATCAAGATTGCCCGGAGAAATATCAATAACCTCAGATATGCAGATGACACCACCCTTATGGCAGAAAGTGAAGAGGAACTCAAAAGCCTCTTGATGAAAGTGAAAGTGGAGAGTGAAAAAGTTGGCTTAAAGCTCAACATTCAGAAAACGAAGATCATGGCATCCGGTCCCATCACTTCATGGGAAATAGATGGGGAAACAGTGGAAACAGTGTCAGACTTTATTTTTCTGGGCTCCAAAATCACTGCAGATGGTGACTGCAGCCATGAAATTAAAAGATGCTTACTCCTTGGAAGAAAAGTTATGACCAACCTAGATAGCATATTCAAAAGCAGAGACATTACTTTGCCAACAAAGGTTCGTCTAGTCAAGGCTATGGTTTTTCCTGTGGTCATGTATGGATGTGAGAGTTGGACTGTGAAGAAGGCTGAGCGCTGAAGAATTGATGCTTTTGAACTGTGGTGCTGGATAAGACTCTTGAGAGTCCCTTGGACTGCAAGGAGATCCAAGCAGTCCATTCTGAAGGAGATCAGCCCTGGGATTTCTTTGGAAGGAATGATGCTAAAGCTGAAACTCCAGTACTTTGGCCACCTCATGCGAAGACTTGACTCATTGGAAAAGACTCTGATGCTGGGAGGGATTGGGGGCAGGAGGAGAAGGGGCCGCCAGAGGATGAGATGGCTGGATGGCATCACTGACTCAATGGCCATGAGTCTGAGTGAACTCCGGGAGTTGGTGATGGACAGGGAAGCCTGGCGTGCTGCGATTCATGGGGTTGCAAAGAGTCGGACACGACTGAGCGACTGATCTGATCTGATCTGATCATTCAACTTTCTACCCAGAGGTCACCTTCTCTGGGTGGTGACCTCTGGGTAGAAAGTCTCCTCAAGAGTAAGCTGGGTACTGTTTCCCTAGTGTTTAGTACTGATAATAACAGTTATGTGAGTAGTGAGTGCTTAGTCATGTCCGTTTCTTTGTGACCCCGTGGACTGTAGCCCACCAGGGTCCTCTGGTCCATGGGATTTCCCAGGCAAGAATGCTGGAGTGGGTTGCCATTTCCTTCTCAAGGGGATCTGCCCGACCCAGGGATCGAACCCATGTCTCTTGTGTCTCCTGTCTTGACAGCCAGATTCTTTACCACTAGCCCCACCTGGAAAGCCCATCAGCTATGTGGCAGACAGTGAATTTTATTTCTTTTATTTAAAAAAATTTAGGCGGTGAATTTTCATATAACATCTTTTGGGTCTTCTATGAGAGTCATTTACTCCCATTTTACAGACAGGCAGACTGAGGCTCACAGAATTTGCACAGCTACCAAGTGGTGGAACTTGAATTCACACCTAAGTCTGTCTGACTTTTAAGACAGCCACTTTTACTACCCTGGACTGCCGCCGTATCGTAGGAGCATGGATGTTTACCAGGTTTCCTTCTACTAGATTGCACATTTCCTGTAAAATGCTATTGTGGACACTTCTAGCACATGTCTGGCACATAGTAGATGCTCAGGGAATGTCTGTGAAAGGCTGGTAGGCTGGTGGGTAGGGCAAAAAACAGACCCCTGCTTGCTGAATTCTGGCCTAGGAATCTGGACACATTTAAACCTTTGACAAGAGTCTTGCCTTCTCTGAGTCAAGACTGGGGGAGAAGGTGCAGAACCAGTACCATAACCCTCTGAGGACTCTTCTCACCCCAGCCCTTACCTTGGCACTGGCGACTCTGCTGTTGTCACCTGCAAAAAGTGCCAATGCTCTGGCGGTGTGAACAAGCCCTGGAGAGTGGGGCTAGATCGAGTCATTGGGCAGCTCACTCCTGCCACCTGGTGGTACTGAGCAAACTTGATCCCTCTTCTTTTAGACCTTAGGATCTAGAAGTCTTGTCTGAAAAAGTCTAGAAGCTATTTCCACACTGCCCTTATCACCAAAGGTCTTTCTTTCTCTGGAATCCCTTCCCATTTGCAGAACACACTGAGCTGAGTTGGACGGAGTTAAGACTTTAAAGATCCTAAGATCCAAGAAGATTACGGTACGGTGTACATCTGTAGCAAAATGGCTTCAAGATACAAGAAAATACTAAGTACAAGTAAGGATGTGACACAAAATTCTGACTTCTCTTTTGATGACTACTTTAATGCTTTTATTTTAAAAATGACAAATTATCTCAAATTTTCCATTTATGTTAATGTCCCTGCTTTGCTGCCCTGTGTACTAAGCACTACTGGGTACTGCTAGGTACTAAGGTAGCACACCACAGACCCTGCTTCAGAAAAGAGAATCTTCCTAAAAGGTAGCACACCATGGACTCCTCTTTGGAAAAGAGAATCTTCCTAATTTAAGCCTGTGAGCTACTCGAGGGTGAGGGGTTTTGTATTTTATACATATTTGTCTTTCCTGGGACCCCACAGTCCCTGGGAGGTGATAAGTCTGTGTGCTCAGTTGCTCAGTCATGTCTGACTCTTTGTGACCCCATGAACTGTAGCCCACCAGGATCCTCTGTCCATGGAATTTTCCTGGCAAGAATATTGGAACAGGTTCCAATTTCCTACTCTGAGGAGTCTTCTGGACCCAGGGATCGAACCCGAATCTCTTGTGTCTCCTACACTGGCAGGCAGATTCTCTACCACGCCACCCGGGAAGCCCCAGGATATAATAAAAGATACTAACTAATGATTTTTTTTTGTTATCTTTAACTGAAATGCAACCTTGGCTGGCCTGTTGTCGGGACACTTGGGCGACCATCTCTACTTGGTCACAGTCTGTCTGGGTGTTTAATACCTACCTGCCTATCTCTCTGCATCTTTAGTTTTTCTCTTTGCAAGTCAGAACCCTTCCTCCCCACTTCCAAGAAACCTAATCTCAGTTCCAAGAAAGGATTTCAAAACCCTAGAACTTTAGAGCTAGAAGGACCCAAGATATTAATAATCCCCACCATTTGTTGAATACGTTTTTTTCCAAGTGGATTTAATTAAGAACAGTCATTTTTCAGGGACTTCCCTGGTGGTCCAGTGGTTAAGAATCCACCTTGCAATGCAGAGGACACTGGTTCGATCCCTGGCCTGGGAAGACTCCATGTGCCAATGCACAACTAAGCCTGGGTACCTCAACTCCTGACCCTGAGCATTCCGGAGGCAGTGTGCCACAACCGGAGAGTAGAAGGGCTGCAGCTCACACCCAGTGCAGTCAGATAAAGTTTTTTTAGAAAAAGAATAGGCATGGGGTGGGGACAGAAAAAAAAAGAAAGAATAGTCATTTGGGGGGACTTTTCCTGGTGGTTCAGTGGTTCAGGCTCCGAATTTTCCAGTGCAACGGGTGCAGGTTTGATCCCTGGTCAGGGACCTAAGATCCCACATTCTGCACAGTGCGGCCAAAAAGTTATTTTTTAACTGTCATTTTGCTTTTTAAAAAAAAATTGGGGAGAGAAATTTTATTTTTTCTTAAAAAAATGTTTTTAACAATAGCCATTTTTAATTTTGTCAAATGTCTTCTTTAGTTCAGTTCAGTTCAGTTCCGTCACTCAGTCGTGTCTGACTCTTTGCGACCCCATGAATCGCAGCACGCCAGGCCTCCCTGTCCATCACCAACTCCCGGAGTTCACCCAAACTCATGTGCTTCGAGTCGGTGATGCCATCCAGCCATCTTATCCTCTGTCATCTTATCCGCTTCTCCTCCTGCCCCCAATCCCTCCCAGCATCAGAGTCTTTTCCAATGAGTCAACTCTTCGCATGAGGTGGCCAAAGTATTGGAGTTTCAGTCTCAGCATCAGTCCTTCCAATGAACACCCAGGACTGGTCTCCTTTAGGATGGACTCGTTGGATCTCCTTGCAGTCCAAGGGACTCCCAAGAGTCTTCTCCAGCACCACAGTTCAAAAGCATCAGTTCTCCGGCACTCAGCTTTCTTTATAGTCCACCTCTCACATCCATACATGACCACTGGAAAAATCATAGCCTTGACTAGACGAACCTTTGTTAGCAAAATAATGTCTCTGCTTTTGAATATGCTATCTAGGTTGGTCATAACTTTCCTTCCAAGGAGTAAGCGTCTTTTAATTTCATGGCTGCAATCACCATCTGCAGTGATTTTGGAGCCCCCCAAAATAAAGTCTGACACTGTTTCCACTGTTTCCCCATCTATTTCCCATGAAGTGATGGGACCCGATGCCATGATCTTAGTTTTCTGAATGTTGAGCTTTAAGCCAACTTTTTCACTCTCCACTTTCACTTTCATCAAGAGGCTTTTGAGTTCCTCTTCACTTTCTGCCGTAAGGGTGGTGTCATCTGCATATCTGAGGTGATTGATATTTCTCCCGGCAATCTTGATTCCAGCTTGTGGAGAAGGGAATGGCAAACCACTTCAGTATTCTTTCCTTGAGAACCCCATGAACAGTATGAAAAGGCAAAATGATAGGATACTGAAAGAGGAACTCCCCAGGTCGGTAGGTGCCCAATATGCTACAGGAGATCAGTGGAGAAATAACTCCAGAAAGAATGAAGGGACGGAGCCAAAGCAAAAACAATACCCAGTTGTGGATGCGACTAGTGATAGAAGCAAGGTCCAATGCTGTAAAGAGCAATATTGCATAGGAACCTGGAATGTTAGGTTCATTGAATCAAGGCAAATTGGAAGTGGTCAAACAGGAGATGGCAAGAGTGAACGTTGACATTCTAGGAATCAGCAAACTAAAACGGACTGGAATGGGTGAATTTAACTCAGATGACCATTATATCTACTACTGTGGGCAGGAATCCCTTAGAAGAAATGGAGTAGCCATCATGGTCAACAGAAGAGTCTGAAATGCAGTACTTGGATGCAATCTCAAATACAACAGAATGTTCTCTGTTCATTTCCAAGGCAAACCATTCAATATCACGGTGATCCAAGCCTATGCCCCAACCAGTAAGGCTGAAGAAGCTGAAGTTGAATGGTTCTATGAAGACCTCCAAGACCTTTTAGAACTAGCACCCAAAAAAGATGTCCTTTTCATTATAGGGGACTGGAATGCAAAAGTGGGAAGTCAAGAAACACCTGGAGTAACAGGCACATTTGGCCCTGGAATATGGAATGAAGCAGGGCAAAGGCTAATAGAGTTTTGCGAAGAGAACACACTGGTCATAGCAAACACCCTCTTCCAACAACACAAGAGAAGACTCTACACATGGACATCACCAGATGGTCAACACTGAAATCAGATTGATTATATTTTTTGCAGCCAAAGATGGAGAAGCTCTGTACAGTCAGCAAAAACAAGACCGGGAGCTGACTGTGGCTCAGATCATGAACTCCTTATTGCCAAATTCAGACTTAAATTGAAGAAAGTAGGGAAAACCACTAGACCATTCAGGTATGACTTAAATCAAATCCCTTATGATTATACAGTGGGTGTGAGAAATAGATTTAAGGGAGTAGATCTGATAGAGTACCTAATGAACTATGGACGGAGGTTCGTGACATTGTACAGGAGACAGGGATCAAGACCATCCCCATAGAAAAGAAATGCAAGAAGCAAAATGGCTGTCTGAGGAGGCCTTACAAATAGCTGTGAAAAGAAGAGAAGCAAAAAGCAAAGGAGAAAAGGAAAGATATTCCAATTTGAATGCAGATTTCCAAAGAATAGCAAGGAGAGATAAGAAAGCCTTCCTCAGCGATCAATGCAAAGAAATAGAGGAAGACAACAGAATGGGAAAAACTAGAGATCTCTTCAAGAAAATTAGAGATACCAAGGGAACATTTCATGCAGAGATGGGCTCAATAAAGGACAGAAAATGGTATGGACCTAACAGAAGCAGAAGATATTAAGAAGAGATGGCAAGAATACACAGAAGAACTGTACAAAAAAGATCTTCATGACCCAGATAATCACGATGGTATGATCACTCACCTAGAGCTAGACATCCTGAAATGTGAAGTCAAGTGGACCTTAGAAAGCATCACTACGAATAAAGCTAGTGGACGTGATGGAATTCCAGTGGAGCTATTCCAAATCCTGAAAGATGATGCTGTGAAAGTGCTGCACTCAATATGCCAGCAAATTTGGAAAACTCAGCAGTGGCCACAGGACTGGAAAAGGTCAGTTTTCATTCCAATCCCAAAGAAAGGCAATGCCAAAGAATGCTCAAACTACCGCACAATTGCACTCATCCCACACTTTACTTTACATTACTTTACTTTGAGTAAAGTAATGCTCAAGATTCCCCAAGCCAGGCTTCAGCAATACATGAACTGTGAACTTCCAGATGTTCAAGCTGGTTTTAGAAAAGGCAGAGGAACCAGAGATCAAACTGCCAACATCCGCTGGATCATGGAAAAAGCAAGAGAGTTCCAGAAAAACATCTATTTCTGCTTTCTTGACCATGCCAAAGCCTTTGACTGTGTGGATCACAATAAACTGTGGAAAATTCTGAAAGAGATGGGAATACCAGACCACCTGACCTACCTCTTGAGAAATTTGTATGCAGGTCAGGAAGCAACAGTTAGAACTGGACATGGAACAACAGACTGGTTCCAAATAGGAAAAGGAGTACGTCAAGGCTGTATATTGTCACCCTGCTTATTTAACTTACCTGCAGAGTACATCATGAGAAATGCTGGGCTGGAAGAAACACAAGCTGGAATCAAGATTGCCGGGAGAAATATTGATGTCTTCTTAGCATCTATTAAATTGATGATATGACTTTTCTTACTCAACATATTAACATGCTCTTTATTAATGACTTTTTTTTGAGCTTTTTTTTAAATATTAATGACTTTTAAAATTTTTATTTATTTATTTGAATTGGAGGATAATTACTTTACAATATTGTGATGGCTTTTTGCCATACATCAACATAAATTGGCCATAGGTATACCTGTGTCCCCCCATCCTGAATTCCCCTCTCTACTAATGCCTTGTGTTATTAAAGGCCTTTTCTAGCAGTCCCGAGATGAATCCGAAAGGAAACTTAGTGCTCACTGAAGTCAAATTTGTTTGTTTTCAAATGAGGAAAATGAGGAAAGTGGGTCATCTATGCTTTCAAACATGGTCCCATGGTTTTTTCACCTTTTTTTCATTTTTTTCTTCTTTTGTCCTACCTAGGTTGTTAAGATCCTAAAGTGCAAGCACTAAGGGTTCTATGTAGCACTTTCTCTATAATATTTCACCCAAGGGTCCACTCAATAAATCCTACTGACTACTAAATTGATTAGTAGGCTTTTATTGCTGGAGCTAGAGCAAGAGGATGGAATCGTTCGATAGCGTCACTGACTCAATGAACATGAATTCGATCAAACTCTGGGAGACAGTGAAAGACAGAGGGGCCTGGTGTGCTGCGGTCCATGGGGTCACAAAGAATTGGACACAACTTAGCCACTGAACCTGAACCAAGAAGTTGCAGGTTAAATAGGTAGATGGAAGATAGTAGCTATACAAATAGAGGCCTTTAGATAGTCTAGAGGTAAACCATTAAACAAGTGAATAAAGATGGCTTGAAGCATACCCTCCTCAAGTGAGCCTGCGGATATGCCTTCTAACTAGGCCACAAGACTGAGGAAAGAACTTAATGAGTTTTGGCCAGGCTGATGAGCTTTGATTCTTCCTACAATTATCACATTCCCTCATCTTCTTCCACGGTACTCTAGAGTTTCTGGAATTTTGTAGCTTCAGATATTTTCCTTAAACCAATGAGATGTTCCAGAAACAGCAGACAATGTATCTCCATCCTCAACTTTTCCAATGCTCTCTCCCATATAGTATCCATGCCCAAATCTGTATCCTTCTTAGCAAATGACAAACACAGAGGATGTAACAATTAGGCTCTTGAAAGGGAAAGGCAGTCATTAGAAGAGGGAAAGGCTAAAGAATGGGCTGAGTTGAATATAACAAAAAAGAAACAGACTTACAGATATAGAGAACAAACTAGTGGATACCAGTGGGGAGGCGGAAGCAGGGAGTGGTGATATAGGGGTAGGGGATTAAGAAGTACAAACTAGTATGTAGTTTGTGCCTGTGTGCTAAGTTGCTTCAGACGTGTCGACTCTGTGCAATCCTATGGACTGCAGCCCGCCAGGCTCCTTTGTCCATGGGATTCTCCAGGCAAGAATAATGAAGTGGGTTGCCATGCCTTCCTCCAGGGGATCTTCCCAACCCAGGGATCGAACCCATGTCTCTTATGTCTAATCTGCATTGGCAGGCGGGTTCTTTACCACTAGCACCACCTGGGAAGTCCATTAGGTAGTTTACTTACTTACAAAGTAAGCTACAAGGATATATTGGGAATATAGCCAATATGTTATAATGAGAGTAGTATAACCGTTAAAAACTGTGAATCACTATACTGTACGCACAATCAGTTAGCACATTTGGCTATTAACTGAAAGACTGGCGGTTTGTGCCCATGCAGGGATGCATCTCAACCTGGGGCTTCCCTGGTGGCTCAGATGGTAAAGAATCTGCCTGCAATGCAAGAGACCTGGGTTTGATCCCTGGGTGGGGAAGGTCCCCTGGAGAAGGGAATGGCTCCCCTTCTCCAGCCACAGGTGCCCAGGTCCCCAGGCTCCTGAAGCTCCTGGAGCTGCACCTTCTTGCCCTCTCTTTATTTCTTGGCTGCCATGACTGAGTTCAATGGATATCATATGCTTCTTCTGCAAGGATTTGGAAGTACCTAGAAGATGCTTGGCGGAGAAGGCAATGGCACCCCACTCCAGTACTCTTGCCTGGAAAATCCCATGGACAGAGGAGCCTGGTGGGCTGCAGTCCATGGGGTCACTAGAGTCGGACACGACTTAGTGACTTCACTTTCCCTTTTCACTTTCATGCATTGGAGAAGGAAATGGCAACCCACTCCAGTGTTCTTGCCTGAAGAATCCCAGGGACGGGGGAGCCTGGTGGGCTGCCGTCTATGGGGTCGCACAGAGTCGGACAAGACTGAAGTGACTTAGCATAGCATAGCATAGAAGATGCTTGGAGGGTAGCACTGAGGGGGAGCATTGCACTCTTCCTCTACCCCAGTTCTCGAGACCCTGGGAAGAGGGGTCAAGCCTGAGAACCATCCAGAAATGGAATGAGGTGGTGGGTGCTGTCTAGCAGGGTTGGATGTCTCAGTCTGTGCCCTAACCTCTGTTAAGTAAGGCCTGCCTGCTCTCCTATCCAGTATTCTTGGATTCCTAAGTTCTCTTAGATGGCAGGGAAGGCCCAGGGCCAAGGAGACTTCAGAGGAGTAAGGGAGTGGAAGGAGAGAGGGAGTGTGTGTGATCATCCATGTGTGTGTTGAATGTACTTATTTGACTTCTATGTACGTCTCCTTCTAAGACCTGGCCCTTGTGGTTGTCAGTGTTGCCATGAATGGCCATGGGTGTGTGATGGTGGCATGCGTTGTGTGCCTTTGTGTGTCGGGGCAAGGGCTCCCTGTGGTGTGCATGTATGTTGGGAGGGGGTGATGGTGAGAGCCTGGCTCCCTCTCCTCCTCCCCCATCCTTGCTCCCATCTGGCCTTGATCAGTGGGTCCCTGGGGAGGGAGCCGCGGTTTCGGATACAGGAAAATGTTCCAGGAAGCGGCCACTGTGCTGGGCCCTGCTCCGGCTCCCCCAGCGGAAATTGTTCCAGGAGGGAGGGGGAGAGTGTTGAGATAGGATTAAGGGAGGAGGGGGTGGCTCTTGGCTTCCCTCTCCATTGGATAAAGCAGGATAAATTGATGGGAAACTCGGGTCAGCCAGGAACCTGGATGCTGCCACCTAAATGTGTAAGAAAACTGAGAGTCCGCGAGAAGGTTCCTTTATCTCTTTATAGTGAAGTTTAAGGATTGAGATCTGGTTGGTGCCTGGAAGACGGAGACCCCTTTTCGGGCCCTGCTAGCCTGTACCCAAAGCTGGGGACCAGAACACCTGGGTCTTGTCTGAAAGTGGTGTAGCTTGATGGGGGTCGGGGATGGGCGTAAGCTTTAGTCCCTTCTCCTCACTGAAGGGGCTTTGAAGCTTGGATCCAGGACTGGGAGGGCTGCCTAATTGGGATAATGGAGGTTAATGGGGCGCCTGGAGGGGGTGGCCACGCTCCTAGATCAAAGAGGCCAGCTCTTCCCAAGCACCACAGCTGGAGGTCACAGCTGGAGGGGGAGGGGCAGGGGCTTCGGGCCAGCCAGCAGGGGGTGCTCTGGCCCCTGAATGTGGGTCCTTTCGAGTCTCTGACCCATTCTTCGCTTGGAACTACTTTTGCCTAGAGAGTGGTTGTGGGAAGCGGGGAAGGGTGGGGGTGGGGGACGAGGTTGTAGAAGTCTTGAGATTCAGACTCCTCTTTGTGTGGGTGGATGGGGAAGAGAAAGGGCACGAGAGGCTGGCAGCCTGGGGTCAACGGGATGTTAGCGCCTTCAGGATCTCGGCCCTGCAGGGTCCACAGGAGGACGCCTGGGTTGGGAAGGCAGGACTCCGGTCCCAGGTTCAGGCCACGGAGAGAGGTCTGGGCGGGGCAGCTGGGGGCGCTGGCTGGGGCGGAGGGGAAAGGGGCACACAGAGCTCCCCGCCGCCGCCTCCTCCCCCATTCCCCCGGGTTGGCGCTCCCTCTCGGGCTCTAATCGGCGCGGCGGCCGCAGCGGGCAGAGTCAGCGCCGCCAGTCTCCGGGACGCGACTCCCAGCAATTGTGGTCGGGACCGCAGATATGCAGCTGCCTCCTGCCCGGGCGCCCGGCCCGGCCGGCCCCGCCCGCGCCCCGCCCCTCGCCCCCGGCGGGCCCGCCCCTCCGTCTCCCAGCCGCGCGCGTGGACACTGAGGCACGGCCCGGAGGCCCCAGGCCTCGCGATCTGCCGGTCCAGAGGCACCCATCCGCGCAACAGCTGGGAGATGGGGCTGAGACCACCAGACTTGCCTCGGCTATACCGCTCGCCGGTCTTCAAACCTCCCCGCCGAGAAAGTCAAGCGGTGCTTGCTTGGGGATCCAGCGGGGGGCGTCCGACTGAGGGTGCATGGGGAGGAATGCCTGAGCCTCAAGGACTCTCATTAACCCGGGCAGTGGAGAAACGAAGGATGGAGAAGGGTGGCCTGTGCAGACTCTAAACTTACAGAGAGTTCCTTCGTAGGAGAGGAGAAGGGCGGTGGGTGCGGGTTGGGGGGCCGCCGGGGACAGGGATGGGTGAAAAGGAAAATAAAGAGAGGCTAGGGCTGAGTGTGTGTTGGGGACCCTCCTGGGAGGCTGGAAGCAGGTCCTCTGATGCAGCATGGCCCTTCACTCTGTGGACCAGGCACAGCGGCTGGCTATCAAGGGCCACCCTCAGAATTGAATAGGTATCTGTCACATGCTCACATGTCTTGTGTGCACGTGCCCACACCAACACACTTAGCAAGAGAAGTCATCCTCGATTGCTTGGTCTCGTTCTCATAGCTGATCATTCACCTTGTTCTGTCTATACCAGCTCCTTAAATATCACCTTTCCATTGACTTTTCCTCATTCCCACCGCCAGTGGGGGCCACACCTTCTCCCCTCTTGCCTGGACTGCTGTGGTCAACTGGTCTTGCCCCTGATTTTGCTCTTCTCCAAACTCTGACAATACTATTAGGCCCCATTTATGGAACAGCTACTAAGTGCCAAGCCCTGTGGTAAGAGTTCCACACGTATTATTCCTAATCCTTATAACAACCCTGGGAGGTTGCTGTATTAAGTTTCCCCATTCTAAAGAAGAAGAATCCAAGGCATCAAAGGTTAAACAGTGTGCCCAACCTTACACCATAGTAAGCGGTTGATCTGCCCAGAACTGCCTGGCTCTAAGTCCCTATTCCATTCTCTCCTCTGCAGCCAGGGTCATCTTTTGAAAATACAAATATTCCCATATGTTGCCCTGAGCATCTGGTTCAGATCCCTTGCACAGTTGATGAGACCTTTTCCATCAGCCCCTACTCTTCATACTCTAGTTGCACTCAACTTTCAGCTCCTCAAAATGTCATTAATCCCTTCTGGGCCTTTGCATACACTCTTCCCCTTGCATATAACACTTTTCCTCTTTTTACATGATTGACTCTTTTTCACCCTTCAGTTTCTTCTTTTTTCCTTTAGTTTCTTTACCTGTGCATCCCTGCTTCCAGGAAACCTTCCTTGATTCTCCCAATACTGGCTTAGATTCTCTTTTTTTTTTGTTCTCCAATAACATCCAGTCCTTACTCTCTTAAGATACTTCCCACTCTTTAGCTTGGTTGTAGGTTTGTGTGGCAAAAGACCGGGTCTGTCTGATTTGTGATTGCAAGCCTAAGTCTAGTCCTGCTATGCCTGGCACAAAGTAGGTGCTTGCCGAGCATTTGTTGAATGAACGAATGTTTCTGGATCTAGTCTGCATTAAAAAAAACTGTTCTCCCAAGAAGAATTTAAGCAGGTCAGAGAAATCAGGGGGAGTGGGGTGGAGTATGTCTAAGATTTTGAAGAACCGTTGCCTTGAGTTGTTCAGCTTCATCACTAAGGATAGAAAATGTGATTAGGACTCTATAACCTCAAGTTCTCTTTGTTTAAAGACAGTAATATATGGGACTTCCCTGGTGGTCCAGTGGCTAAGACTTGGTGCTCCCAATTCAGGGGGTCTGGGTTCGATCCCTGGTCAGGGAACTAGATCCCACATGCCTCAACTATGATTTTGCACGCCACAACTAAAGATATCTTGCATGCCACAATGGAGATCAAAGATTCCATGTGCACCAACTGAGGCCTGGCACAGCCAAATAAATATTTTTTTAAAAGACAGTAATATATTTTGTGTATCAGATTCCAGGGTATCATTCTTACACAGAAGCACTTGCTGGTGAATACCAGAGTCTTCTTAAATTTTTAAAAATATTTATTTGACTGCATCAGATCTTTGTTGCGGCCTGCGGAGTCTTTCATTGCAGCATGCAGGATCTTAATTTCCTAACCAAGGATCGAACTCATGTACCCTGCATTGGAAAGCAGATTCTTAACCACTGGACCACCAAGGACGTCCCTGGCTAGCCTCTTAATTTCACCCTGAGCCTTTCAAAATGCCTACCCAGTGCAGGTTCTTCTATTCCCGGATCAGGCCTCTTGGTGTTACCCTTCCCTCTTTGTCTCCTCTCATCCTTGCTCCTTCCTAGCCTTACCAGTGCATTTCTTCTGATTCTAGATCTGCCTCCCCTGGAACTGCTGTATTATCTCCTATCCTGGGGCTCAAATGTCAACTAAAGAGATTGAGGCTCAGAGCAGAGAGGAACCAGAGCCAGCAAGGGGAGTCCTGCCTTGTAACCCAGGCACTGGAAGAGGGATCCAGTGGAGAGGGAGGAAACTGAGATAACACAGATGTGTAAATATGCTTATGTGAACCTTAGGGTGGGGAGCTCCTTTTTCAAGCAACCTTCTATAGAGAGGGTGGGGATTCCCAGGTGGTTCAGTGGCAAAGAATCCACCTGCCAATGGAGGAGCCCCAGAAGATGTGGGTTCAATCCCTGGGTTGGGAAGATGCCCTGGAGGAGGGCATGGCAACCCACTAGTATTCTTGCCTGGAAAATCCCACGGACAGAGGAGCCTGGCAGGCTGCGGTCCATGGGGTCACAAAGAGCCAGACACAACTGAGCAGCTGAGCACTCACGCACACACATACAAGATTGCTGGCTTCCTAAGAGTTTCCCTTCTTCCCTGTATCCTCAGCTTTGCCTACCACAATGGCATTCTCTTGTCCAAGCTTCCTAAGCCTAAGCTCAGAATGTCAAGGCACTGGGCAGTGTCCACATCCCAAAGTCATGAGTGGACATTCCCCCCACCCAAGGAGCACATTTCCTGGGTCATCAGCCCTGTTACTTTTGGAGGACCCTCTCAGATTAGCAGCTGTCGTCCTTCAAGTTCTCTGATCTGTATCCGTACCATCTCTGTTCTTCCTCTTTGCCTTGGTCTTTCTGTTTTCCTGACTCTGGGTGCCTTCTTTCCTGTCCCTTCTGTGTTCTCTGTCACTAGTGTATCCACTGGAGACAAGGGTTGGGCCTGGGTGCACGGGGGTGGGTAGTGGCCAGACTAGGGGCCCGGGACGTGAGCGCAACTTTCCAAGCTTGTCTTCCAGGCCCCTGTGGTTGGGGAGCTCCAGAGAGGGAGAGATGAGTCAGCGGGCCGCAGAGCAGGGAGGGGGGGGTCTGGGTGGGGGTGGGGATGCTGGGGTTCCCCAGGGCCAGGGAGTTTACCGGGACCATGTGGGTCTCTGACTTCTGGTGGATATGGAGGATAAAGGATCAGCAAGTCACCAAAGTTACCCGCGAGTTTCCTACACTAGTAGGAATTGCAGGCAATAATTTGTAGGACTGGCAGAGCCTGCCACATCACCCTTATGTCCAGATTCTTACACGAAGAAGAGTTCCTAAGTCCCCTAGATTTCTAGAGCTGCAAGGTTGTGATGATAGATCTGTGTGTGTACATATATGTGATATTTGCCACATATGTAAAAACGTGTATTGAGAGTCTGTGTGAGTCTCTGTAGGTGACTGTGGGTCTATAGGCATGTATAGGTGCTAGTGTGTGCATTTTTGTGATTGGAAGTTAGGGTCAGTGTCGTGGTGTGAGCATCATCTGTACAATGTATGTATATATATCAGTGTGTGTCAGTGAGGATGCCTGTAGACTGTATGTATGTTCATAATTCATCACGTGTGCAACAGCATATCTGAAAGTGATACAGACTCATTAAGTCTGTATCAGAAAACGTGTTCATCTGTATCTCAGGACTTTGTTCCCTATTTGCTGGTGACTCTCTCTAGAGTAGCCAAACCCATGACAACAACAAAGGAAGAGTTAGGAGTCCCTTTGGATTGGGGCTCTCAGAGGAAGCCCAGGGTGGGCAGAAAGTAGTGGGGTGGGAGGCAGCACTTCCCTGAGAAGGGAGATATAAGTCTCCCACTGTCCCAAGGGTTCACTCTCCCCACCCCCACCGACCTTTCCAAAAAAGAGCTAAAGAAAACTGAGGCAGGTTCCAGATTCATGTCAACCCCCCTCTAACCTAGAAATCCCACCCTGCTTCTTCTAGGGAAGGGAGGCAGGGAGGGAAGGGAGCGTCCCTGTGGTTCAGCTCGATCCTGGGGTTGAAAGATCAGAAAGGCACCATCCCACCCCTTCCTTCAGGGGCGTCCATCTCTGGAGCTCAGTGTCTGGGTGGCCATGGGCGGAGGCTGAGGGGCCCCCAGGGTGGTGGGGGGTGGTGGATAGAAACCAGATGCCTAGGGGGTTTATACTGGAAGGACCAGAGCCGCAGCCTCTACCCGCCCCTGCCACATGGCGCCTCTGCCTGGGCTGCCCCACCCCCTGGGAGGCCGGGCTGAGGGAGGCCTGAGAGAGTGGAGGCAGGTCCTTGGTCAGGGCTCCCAGTTGCTGACCCCAGCCCCTGGGGGAGCTGGGAAGGGCGTGTGTGTCTGGGCCCAGGAATAGCAGGGTCTGGACTGCAGGACTATCTTAAACAGGGTGTGGAAGAAGTCAGAGCCCAGGGTCCTGAGGGAGGGAGCTGGGAGCTTCAGGCAGCCCCTCTGCCCTGGTTTCAGCACAGACGTTTGGAAGGGGGCTCTGTGTCCAGGCACTGTCCTACTGGGGTTGACATGTCAGGGGCCCTGGCTCACATCTTCCGGGGATCCTGCTCCTTGCCCTTCCCTAGCACTCCTGCTCCCCCCCTCCCCTGTAGGATTAGGGATCCAGATCCCTAAAGGAAGTGGAGACTGCTGGCCATACCTGTCTCCCCTTACCCTCCTCAACCCCACACCTCCTCTCCTCCTGCTTCCGTTTCCTTTTCCGTTGCCTCCTTTCCTCCCCAGTCTAGTTGGAGCCTCAACCCCTTACTCACCTACCATCTCTTCTCTGGAGTCTAGACTTTGCTCCTCTGCCTCAGTTGCCTGCCTGGTCTAAAAGTGGGATGGCTTTCTGCTGGTGATGCAGTAACTTGCCCAAAGCTTCCCCTTTTCCTCACCAACTTCTGAGCTGGGTTTGGGGAGGGGGGCCCAGAAATCCATCTGGCACCTCGGGCTCAGAAACACCCCCCCACCAGGGGGAGACTTCGAGGTCATGGGACACCCCACCACGGGCACTTCCTCTTGGGCAGACGGGTGGGGTGGCCCGTGTAATCATCGGACACAATTATGGACTATTTATACTTCATCCCCGCCCCCCACCTGCCTGGCCGCTTTAACCCTCTGCCTCCGCTGGACCTGGCCAGGCCTCCTGCAGTTCTCCCTGTCCGGTTCTTCTGAAGCCATTGTCTCCTCATCTTTGTTTCTCTGGGCCTATTTCTTTTCCTTTTTTCTGCTGTGTGTGTGTGTGTGTGTTTTAAGCCACATGCTAGTCTTGTGTTTTCCTCTCTTCTCTCCCTATTATTTCGCTAGTTTCTCTTCTGATCTTATTGGATTGTTTCATTTGCTCTGTATGCCTCTCAGTCTTTCTGTGTTTCTTCTTTTGCTTCTTTTCCTTTGTCTGCCAGTCACCTTGCTTCCCTAACCCTCTCCTCAAAAGTTGAGTCTACAGGGTTCTGTAAGAGAAGTCAAATCCTGGGGCTGGAAACCCTAACTCCCCCACCATCCGTCCCTGAACATTGACCCTGCCTGCTGGTTAAACTGCAGGTAACTCTCCCAGGACTTCCAGCTGCTCCTGCCCCCTCCTCAACTTTGCCTTGAGAAGCTGAGCTGGGAGAGTATGAGGAGCCTCGAGGTGGGCACCCAGAAAGAGCAAGTGAGGGGACTGACTGGGGAATAAGGAGAGCGGGGAAGGACCAGGCTCCATTCCTCTGATGGGCAGGGCTGGCCCGGGGAGAGGGGTGTGTTGGGGAATAACTTGCAAAACAACCTCGGCTGGCTGGGCCCCTCAGTGGGAGAATGCTGGTTCTTCCACTTGGCTCCCCAGTCCTCTCTCGCCTATAAACTTACCTCAGGGTCCAGGTTTCAATTCATAGACTTTTTTGCATTCCCCTCTTCCAACTGGGTGACTTTCTTTTCTTCCCCATTTTGATGAGAAGTCAAAGTTTGGAAGTCCTGCCTAAGCTCTAACTTCAATTCTTCCTGCTGCAGGGGGAATGGATGCACGACAGTGAGAAAGGGAACCAGACCCACTCCCAGGAGAGCATGAGCGCTCATGAGAATGATCCATCAGAGGTTTGAGACTGGATGTGTGTGTGGCCAAGAAGGGCCTAGGGCTGGTAACTGGCAAGAAATGATGGCATCTGGGGTCTGTATTAGGGGGAAAGGAAGTTGATCCAAAGAGGCCAGGCTCGGGCATGGATGTGACCCAGTGATTCCTACCCCCTACCCTCACTCCTGCCTGCCTTAAATTTCCTCAGATATGCAAGATCTAGCTTTTGCCCCACAAAGGGAGGTAGGCCTAGGTGTCACTTCTCAAGACTGAAACTGAGGTACTGGGAGGAAGACTGGGGAGCCCCAAGCCTGTGCCAAGCCCTCCCCACCCTGTCCCTCCCTCCAGGCCTTGCTCTGGAACCTACCTCCGTGACCCTCAAATGCTTGGGCAGCAGAAAGCCTCAACCCCAGAGCACACGCTCCCTCCTGACTTTCACAACACACAGTCCACACGGCTCTCCTGCTCTCGAGGTGGGTGACTGGGGAAGCAGGCATCTCTGTGGTCAGCTCGGATGTGTGTGTGGGGCGTGTGTGCCTCCAGCCGTGTCACTGCGATCATCTGTGTGTGAGTTTGTCTCTGTTCACTCATGACAGTGGCCGTGCCCCGGTGGGAGGCTGCGCGCGTGGACGTGCACATGTATCGTCCTGTGTTTGTCCATGAGTGTGTATGTCAGTGTGTTCCAGTCTCTCTGTGTGAGTGTCGTCCCCAATCCCCCATCCCCCCCCTGGATCTCTAATTAGTGGTTTGGGGTTTGTTCCTTTTCCCTCCTGTTCCTTCCCTCAGCGGCAGCAGCGGCGGCGGCAGGAGCAGCAGCAACAGCAGCAGCAGGAGCAGCAGCCGCCGCCGCCACCCGCGGACCCGCAGCCAGGACTCCGGAGTCAGAGTAGGATTCTAGGATCAGAGCCTGAGTGGGAACAGGAGTGCAGCTGGCCTAGGAGAGGAGCGGAGCCCTCCTCGGACCCTCAGGCGACCCCTTGCCAGCACTCCCAGTGCCAGACCTCCAGAGAGCAGAGACTCAAGACACCCAGCCCCTTATCCCCCAGGTACAGGACACTCGGGGGCTCTGTCTGGGAGGGGTTCCCACAGCCGCCTATGGGATGGCTGGGGGCAGGGTGTGGGGCACCTGGGCCCACCCTGCATCCGCCCAGACCCTCAGCGCCCCCCGGCATGCCCTGACAACTTGCCCTGTCCCTACCCCCTCCTGCTTCCCTGGGAGCCCCGTTTCTCCTCTCCCGCCCAGATCCCTTCTTTGGGGGAGCTCAGCAAATGGAGCAGGAAATTTGGACCCTCTGCCTCCCTCTCTCGCCCTGCTCATTGGATCCGGAGCCTTCTCCGCTGGGAAAGCTGTAATTAGAGGGTGGATCCCTACAGACAGAGAGCAGCCCCCCCCACCCCCACCCCCTAGTCCCTTCTAACTTTAGATCTCTTCTCTCCCATTCTCCCATTCTCCCTCCCTCTCCCTCTCCCTCTCTCCGGCTCAGCTCTCTCCATCTGCCTGGCTCCCTGGGACCCGTTCCCCAGCCTCAGGATGGCGTCCTCCCTGCTTGAGGTAACTGCCCCCTCCTTCCCCCAGGACACCAGCCTCGATCTTAATGGTCCTAATCCCTGTCCACTCCCACCTTCTAACTCACACAGACAGTTACTCTGGTGCTTGTCACTTCCAGGGGTCAGAGGAGGGGTGGGGGGCAGGAGAAAGGGGAGGAGAGAGAGCAGGGCAAGGGGTCACAGAGCAGTCAGATCAGGACTGAGGGGATTAGGTTAGAAGAAGGCATGGACCCCTGAGGTCTGCCAAGCACACCAACTCTGAGCAGTGGAAGAGGGATTGAGGGATCGAGAAAGGAAGGGGAGGGGAGTGAAGAGAGAGGAGTGGGAGACAGATAAACTGGTAGGGGACAGGGGGAGAGAAATAGGCCAGAGGGCTGGCTGAGTGGGCACTGGGCAACAGTGAGTACATGGTTCTTTGGGGGTCCTGGCTCTCCGGACTCACCCTAAGCAGTGTCTTGTCTGGTTTGTAGGTGGGGAGGGGGCTGGGCTTCTGGGCTGGTAGCAGAGGAGGTGGGCAATGAGAGAAGGGAGAGGGCAGTCCATGTATGTGGGGGGGCTGACCAGAGGAACTGGGCCCAGGTCTGAGAGGCAACCAAGGAGGAGGGCCAGGGTCTGAGGCCGCCTGCCCGGCTCACAAATATTTAGCTTTCAGCCAAAGACAAACTCAGCTCTATTTTGGGAGTGGGAGGCTCCAGGGCGGACCGGGCCACTTCCCCTCCAGGCTGGGACCCCAGCATCCCTTGCCTCTGGCACTGAGAATGGAGGGAACCAGGGTACCACGGGGGTCAGGGCTTGGGGGCTTGAGAAACTGCTGACTCTGCCAGGGCTTCTGAGGGACTCATGGCACATCACAGTTGGAAAGGCGGACTCACAGTCACTCAGAGGCTGTCTGAATGTCCCGAGTTCTCCTTGCTTCTGGATCTCTGACTCTGTGTCTCTGTTACCACTTCTGCTTTCTGGCTCCCTCCATAGGAATTTGGGACCAGAGAGCCCTTCCCAAAGATCAACTCCCATCAGTGGCCTTGACCTTCTGTATTCTTGGGCCCCTCTGAAGTCCCCATGTCTGCTCCCAGTACACTAGCTCATGTCCAGGCTGACTCATTCAGCCCTACAGGAGAGGTGTGTGTGAGATGGACCAGGTGTCTCTTAACACCTGTGTTCACTGGCCTGCATGTGAGTGTCAGAATGTAGAGCAGCACACCTGCACGTGTGGCTGGCTTTGTGGGAGCACAGATGTGTGTGCAGGCTGGGTCACCCAAGTATCTGTTAGTCCAAGTGGGGAATGGTGTGTGTAAGGCTGGTGGATAGGGAACCTGTGACTGAGTTTGAGGGAATGGCATGTGAGGCAGTGGGGTGGACACCATGACCTAGTTGGGGGTCCTCAGGGGCTTTGTCTACCCTTTGCTGCAAGGAGGCAGATTGCTCACCCCACCATCTCCCCAAGAGACTCTTGATTGAGCCATCATTGAAATGCTGTGCTTGGTCTTGAGGAAGCTGGAGGACTAAGGTGCATGGAAATCCTGGGTCCACCCAAGGCAGGGGCCGTGTCAATGGGCGTGGGCTTCATGCCAGAGTTGCCAGCGTGGCACTGGTGCTGGCGGGAGTGGCTGGGCCAGAGGTCTGCTGGAAAGACATGGGATTGGGGTAGCATTTGGCAAGAGGAGCGTGTCCTGGAAACTGGACTTTCTTATCCCTCATTCCCTGTAAGCTGGAGATGCCCCTAATACCAAGGCTTCCAGCCTCTGTCTCTTTCATCTATTTTGAGGGGCACCTGGGCCCTCAAGCTTCTTCTTATACCCCCATCAGGAAGTCCTCTTGAACAGTGGGAAGAACTTGGGGGTTCAGAGAGGGAAGCTTGACAGGAGGCTCACCTGGGCTGAGTGAGATGCAGAGGATCAGGGAGGAGGGAGAAATGGGGATGGGGGCTAATGGGGATGGAGACTTGGGAGCTGGAAGAACTAAACAATTTGGGAGGAGGGTGAAAGTGGAGAACTGGAAACTGGGACCTCAGGTGGCCAGTCAGCACTCAGATGTCCAAGTGAGCCTTCCAGTGAGAGGTCAGGGGAAAGAGGGCGGGACAGCTCCTTATCTTGTTCCTTCTCCAGAGATTCCCCCTTCAGTACTTAAAAGCCTGTTTTGGTGTGGTTGGCATTGTTTTCAATGGATGTGGGTGGAAGCAGGAGGAAAAACAACTCGAAGGTGGGCTCCAGCCCCCGGGTCCCCCATATGGGGACACAGACACACATATTTAGAATCCTTAACCAGGACCCTCTCTCTAGTTCTCAGGAGAGCCCAAGCAGCAGGACAAGGAAACTGAGGCTGAGATGAACCTTAGCCAAGTACCCAGCTCTTGGCCTCCAGAACCTTCTGAGCTGTCCGGTGCCCGGCTCCCCCTTCTCTGTCCCCCGGACCCTGGGGCCCTCTGTTCCCCAGGGCGGGGGTCTTCTGTTGGCCTGGGGCTGCTTGTCTTCTTTCACCCCTCCTTCCCGCCCCATGGCTGGGTGGGGTCCTTGGGCTTGGCTGAGGCCCCTGTGGCCACAGTGTGAGGGCCGGGCGGGGGGGACGGCGTCGGCGTTTTTAAAAATAAACCGACCGCAGGGAAACCAACGGAGCCGGGCCAGGCAGGCAGAGGGGGAGGGGGTGGTCAGGGGGAGAGGGAGGGAGGAGTGGCCTGGTCTGGGGGTTTTCTGGAGCCCAGCACCAGGGGGATTTTCTCTTAGGTAGGAAATCTGCCCCCCACCTCCCCGCTTTCTTCCTTCCCCCTCCTTTCTTTGCTCTGCTTTCCTGAGCCTTCCTTGCCCAGTCTCTTTCCATCACCTCTCTTTGTTTATTCTGCGTTCCTCTCTCTCCCTCCTTTTGTCGCTTTTTCCTTCTCTTCTCTTTTGCGTCCCTGCCCATTTCTGCCCCTGTGGGCCAGCTCCCACTGTTTTCACTCCCCCCCCCACCCCCCACCACCAGGGGCTTTAAGGTCAGGTTCTCACCCTGCAGGCTCCTCTGCTCTGTGGGTCTGTGGGTTCTGCTCTATGGTTCTATGGGTCTCTGCCCCTCTCCTTTGCACAATATATTTCGACCTTTCCTTTCTACTAGGATTTGCCTCCTGCCCCAGCAGCTGCCCTGCCTTACGCACCTCCGCTTGGGAGGTGAGAGGCTCCAGGGACACCCTGGCTGGGAAGGATGCAGGGCTTCTGCCATGGCCAGATTTGAGGATGCTTTTGATGGTTCAAATTTGGGAGTCCATGGTGTCATCAGGACCTCAGAAAGAGGTCACTGGGCAGGGGGAACAGCAGGTTTCCCTTTGGGAGCAGGGCAAGGCAGGCGATTGCACACACAGCCCTCACTGCAAGCCTTTAAACCTCAGATTTACTCCTAGGATTGGTGTCACAGGCACAGACTATGTGCTCGGAGCTAGCAGGCTGGCCTGGGAACCCTGGATTTTGGGTTCTTTTTCAGTTTTACTGGGAAGGTACCAGGTACATTTTTGCTGTTGTCGTTGAGGGCCCCTGTCAAGGGACTATACAGGGTCAGCTTCTGACTTGTTTTTGGTGGGATTCTCAGTAATGGATGCCTATGCATGCCAGCCAGAGATCCAGGAGGGCACCATTTCCTTCTGGGATGTCCCAGAGCTGACTCAGGGAGGGGTACCGTGAGCTCCTGAGGGATGGTGATCTCAGGGGGCCTTGGCCTGGTAGCAACAGCACAATGGGCATTTGGTATTCCTAAAAGATCCCTGTGCCTTGCATCTACACACATTTCCCTCATTCACTGTGCTGGAGGGGTCTCTATGTGTTAGGGGACACTGAGGCATGGAGGGAGGGGTGTGGCTGTGAGCCACTATCATAGCCAATCCAATTCCCTGCCCTGGAGGGGTGTGAGGATTTCAGCTCTCCAAGCCCTCCCAAAGGGGTACCAGCTGGCTCCACAAAGCAGGAGGTGCCTAATGCCTGCTTGAAAGACATTCTTGCCTCAGCCACAGCCCTGGCTTGGCGGCAACCCTGTTCCCTCTCAATGTCCCAGTGTCTCCGCCGTCGCTTCCTCTTGCTCCCTGGCCCAGGGTCCCTGCCAAGAGAAAGAGATTCCTTACCAGGGACATGAGGACACTGCTTTAGGGTGACTAGGCCACTGCCTTAGTCAGGAGATGAAGTAGAGACAGGAAGTGAATAAGGGGTCAAGCTGGGAAAACCTGGAACGGGGGCAACTACGGTCCCCTAAGACTTTGGCTTTTCCCCACGCTGCTCTTTCAGCCTCGTCTTTCCTCTCCAAGTCTCCCACCATGGCCTCTGCTCCCAACCCACTTCCAGGGTTCAGGATCCCTAATACTCACTGCATCCGGGTGCTGCCTTGATCCCTGGCTCTTCTTTCTCATGGCTTTTTAAGAAGCATCTCCTGTTCCTCGGAGGCCCTTGCACATCCCCAGCATCACAGGGAGCTCTGCTTCCTGCCTGCTAGGTTGGGTGTTACCATCCCTGTCTTGGTCCTCTGCTCTTTTTCCAGACTCTATCTGAGCTCTTCCCTGGGTCCCAGTCCTCACTGCCCATCCCTCTCCCCGACCTTACCTCTGAATCCCCATCCTCTTCACCACCTTTGTTCTTCTGTTCTCCAGGTCTCCAGGCTGTGCAGTCCTTCTGCACATCTCCTTTTCTCCACCTAACCAATGCTTCTCTCTCCCCACAGGAGGAAGCTCACTATGGCTCCAGCCCCCTGGCCATGCTGACAGCGGCGTGCAGTAAATTTGGAAGCTCCAGCCCTCTGCGGGACTCCACGACACTGGGCAAAGCAGGCACAAAGAAGCCATACTCTGTGACCAGTGACCTTTCGGCCTCCAAAACCATGGGGGATGCTTACCCAGCCCCCTTCTCCAGCACCAATGGGCTCCTCTCCCCCCCAGGCAGCCCTCCAGCGCCCACCTCGGGCTATGCCAATGACTACCCTCCCTTTTCCCACTCGTTCCCAGGGCCCACGGGCACCCAGGACCCTGGGCTCCTAGTGCCCAAGGGGCACAGCTCTTCTGACTGCCTGCCCAGCGTCTACACCTCTCTGGACATGGCACACCCCTATGGCTCCTGGTACAAGGCAGGCATCCATGCAGGCATCTCACCGGGCCCAGGCAATGCTCCTACCCCTTGGTGGGACATGCATCCTGGGGGCAACTGGCTCGGTGGCGGGCAGGGCCAGGGAGATGGGCTGCAAGGGACACTGCCTGCAGGCCCTGCTCAGCCTCCACTGAACCCTCAGCTGCCCACCTACCCGTCCGACTTTGCCCCCCTTAATCCAGCCCCCTATCCAGCTCCCCATCTCCTGCAGCCAGGGCCCCAGCATGTCTTGCCCCAGGATGTCTATAAACCCAAGGCGGTGGGCAACAGTGGGCAGCTGGAGGGGAGCGGTGGAGCCAAACCGCCCCGGGGTGCAGGCACAGGGGGCAGTGCTGGCTATGGGAGCAGTGGAGCAGGGCGCTCCTCCTGCGACTGCCCCAACTGCCAGGAGCTGGAGCGCCTGGGTGCTGCCGCAGCCGGGCTGCGAAAGAAGCCGATCCACAGTTGCCACATCCCGGGCTGTGGCAAGGTGTACGGCAAGGCCTCCCATCTGAAGGCCCACTTGCGCTGGCACACGGGCGAGAGGCCTTTTGTCTGCAACTGGCTCTTCTGCGGCAAGAGGTTCACCCGTTCGGACGAGCTGGAGCGCCACGTGCGCACTCACACCAGGGAGAAGAAGTTCACCTGCCTACTCTGCTCCAAGCGCTTTACCCGAAGCGACCACCTGAGCAAACATCAACGCACCCACGGCGAGCCAGGTCCGGGACCCCCACCCAGCGGCCCCAAGGAGCTGGGGGAGGGCCGCAGCACTGGCGAAGAGGAGGCCAGTCAGACGCCCAGACCTTCCGCCTCACCGGCACCCCCAGAAAAAGCCCCTGAAGGCAGCCCGGAGCAGAGCAACCTGCTGGAGATCTGAGCCGGGTGGAGGTCTCTGGCCCCGAGTCTGCCTTTCCAGCCTCTCCTGGCTCTGTGGACCACTGCTTGCCCCTCACCCCCTTTGCCCCATGCATGTTGCCCTTTGCAACTCTATCCATCTTCCCCTCTTCCCACCCATTCTGGGCCTGGGTATCACCCTGCATGCCTCCTCAGCTTACTTCCTCCCCTTGCCATGAGACCTGTCTGCAAACTCTCGTCTCAGGCCATCACCTGGTGCCTGATCTCTGCACTCAGGGCTTCAGAAGCTCTTTCCTCGCTACTGCTCAGTTTCTCTCTCTGCTTTTACCAAACCTACTCACTTCCCCAACACTTCATTTCTCCATCTCACCAACTCCTTTATGTGCATCTTTTCTGCCTCCCAAGCTTATTTACCACTATTCCTTAGCTTTCAGGCTCCAATCTTCTCAACTTTATAGTCCACTGCCTTCTATGCTCCAGAGCGTTTTTTTTTTTTACAAACACAGTCATGATGATGATAATGATAATTTATTGCCCCCTGGTGGCCTCTTCATTAGGGACCAGAGTTCAGGGGATTGGGGTAAGTGACCTGGCAGGGAGCAGGGTGCCAAGAGGGGGCAGACTGGTGGGGATCTGATCCCAAAGATGGGGTGACCCCAGGGTCAGGGAGGCTGCCCCCAGGCATGTATATTTAACCCCTATGTTCCAAGAGAAATGAATAGTAATAATAATAATTCTATTTATCTAAGTTATGATGACAGGTCAGGTAGAGTGAGCTGGGGAGGGAAGGGGGTCCATTTCTGCTATGGAAATTTTAGCCAAATGCATCTCTGTCTAGAAAAAGTGATAGTGGAGATCTTGTTAATAGAACTTCTATCATCAGGGTCTCAGTTAATGGTGTTTCTCTTAACGGAATCTCTGCTAATAGAGTGAATTAGCTAGATCTCTGTTAATGAGTTGATGGGGTATCTCACAACTAGGGGATCCCTAATATTTCCAGCCCTAGCCAGAAGCTGTGAAAACTCAAGCCCTATGGAGGGGAGAACTGGAATGTACTCCAGATTCCTTGACCCCAGAGCAGGTTCTTCCACTGCCCCTCCTGACACCATGACCCCATTAGGCTAATCCCTTGTTGCCACCTTTAACAGAGCTTGCAGCTGCCATCTTAGACATGCTCTTTGGGGAAGCCCATCTAACCCAAGGAGGACATTAGTTTGGAGGTGTCTCTCCTGGAGAAAAGGCGGGGAAGGCTTCCTCTGGGATCAGATCAATAAAATCGAATATTTATTGAGTGCCTACTCTGTGCAAGGCACTGTGATAGGCTGGTGCCCAGAAGTCATGAGAAAGAAGAATTTATAGACCTAGGAGGACAGAGGTCCCCAAGCTGCCTTGGGGTTGCATCCACAGGCCGGCAACCTGGGACTTCCGATGCTCCCAACTCCACCTCCAGTGACTTTTAAAGCCGCTTCGTGCCTTTGAATGCCTTTCCTGTGACTTTGGATCCTCCTTTTCTATTTCTTGCTCCCTCAAGGCCCCAAGTTAAAGGGTTAAAGCCGCCGGAGCTTGGGGAGAGGGTAATATTGTGGAAGGGAAGGGATCAAGCCCTCATGGAGTCTTTTTTTTTTTTTTAATTTAATAAATAAAAGTTTGATTTTAAATTTTGTCATGCTGAGAAAAGAGGAAGAAGAGGGAAAAAAGGCGAGCCACAGGATTTCTCCTTGGCAACCCGGGTAGTCACCAGGGGCATTGTGTCCTGCCTGTTTGCACGTTACGCCCAGGGTAGAATACTTCGGCTGTCCCGCCTTGCGGTGGAGGTGCTTTTAACGGCCCAGAGCTCTCTGCGGAGTTGGGAAGGCAAAGAGGTTTCTTCCCCGGCTCTTCCTCGGGCTCCGCACCCGCGGACCTGGCCCGGCATTAGCCGGGACGCGCGCCGGCCCCGTGCGGAGTACCGCGGGGCCAGAGGCCGGCGCGGTGCGGCTCCTGCGGGCGGACCCGCCTAGCACGTAACCCGCCCCCGGCCCGGGGCCTGCAATCAGTCGTGCCCGCCACGGAGTTAGAGGCGGAACAAAAGGCACTCTGTGGCGGCCAGCCCCCAGCCACAATAGGGCTTTGTGCGGCCCCGGCCCCCTAGGGCTCCCCCGCCAGGCAGAGGGGCTCACCCGCAGCTCCCCCGGCCTGGGCCCGACTGCGGGCGGCGCCCCAGTCCGCCGGTACCGCTCGGGGCCTCGGGAGAGGCCCGCAGCGCTGCAGCGGGGAGGGGTCGGCGGGTCCCAGGCGGCGATCCGGCCGAACTCGAGCTGCCTGCCCCCTCCCCACCCCGCCCCCGTCCAGGTGCGAAATCTCCTGCCCTCGGGCGGGGAGCGAAGCTTCAAAGGCGCTTTGAAGAGGATCGGAGTTCCGAGGACTCTCCCGCGGGCCGGGGGCCGCGGCGGAAGAGAGACTGAAAAGGGGCGGGGGACGCCCAGGCTCGCGGCGGCGGCCCGAAGTGGACCCCCAGGCTCGGCGCTACCCCGCTGGGCCGGTTCCTCGGGACCCCCCAGGGCCTGGCCTTCTCGCCTGCCGGTCTCCGCCTGTCCGGTGCCAGCTCCCGCCCGCCGCAGCCTCGCGGTCGTCCCCTCCCCGGCCCCTCGGCCCCTTTCATCTTCCCTAGACTCCGCTTGGGGTTTTGCTGGTTTCTGGGAGATAAAAACCGCCTCAAATAGTGGCGGCGCGCTGCCAGGACAAACAGGGCCGGGCGGGCCATGTGCGCCTGGTTACCGGCCCCGGGCCGGGGCGCCGGGCTTCGGCGGGCCAGGGGAAGGGGCGGCGGGACGAGGTCCAGGCACCCAGGCTCCCGTGATGCCTCCCGCCTCTCAAAGTAGGGGGCCCATTTTAGAAGTTTGGGCAGCGGCAGGGGCGCTGCCTCGGTTTCCCGCCCAGGTCGTAGGGAGGGGCAGGGGTGGAGAGACCGCCTGCTGAGAGCTCTGCGCCCCCGGGACTGTGGGTCTCAGTCACTGTGACGCCGGGGCCACCGCGCCCCCTGGTGAAGTTAGTGGAGAGTGCGCTAGGCCCGGACTAGTCTCCCAAGACTCTGCAAATTGTGAAAAATCATTCAACAAACATTAAATAAGCTGTATGGGCTTCCGGTAAAGAATCCGCCTGTAATGCGAGAGACCTGGGTTCGACCCCTGGATTGGGAAGGTCCCCTCCAGTATTCTTGCCAGGAGAATCCCCGTGAACAGAGGAGCCTGGCGGGCTACAGTCTATGGGGTCACAAAGAGTCGGACACGACTGAGCAACTAAGCACACACATGGGAGATGGTGACTGTGTGTGAATACACAGAGCACCGTTTCCTTCTCTCCAGGTCACATTACTGGTAAGACGCAGGTACCTAACTGATAATTATAATGCAATCTGTTGGGGAAAATCAGGCTTCATTGAAGGTAGGGTGGAAGTTGCAGGCCCAGGCTGTAGTGAGTTTTGGGGGTTGGATGGTGCCAAGGTTAAGATACAATGAAACTGTTTGGGGGTGGGACTTCCCTGGTGGTCCAGTGGCTAAGAATCGCCTGCCAGTGCAGGGGACACGGGTTCCATCCCTGGTGCAGGAAGATTCCACATGAGGTAGAGCAACTAAGCCCCATGTTGCCACAACTCTAGGCCAGTGCTCTAGAGCCTGTGTTCCCCACCAGTAGAAGCAATGGCAATGAGAGTCCCAAACACAAGGAAAGAGTAACTGCGACCGCCAGCAACTTGATAAAGCCCTCACACAGCAAGGAAGACCTGGTGCAGGCAAAAATAAATACATTAATTAAAAAAAAAGTTTGTGAGTGGCATCTCACTGCTCTCCACAGGTCTGTCAGTCACAGAATCCCACTTTTCCTTCAATCCTATATTGCTTTCCTGTCTCAGGAAGTGCTTTCTCAGCCAATTTCTCCAAACTACCCCGTTTGTATATTCTGCTCTTTTACGCCTTCTGTGACTTCCCAGAGAACAGTAAGCTAAGGGCCAGAGAGGGTACTCACAGTGTTGTCCATGCTGTATCACCTGGGGACTTTTTGGAGCTACAGCTTCAGAGCTCCATCCCAGAATTTGTATTTTAACAAGATTTTCAGGTGAGTCCTATGTTTATTAACCTTCTGGAACCCCTGGTTTTCTAACTCGGGGTATAACGCTCGAGGGGAACTTTTCATGTAGAAAGAAGGGGCAGACACAGACAAAAATATTAAAGCAGAATGTCTCTCCATTGAGGCTGGTTGCTCTTGGGAGTGGGGACTATGCTTTATACAGTTCTGTGTGCCCAGAGCCTGATCCTTGGAATTGCTGAGCGTGTGTGTGTGTGTGTGTGTGTGTGTGTGTGTGTGTGTACGTACGCGTGCACGCATGCATGTTCGGTCGTGTTCAACTCTTCTCAACACCATTGGCTGTAGCCCGCCAGGCTCCCCTGTCCATGGAATTTTCTAGGCAAGAATACTGGAGTAGGGTGCCATTTTCTTTTTCAGGTGATCTTCGCCACCCAGGGATAAAACTCTTGTTTCCTGCATCTCCTGCAGGGGGTTGTTTATCACTGTGCCACCTGGGAAGCCCTGGAATTGCTTATTAATATTTGTTAAATGAGTGAACCAATGTCCAGGGTCACCTAGTTTGTGGCTGAGTTAGAGCTGTTTATCTCCCGTATCTGCTTAGTGCTTTACAATTTATTAAATGGCTTTGTTTCCATTTTTATGTATGGGAAACAACCATGCGTTAGCACCCTCTGCAAATGAGGGAGATCAGATCAGATCAGTTGCTCAATAGTGTCCCACTCTTTGCGACCCCATGAATCGCAGCACGCCAGGCCTCCCTGTCCATCACCAACTCCCGGAGTTCACTCAGACTCACGTCCATCGTCCATCGAGTCAGTGATGCCATCCAGCCATCTCATCCTCTGTTGGCCCCTTCTCCTCCTGCCCCCAATCCCTCCCAGCATCAGAGTCTTTTCCAATGAGTCAACTCTTCGCATGAGGTGGCCAAAGTACTGGAGTTTCAGCTTTAGCATCATTCCTTCCAAAGAAATCCCAGGGCTGATTTCCTTCAGAATGGACTGGTGGGATCTCCTTGCAGTCCAAGGGACTCTCAAGAGTCTTCTCCAACACCACAGTTCAAAAGCATCAATTCTTCAGCGCTCAGCCTTCTTCACAGTCCAACTCTCACACCCATACATGACCACAGGAAAAACCATAGCCTTGACTAGACGAACCTTTGTTGGCAAAGTAATGTCTCTGCTTTTGAATATGCTATCTAGGTTGGTCATAACTTTCCTTCCAAGGAGTAAGTGTCTTTTAATTTCATGGCTGCAGTCACCATCTGTAGTGATTTTGGAGCCCAGAAAAATAAAGTCTGACACTGTTTCCACTGTTTCCCCATCTATTTCCCATGAAGTGATGGGACCGGATGCCATGATCTTCGTTTTCTGAATGTTGAGCTTTAAGCCAACTTTTTCACTCTCCACTTTCACTTTCATCAAGAGGCTTTTTAGTTCCTCTTCACTTTCTGCCATAAGGGTGGTGTCATCTGCATATCTGAGGTTATTGATATTTCTCCCAGCAATCTTGATTCCAGCTGTGTTTCTTCCAGTCCAGTGTTTCTCATGATGTACTCTGCATATAAGTTAAATAAACAGGGTGACAATATACAGCCTTGACAAACTCCTTTTCCTATTTGGAACCAGTCTGTTGTTCCATGTCCAGTTCTAACTGTTGCTTCCTGACCTGCATACAAATTTCTCAAGAGGCAGATCAGGTAGTCTGGTATTCCCATCTCTTTCAGAATTTTCCACAGTTTATTGTGATCCACACAGTCAAAGGCTTTGGCATAGTCAATAAAGCAGAAATAGATGTTTTTCTGGAACTCTCTTGCTTTTTCCATGACCAGCGGATGTTGGCAATTTGATCTCTGGTTCCTCTGCCTTTTCTAAACCCAGCTTGAACATCAGGAAGTTCACGGTTCACATATTGCTGAAGCCTGGCTTGGAGAATTTTGAGCATTACTTTACTAGCGTGTGAGATGAGTGCAATTGTGCGGTAGTTTGAGCATTCTTTGGCATTGCCTTTCTTTGGGATTGGAATGAAAACTGACCTTTTCCAGTCCTGTGGCCACTGCTGAGTTTTCCAAAGTTGCTGGCATATTGAGTGCAACACTTTCACAGCATCATCTTTCAGGATTTGGAATAGCTCCACTGGAATTCCATCACCTCCACTAGCTTTGTTCGTAGTGATGCTTTCTAAGGCCCACTTGACTTCACATTCCAGGATGTCTGGCTCTAGGTCAGTGATCACACCATCGTGATTATCTGGGTTGTGAAGATCTTTTTTGTACAGTTCTTCTGTGTATTCTTGCCATCTCTTCTTAATATCTTCTGCTTCTGTTAGGTCCATACCATTTCTGTCCTTTATCGAGCTCATCTTTGCATGAAATGTTCCTTTGGTATCTCTGATTTTCTTGAAGAGATCCCTAGTCTTTCCCATTCTGTTGTTTTCCTCTATTTCTTTACACTGATCGCTGAAGAAGGCTTTCTTATCTCTTCTCGCTATTCTTTGGAACTCTGCATTCAGATGTTTATATCTTTCCTTTGGGAACTGAGGCTCAAAGAGTTCAGTGATTTTCCAAAGTTACACAGCTGTAAGAAGAGGAGCCTGCAATCTGCATTAGACTCCAATTCTATTAATAACTCCATTGTTATGAATTAGAGTAAGATAAATATTGCTTAAAAATTGCAGCACAGTTGATATACAACATTGTATTAGTTTTAAGTGTACAATTTAGTGATTTGATACTTTTATAGATTATACTCCATACAGAGTTATTATAAAGTATTGACTACTTTCCCTGTGCTATATTGGCTACAGTGTTTCAAGTGTACAACACAGTGATTTGTTATTTCTTTAGATTATACTCCACACAAAATTATTATAAAATATTGGCTATATTCCTTGAGTATTGCTGTTGTTGTTTAGTTGCTAAGTCGTGTCCTGACTCTTTGCGACCCCACGTACTGTAGCCCTCCAGGCTCCTCTGTCCATGGGATTTCCCAGGCAAGAATACTGGAATGGGTTGCCATTTCCCTCTCAAGGGGATCTTCCCTGACCAAGGACTGAACCACAGGTTCTTGCTTCTCCTGCTTGGCAGTCGGATTCTTCACCTGGGGAAGCCCCGTGTTGACATTACATCCTTGTAATTTATTTTTTACTTTGTAGCTTGTACCTCTTAATCCCCTTCACCTATTTTTGCCCCTCTCCTCTCCATCTCACTTTTATTCTGAAGGCAGAATTCCCGGTTTTGGTATTTTTAAGGTCCGATCTCCCTCGTGCCTCACTTTCCTTTTGGTAGTATAACAGAACCCATCTCATGGAGTTCTAAAGATTAGTCAAGCACTTATCATAGTAAGTGCTCAGGAAATATTAGCTTCCCAACTGTTCCCACTTTTCCTTCCAGGAAGCCTAACCCTGTGGCCTTTAGGTTCTGGCGGGCGCAGTACTCTCCCTCCCAAGGTCTCCCGCCTGACTTTCCTCCTCCAGGTGAGCGTCCCTCAACTTTCCAGCCAGCTGCCCGTGATGAGTCGGTATTTTCCTCTGGGCGATTCACAGTTCTGGAAGGGTTTAATTAGGTACTTCCCTGAACATGGCTTATTTTGAGCTTTTCGAGTGCTGAGAGTGAGTGGGAGACTATGCTGGGGAATTCGGAACTGGGAAAACAGCAGTCTCACAGGAAACAAAACAAAACAAAAAAACCCGCTGTGACTCTTAACTAGTGGTCAGCGCTGCGGACGTGTCGGCGCCGCTCTTTCTCCCGCCGCTAGGCGGCGCGCCAGGACGCCGGAAGTCGATCCCAGAACTGCGCATGCGTCCTTCTTCTGCATTGCTCTTCCGTTTACTTTCTTTGAGCTTTGTATTGCCGTTTGTCCCATGCGGCAACCCGTACGCATCCGAATCTAGCCCGGGAACTAAGAGTCAGAGGAGCGGGGCTCTGGGAGTCTGCTGATTCCGGGACGTCCTCGGGACCGGCAAGATGTGCTCCCTGGGGTTGTTCCCTCCTCCGCCGCCTAGAGGACAAATCACCCTATACGAGCACAATAACGAACTGGTGACAGGCAGTAGCTGTGAGAGTCCGCCTCCCGACTTCCGGGGCCAGGTGGTCAGGGCGAGGAGGGAGGGACCTTTAGACATGGGGGGCGGTGTTGGAGGGTATGTGGAAGCAGAGGCAGCGTGGCGGGGGTCAGGGGGGTGGGGCGCGTCGCGGTCCCCAGACTGGAGGATTGGAAACAATCTCTCCCAGGGTGGAGAAGAATAGAAGAGATGGAATGTGTTTTAGAGCTGGGATTGGAGGATGAGTGATGCTGAGGAGCTGTGGGGCGGGCCTAGCGGGGATGGAGAGAGTGGGGGCGAATCTAGGGGATGTGACTATGCAGGAGGACTTCTGAAAAGTTGGAGACAGTATCTGGGACAACTGGGAAGGCCCAACCTGGGGAGTTTTTTCCCCCGAGGTTTTCCTGGCAAGGAAAAGGAAGAGAAATGGACGTTTATTGAACGTTTGTGTGGAAGAAAGAGGCTCTGAGTCAGGTGTTCTCCACAAATGTTTTAATAATGTGATTTAATAATCACAGCATTCCTATGAAATATTATTCTGGTTTTACCGATAAGGGAGATAAGACTTGTTTCCCCAGTTCCACAAGTGTTTCTTTTGTGGAAATGGGAAACAGGGGGGTTCAGTAGGGATCTGGAAAGAACTCACTCACTGTCATACCTCTCATTTCTGGCTATAGTGGATCAATCTTCCTGTCCTAAACCTGACTAAGGATCCCTTGAAGACCCCGGGAAGGCTGGACCATGGCACAAGAACTGCCTTCATTCACCACCGGGAGCAAGTGTGGAAGAGATGCATCAACATTTGGTGAGATGTGGCAAAGGGTCTCCTGGGCCATTGGTCTACAGATCCTGGATGCAGTGGGGTCACCATCTCTCTACCCTGGGCTTCCTGGCTCTCTCTAGCTCAGAGCTGTCTGTCATTCAACACATCAAATTATCAGTCCTTTCTGTGGAACTCAAGGCTGTGCAATGGTAGTTCAGTTTCATCTCCAATGACTTGGTTTCCTTTCTGGTTTAATTATGTACAGGGTTCTAGTGATGATTAAATCAGAGAAGGCAATGGCACCCCACTCCAGTACTCTTGCCTGGAAAATCCCATGGACCGAGGAGCCTGGTGGGCTGCAGTCCATGGGGTTGCTTAGAGTCGGACACGACTGAGCGACTTCACTTTCACTTTTCACTTTCATGCATTGGAGAAGGAAATGGCAACCCACTCCAGTGTTCTTGCCTGGAGAATCCCAGGGACGGGGGAGCCTGGTGGGCTGCTGTCTATGTGGTCACACAGAGTTGGACACAACTGAAGCAACTTAGCAGCAGTGATGATTAAATGAGTGAGTTCAGTTCAGTCGCTCAGTCATGTCCGACTCTTTGCGACCCCATGAATTGCAGCACGCCAGGCCTCCCTGTCCATCACCAACTCCTGGAGTTCACCCAGACTCATATCCATCAAGTCAGTGATGCCATCCAGCCATCTCATCCTCTGGCGTCCCCTTCTCCTCCTACCCCCAATCCCTCCCAGCATCAGAGTCTTTTCCATTGAGTCAACTCTGCGTGAGGTGGCCAAAGTACTGGAGTTTTAGCTTTAGCATCATTCCTTCCAAAGAAATCCCAGGGCTGATCTCCTTCAGAATGGACTTCTTGGATCTCCTTGCAGTCCTAGGGACTCTCAAGAGTCTTCTCCAACACCACAGTTCAAAAGCATCAATTGGTTGGCACTCAGCTTTCTTCACAGTCCAACTCTCACATCCATACAAGACCACTGGAAAAACCATGGGCTTGACTAGATGAACCTTTGTTGGCAAAGTAATGTCTCTGCTTTTGAGTATGCTATCTAGGTTGGTCATAACTTTCCTTCCAAGGAGTAAGTGTCTTTTAATTTCATGGCTGCAGTCACCATCTGCAGTGATTTTGGAGCCCAGAAAAATAAAGTCTGACACTGTTTCCACTGTTTCCCCATCTATTTCCCATGAAGTCGTGGGACCGGATGCCATGATCTTCGTTTTCTGAATGTTGAGCTTTAAGCCAACTTTTTCACTCTCCACTTTCACTTTCATCAAGAGGCTTTTGAGTTCCTCTTCACTTTCTGCCATAAGGGTGGTGTCATCTGCATATCTGAGGTGATTGATATTTCTCCCGGCAATCTTGATTCCAGTTTGTGTTTTTTTCCAGTCCAGCGTTTCTCATGATGTACTCTGCATATAAGTTAAATAAGCAGGGTGACAATATACAGCCTTGACGTACTCCTTTTCCTATTTGGAACCAGTCTGTTGTTCCATGTCCAGTTCTAACTGTTGCTTTCTGACCTGCGTACAAATTTCTCAAGAGGCAGGTCAGGTAGTCTGGTATTCCCATCTCTTTCAGAATTTTCCACAGTTTCTTGTGATCCACACAGTCAAAGGCTTTGGCATAGTCAATAAAGCAGAAATAGATGTTTTTCTGGAACTCTCTTGCTTTTTCCATGATCCACCGGATGTTGGGAATTTGATCTCTGGTTCTTCTGCCTTTTCTAAAACCAGCTTGAATATCAGGAAGTTCACGGTTCATGTATTGCTGAAGCCTGACTTGGAGAAGTTTGAGTATCACTTTGCTAGCGTGTGAGATGAATGCGATTGTGTGGTAGTTTGAGCATTCTTTGGCATTGCCTTTCTTTGGGATTGGAATGAAAACTGACCTTTTCCAGTCCTGTGGCCACTGCTGAGTTTTCCAAATTTGCTGACATTTTGAGTGCAGCACTTTCACAGCATCATCTTTTAGGATTTGAAATAGCTTAGCTGGAATTTTATCACCTCCACTAGCTTTATTTGTAGTGATGCTTCCTAAGGCCCACTTGAGTTCACATTCTAGGATGTCTGGCTCTAGGTGAGTAATTACACCATCGTGGTTATTTGGGTCATGAAGATCTTTTTTGTACAGTTCTTCTGTGTATTCTTGCCACCTCTTCTTAATATCTTCTGCTTCTGTTAGGTCCATACCATTTCTGTCCTTTATTGAGCCCATCTTTGCATGAAATGTTCCCTTGGTATCTCTAATTTTCTTGAAGAAGAGATCTCTAGTCTTTCCCATTCTATGTTTTCCTTTATTTCTTTGCCTTGATCACTGAGGAAGGCTTTCTTATCTATCCTTGCTGTTCTTTGGAACTCTGCATTCAGATGGTATATCTTTCCTTTTCTCCTTTGCCTTGAGCTTCTCTTCTTTTCTCAGCTATTTGTAAGGCCTCCCCAGACAGCCATTTTGCCTTTTTGTGTTTCTATTTTTGGGGGATGGTCTTGACCACTGCCTCCTGTACAGTGTCACAAGCTCCATCCACAGTTCTTCAGGCACTCTGTCTGTCAGATCTAATGCCTTGAATCTGTTTCTCACTTCCACTGTATAATCGTAAGGGATTTGATTTAGGTCATTCTTGAATGGTCTAGTGGTTTTCCCTACTTTCTTCAATTTAAATCTGAATTTGGCAATAAGGGGTTCACGATCTGAGCCACAGTCAGCTCCCGGTCTTGTTTTTGCTGACTGTATAGAGCTTCTCCATTTTTGGTAGCAAAGAATATAATCAGTCTGATTTCGGTGTTGACCATCTTGTGATGTACATGTGTAGAGTCTTCTCTTGTGTTGTTGGAAGAGGGTGTTTGCTATGACCAGTGCGTTCTCTTGGCAAAACTCGATTAGTCTTTGCCCTGCTTCATTCCGTATTCCAAGACCAAATTTGCCTGTTACTCCAGGTATCATTTGACTTCCTACTTTTGCATTCCAGTCCCCTATAATGAAAAAGACATCTTTTTTGGGTGCTAGTTCTTAAAGGTCTTGTAGGTCTTCATAGAACCGTTCAACTTCAGCTTCTTCAGTGTTACTGGTTGGGGCATAGACTTGGATTACTGTGATACTGAATGGTTTGCCTTGGAAACGAACAGAGATCATTCTGTCGTTTTTGAGATTGCATCCAAGTACTGCATTTCGGACTCTTTTGTTGACTATGAGGGCTACTCCATTTTTTCTAAGG